>NC_136151.1:6023485-6572018 GCF_965212315.1 Lampetra planeri | reverse complement strand
AGTGTAGTGATGTACACTCGTGTGTGTGTGTGTGAGATAGTGTAGTGATGTACACTCGTGTATGTGATAGTGTAGTGATGTACACTCGTGTGTGTGATAGTGTAGTGATGTACACTGGTGTATGTGATAGTGTAGTGATGTACACTCGTGTGTGTGTGTGTGTGATAGTGTAGTGATGTACACTCGTGTGTGTGTGATGGTGTAGTGATGTACACTCGTGTGTGTGTGATGGTGTAGTGATGTACACTCGTGTGTGTGTGATAGTGTAGTGATGTACACTCGTGTGTGTGTGTGTGTAATGGTGTAGTGATGTACACTCGTGTGTGTGTGTGATAGTGTAGTGATGTACACTCGTGTGTGTGTGTGAGTGTAGTGATGTACACTCGTGTGTGTGTGTGATAGTGTAGTGATGTACACTCGTGTGTGTGTGTGAGTGTAGTGATGTATACTCGTGTGTGTGAGATAGTGTAGTGATGTACACTCGTGTGTGTGAGATAGTGTAGTGATGTACACTCGTGTGTGTGTGATAGTTTAGTGATGTACACTGTGTGTGTGTGAGTGTAGTGATGTACACTGTGTGTGTGTGATAGTGTAGTGATGTACACTGTGTGTGTGATAGTGTAGTGATGTACACTCGTGTGTGTGTGATAGTGTAGTGATGTACACTCGTGTGTGTGTGATAGTGTAGTAATGTACACTCGTGTGTGTGTGATAGTGTAGTGATGTACACTGTGTGTGTGATGGTGTAGTGATGTACACTCGTGTGTGTGTGATAGTGTAGTGATGTACACTCTTGTGTGTGTGATAGTGTAGTGATGTACACTCGTGTGTGTGTGATAGTGTAGTGATGTACACTCGTGTGTGAGATAGTGTAGTAATGTACACTCGTGTGTGTGTGATAGTGTAGTGATGTACACTCTTGTGTGTGTGATAGTGTAGTGATGTACACTCGTGTGTGTGTGATAGTGTAGTGATGTACACTGTGTGTGAGATAGTGTAGTAATGTACACTCGTGTGTGTGTGATAGTGTAGTGATGTACACTCGTGTGTGTGTGATGGTGCAGTGATGTACACTCGTGTGTGTGTGATAGTGTAGTGATGTACACTGTGTGTGAGATAGTGTAGTAATGTACACTCGTGTGTGTGTGATAGTGTAGTGATGTACACTCGTGTGTGTGATAGTGTAGTGATGTACAGTCGTGTGTGTGAGTGTAGTGATGTACACTCGTGTGTGTGTATGAGTGTAGTGATGTACACTGTGTGTGTATGAGTGTAGTGATGTACACTCGTGTGTGTGTGATAGTGTAGTGATGTACACTCGTGTGTGTGAGAGTGTAGTGATGTACACTCGTGTGTGTGTGTGATAGTGTAGTGATGTACACTCGTGTGTGTGTGTGTGTGTGATAGTGTAGTGATGTACACTCGTGTGTGTGTGTGATAGTGTAGTGATGTACACTGTGTGTGTGATGGTGTAGTGATGTACACTCGTGTGTGTGTGATGGTGCAGTGATGTACACTCGTGTGTGTGTGTGAGATAGTGTAGTAATGTACACTCGTGTGTGTGTGATAGTGTAGTGATGTACACTGTGTGTGTGATGGTGTAGTGATGTACACTCGTGTGTGTGTGATAGTGTAGTGATGTACACTCTTGTGTGTGTGATAGTGTAGTGATGTACACTCGTGTGTGTGTGTGTGTGTGTGATGGTGTAGTGATGTACACTCGTGTGTGTGATAGTGTGGTGATGTACACTGTGTGTGTGTGTGTGATAGTGTAGTGATGTACACTCGTGCGTGTGTGATAGTGTAGTGATGTACACTCGTGTGTGTGTGATAGTGTAGTGATGTACACTCGTGTGTGTGATAGTGTAGTGATGTACACTCGTGTGTGTGTGTGTGATAGTGTAGTGATGTACACTCGTGCGTGTGTGATAGTGTAGTGATGTACACTCGTGTGTGTGATAGTGTAGTGATGTACACTCGTGTGTGTGTGTGTGATAGTGTAGTGATGTACACTGTGTGTGTGTGTGATAGTGTAGTGATGTACACTCGTGTGTGTGATAGTGTAGTGATGTACACTCGTGTGTGTGTGTGATAGTGTAGTGATGTACACTCGTGTGTGTGATAGTGTAGTGATGTACACTCGTGTGTGTGTGTGTGATAGTGTAGTGATGTACACTCGTGTGTGTGTGTGTGATAGTGTAGTGATGTACACTCATGTGTGTGATAGTGTAGTGATGTACACTCGTGTGTGTGATAGTGTAGTGATGTACACTCGTGTGTGTGTGTGTGTGATAGTGTAGTGATGTACACTCGTGTGTGTGTGTGTGTGATAGTGTAGTGATGTACACTCGTGTTTGTGATAGTGTAGTGATGTACACTCGTGTGTGTGTGTGATAGTGTAGTGATGTACACTCGTGTGTGTGTGATAGTGTGGTGATGTACACTGTGTGTGTGTGATAGTGTAGTGATGTACACTCGTGTGTGTGTGATAGTGTAGTGATGTACACTCGTGTGTGTGATAGTGTAGTGATGTACACTCGTGTGTGTGATAGTGTAGTGATGTACACTCGTGTGTGTGTGTGAGATCGTGTAGTGATGTACACTCGTGTGTGTGTGTGAGATCGTGTAGTGATGTACACTCTGTGTGTGTGTGATAGTGTAGTGATGTACATTCGTGTGTGTGTGTGTGATAGTGTAATGATGTACACTCGTGTGTGTGTGGGATAGTGTAGTGATGTACATTCGTGTGTGTGTGTGATGGTGCAGTGATGTACACTCGTGTGTGTGTGTAATAGTGTAGTGATGTACACTCGTGTGTGTGTGATAGTGTAGTGATGTACACTCGTGTGTGTGTGTGATAGTGTAGTGATGTACACTCGTGTATGTGATAGTGTAGTGATGTACACTCGTGTGTGTGATAGTGTAGTGATGTACACTCGTGTGTGTGATAGTGTAGTGATGTACACTGGTGTATGTGATAGTGTAGTGATGTACACTCGTGTGTGTGTGTGTGTGATAGTGTAGTGATGTACACTCGTGTGTGTGTGATGGTGTAGTGATGTACACTCGTGTGTGTGTGTGATGGTGTAGTGATGTACACTCGTGTGTGTGTGATAGTGTAGTGATGTACACTCGTGTGTGTGTGATGGTGTAGTGATGTACACTCGTGTGTGTGTGTGAGTGTAGTGATGTACACTCGTGTGTGTGTGTGATAGTGTAGTGATGTACACTCGTGTGTGTGTGTGAGTGTAGTGATGTACACTCGTGTGTGTGAGATAGTGTAGTGATGTACACTCGTGTGTGTGAGATAGTGTAGTGATGTACACTCGTGTGTGTGAGATAGTGTAGTGATGTACACTCGTGTGTGTGTGTGATAGTGTAGTGATGTACACTCGTGTGTGTGAGATAGTGTAGTGATGTACACTCGTGTGTGTGTGATAGTGTAGTGATGTACACTCGTGTGTGTGAGATAGTGTAGTGATGTACACTCGTGTGTGTGAGATAGTGTAGTGATGTACACTCGTGTGTGTGTGATAGTTTAGTGATGTACACTGTGTGTGTGTGAGTGTAGTGATGTACACTGTGTGTGTGTGATAGTGTAGTGATGTACACTGTGTGTGTGATAGTGTAGTGATGTACACTCGTGTGTGTGTGATAGTGTAGTGATGTACACTGTGTGTGTGATGGTGTAGTGATGTACACTCGTGTGTGTGTGATAGTGTAGTGATGTACACTCTTGTGTGTGTGATAGTGTAGTGATGTACACTCGTGTGTGTGTGTGTGTGTGATGGTGTAGTGATGTACACTCGTGTGTGTGATAGTGTGGTGATGTACACTGTGTGTGTGTGTGTGATAGTGTAGTGATGTACACTCGTGTGTGTGATAGTGTAGTGATGTACACTCGTGTGTGTGTGTGTGATAGTGTAGTGATGTACACTCGTGCGTGTGTGATAGTGTAGTGATGTACACTCGTGCGTGTGTGATAGTGTAGTGATGTACACTCGTGTGTGTGTGTGTGATAGTGTAGTGATGTACACTGTGTGTGTGTGTGATAGTGTAGTGATGTACACTCGTGTGTGTGATAGTGTAGTGATGTACACTCGTGTGTGTGTGATAGTGTAGTGATGTACACTCGTGTGTGTGTGTGTGATAGTGTGGTGATGTACACTGTGTGTGTGTGTGTGTGATAGTGTAGTGATGTACACTCGTGTGTGTGATAGTGTAGTGATGTACACTCGTGTGTGTGTGTGTGATAGTGTAGTGATGTACACTCGTGTGTGTGTGTGTGATAGTGTAGTGATGTACACTCATGTGTGTGTGTGTGATAGTGTAGTGATGTACACTCGTGTGTGTGATAGTGTAGTGATGTACACTCGTGTGTGTGTGATAGTGTAGTGATGTACACTCGTGTGTGTGTGTGTGTGATAGTGTAGTGATGTACACTCGTGTTTGTGATAGTGTAGTGATGTACACTCGTGTGTGTGTGTGATAGTGTAGTGATGTACACTCGTGTGTGTGTGATAGTGTGGTGATGTACACTGTGTGTGTGTGATAGTGTAGTGATGTACACTCGTGTGTGTGTGATAGTGTAGTGATGTACACTCGTGTGTGTGATAGTGTAGTGATGTACACTCGTGTGTGTGATAGTGTAGTGATGTACACTCGTGTGTGTGATAGTGTAGTGATGTACACTCGTGTGTGTGTGTGAGATCGTGTAGTGATGTACACTCTGTGTGTGTGTGATAGTGTAGTGATGTACACTCGTGTGTGTGAGATAGTGTAGTGATGTACACTCGTGTGTGTGTGTGATAGTGTAGTGATGTACACTCGTGTGTGTGTGTGATAGTGTAGTGATGTACACTCGTGTGTGTGTGTGATAGTGTAATGATGTACACTCGTGTGTGTTTGTGATAGGGTAGTGATGTACATTCGTGTGTGTGTGTGTGATAGTGTAATGATGTACACTCGTGTGTGTGTGGGATAGTGTAGTGATGTACATTCGTGTGTGTGTGTGATGGTGCAGTGATGTACACTCGTGTGTGTGTGTAATAGTGTAGTGATGTACACTCGTGTGTGTGTGATAGTGTAGTGATGTACACTCGTGTGTGTGTGTGTGATAGTGTAGTGATGTACACTCGTGTATGTGATAGTGTAGTGATGTACACTCGTGTGTGTGATAGTGTAGTGATGTACACTGGTGTATGTGATAGTGTAGTGATGTACACTCGTGTGTGTGTGTGTGTGATAGTGTAGTGATGTACACTCGTGTGTGTGTGATGGTGTAGTGATGTACACTCGTGTGTGTGTGTGATGGTGTAGTGATGTACACTCGTGTGTGTGTGATAGTGTAGTGATGTACACTCGTGTGTGTGTGTGTGTGTGTGATGGTGTAGTGATGTACACTCGTGTGTGTGTGTGAGTGTAGTGATGTACACTCGTGTGTGTGTGTGATAGTGTAGTGATGTACACTCGTGTGTGTGTGTGAGTGTAGTGATGTACACTCGTGTGTGTGAGATAGTGTAGTGATGTACACTCGTGTGTGTGAGATAGTGTAGTGATGTACACTCGTGTGTGTGAGATAGTGTAGTGATGTACACTCGTGTGTGTGTGATAGTGTAGTGATGTACACTCGTGTGTGTGAGATAGTGTAGTGATGTACACTCGTGTGTGTGTGATAGTGTAGTGATGTACACTCGTGTGTGTGAGATAGTGTAGTGATGTACACTCGTGTGTGTGAGATAGTGTAGTGATGTACACTCGTGTGTGTGAGATAGTGTAGTGATGTACACTCGTGTGTGTGTGAGTGTAGTGATGTACACTGTGTGTGTGTGATAGTGTAGTGATGTACACTGTGTGTGTGATAGTGTAGTGATGTACACTCGTGTGTGTGTGATGGTGCAGTGATGTACACTCGTGTGTGTGTGTGTGAGATAGTGTAGTAATGTACACTCGTGTGTGTGTGATAGTGTAGTGATGTACACTGTGTGTGTGATGGTGTAGTGATGTACACTCGTGTGTGTGTGATAGTGTAGTGATGTACACTCTTGTGTGTGTGATAGTGTAGTGATGTACACTCGTGTGTGTGATAGTGTAGTGATGTACACTCGTGTGTGTGTGATAGTGTAGTGATGTACACTCGTGTGTGTGATAGTGTAGTGATGTACACTCGTGTGTGTGTGTGTGATAGTGTAGTGATGTACACTCGTGCGTGTGTGATAGTGTAGTGATGTACACTCGTGTGTGTGTGATAGTGTGGTGATGTACACTGTGTGTGTGTGATAGTGTAGTGATGTACACTCGTGTGTGTGATAGTGTAGTGATGTACACTCGTGTGTGTGATAGTGTAGTGATGTACACTCGTGTGTGTGATAGTGTAGTGATGTACACTCGTGTGTGTGTGTGAGATCGTGTAGTGATGTACACTCGTGTGTGTGTGTGAGATCGTGTAGTGATGTACACTCTGTGTGTGTGTGATAGTGTAGTGATGTACACTCGTGTGTGTGAGATAGTGTAGTGATGTACACTCGTGTGTGTGTGTGATAGTGTAGTGATGTACACTCGTGTGTGTGTGTGATAGTGTAATGATGTACACTCGTGTGTGTTTGTGATAGGGTAGTGATGTACATTCGTGTGTGTGTGTGTGATAGTGTAATGATGTACACTCGTGTGTGTGTGTGATGGTGCAGTGATGTACACTCGTGTGTGTGTGTAATAGTGTAGTGATGTACACTCGTGTGTGTGTGATAGTGTAGTGATGTACACTCGTGTGTGTGTGTGTGTGATAGTGTAGTGATGTACACTCGTGTATGTGATAGTGTAGTGATGTACACTCGTGTGTGTGATAGTGTAGTGATGTACACTGGTGTATGTGATAGTGTAGTGATGTACACTCGTGTGTGTGTGTGTGTGATAGTGTAGTGATGTACACTCGTGTGTGTGTGATGGTGTAGTGATGTACACTCGTGTGTGTGTGATAGTGTAGTGATGTACACTCGTGTGTGTGTGTGTGATGGTGTAGTGATGTACACTCGTGTGTGTGTGTGAGTGTAGTGATGTACACTCGTGTGTGTGTGTGATAGTGTAGTGATGTACACTCGTGTGTGTGTGTGAGTGTAGTGATGTATACTCGTGTGTGTGAGATAGTGTAGTGATGTACACTCGTGTGTGTGAGATAGTGTAGTGATGTACACTCGTGTGTGTGAGATAGTGTAGTGATGTACACTCGTGTGTGTGATAGTGTAGTGATGTACACTGTGTGTGTGATAGTGTAGTGATGTACACTCGTGTGTGTGTGATGGTGCAGTGATGTACACTCGTGTGTGTGTGTGTGAGATAGTGTAGTAATGTACACTCGTGTGTGTGTGATAGTGTAGTGATGTACACTGTGTGTGTGATGGTGTAGTGATGTACACTCGTGTGTGTGTGATAGTGTAGTGATGTACACTCTTGTGTGTGTGATAGTGTAGTGATGTACACTCGTGTGTGTGATAGTGTAGTGATGTACACTCGTGTGTGTGTGTGATAGTGTAGTGATGTACACTCGTGTGTGTGTGTGTGATAGTGTAGTGATGTACACCGTGTGTGTGTGTGATAGTGTAGTGATGTACACCGTGTGTGTGTGTGATAGTGTAGTGATGTACACTCGTGTGTGTGTGAGTGTAGTGATGTACACTGTGTGTATGAGTGTAGTGATGTACACTCATGTGTGTGTGATAGTGTAGTGATGTACACTCGTGTGTGTGTGAGTGTAGTGATGTACACTGTGTGTGTATGAGTGTAGTGATGTACACTCGTGTGTGTGTGTGATAGTGTAGTGATGTACACTCGTGTGTGTGTGTGTGATAGTGTAGTGATGTACACCGTGTGTGTGTGTGTGATAGTGTAGTGATGTACACTCGTGTGTGTGTGTGATAGTGTAGTGATGTACACTCGTGTGTGTGTGTGATAGTGTAGTGATGTACACCGTGTGTGTGTGTGTGATAGTGTAGTGATGTACACTCGTGTGTGTGTGTGATAGTGTAGTGATGTACACTCGTGTGTGTGTGTGATAGTGTAGTGATGTACACTCGTGTGTGTGTGTGATAGTGTAGTGATGTACACCGTGTGTGTGTGTGTGTGTGATAGTGTAGTGATGTACACTCGTGTGTGTGTGTGATAGTGTAGTGATGTACACCGTGTGTGTGTGATAGTGTAGTGATGTACACTCGTGTGTGTGTGATAGTGTAGTGATGTACACTCGTGTGTGTGTGTGATAGTGTAGTGATGTACACTCGTGTGTGTGTGTGATAGTGTAGTGATGTACACTGTGTGTGTGTGTGATAGTGTAGTGATGTACACTGTGTGTGTATGAGTGTAGTGATGTACACTCGTGTGTGTGTGATAGTGTAGTGATGTACACTGTGTGTGTGTGATAGTGTAGTGATGTACACTGTGTGTGTGATAGTGTAGTGATGTACACTCGTGTGTGTGTGTGATAGTGTAGTGATGTACTCTCGTGTGTGTGTGTGATAGTGTAGTGATGTACACTGTGTGTGTGTGTGTGTGTGATAGTGTAGTGATGTACACTGTGTGTGTATGAGTGTAGTGATGTACACTGTGTGTGTGTGATAGTGTAGTGATGTACACTGTGTGTGTGTGATAGTGTAGTGATGTACACTGTGTGTGAGATAGTGTAGTGATGTACACTCGTGTGTGTGTGTGTGTGTGAGTGTAGTGATGTACACTCGTGTGTGTGTGTGATAGTGTAGTGATGTACACTGTGTGTGTGATAGTGTAGTGATGTACACTCTTGTGTGTGTGATAGTGTAGTGATGTACACTCGTGTGTGTGTGTGTGTGTGATGGTGTAGTGATGTACACTCGTGTGTGTGTGATGGTGTAGTGATGTACACTCGTGTGTGTGTGTGATAGTGTAGTGATGTACACTCGTGTGTGTGAGATAGTGTAGTGATGTACACTCGTGTGTGTGTGTGTGTGTGAGTGTAGTGATGTACACTCGTGTGTGTGTGTGATAGTGTAGTGATGTACACTGTGTGTGTGTGATAGTGTAGTGATGTACACTGTGTGTGTGATAGTGTAGTGATGTACACTCTTGTGTGTGTGATAGTGTAGTGATGTACACTCGTGTGTGTGTGATAGTGTAGTGATGTACACTCGTGTGTGTGTGTGTGATGGTGTAGTGATGTACACTCGTGTGTGTGTGTGATGGTGTAGTGATGTACACTCGTGTGTGTGTGTGATGGTGTAGTGATGTACACTCGTGTGTGTGTGATAGTGTAGTGATGTACACTCGTGTGTGTGTGATGGTGTAGTGATGTACACTCGTGTGTGTGAGATAGTGTAGTGATGTACACTCGTGTGTGTGAGATAGTGTAGTGATGTACACTCGTGTGTGTGTGATGGTGTAGTGATGTACACTCGTGTGTGTGTGATGGTGTAGTGATGTACACTCGTGTGTGTGTGTGATGGTGTAGTGATGTACACTCGTGTGTGTGTGTGATAGTGTAGTGATGTACACTGTGTGTGTGTGAGTGTAGTGATTTACACTCGTGTGTGTGATAGTGTAGTGATGTACACTCGTGTGTGTGATAGTGTAGTGATGTATACTCGTGTGTGTGTGATAGTGTAGTGATGTACACTCGTGTGTGTGATAGTGTAGTGATGTACACTCGTGTGTGTGATAGTGTAGTGATGTCCACTCGTGTGTGTGAGATAGTGTAGTGATGTACACTCGTGTGTGTGTGATAGTGTAGTGATGTACACTGTGTGTGTGTGAGTGTAGTGATGTACACTCGTGTGTGTGAGATAGTGTAGTGATGTACACTCGTGTGTGTGTGATAGTGTAGTGATGTACACTCGTGTGTGTGAGATAGTGTAGTGATGTACACTCGTGTGTGTGAGATAGTGTAGTGATGTACACTCGTGTGTGTGAGATAGTGTAGTGATGTACACTCGTGTGTGTGTGATAGTTTAGTGATGTACACTGTGTGTGTGTGAGTGTAGTGATGTACACTGTGTGTGTGTGATAGTGTAGTGATGTACACTGTGTGTGTGATAGTGTAGTGATGTACACTCGTGTGTGTGTGTGATAGTGTAGTGATGTACACTCTTGTGTGTGTGATAGTGTAGTGATGTACACTCGTGTGTGTGATAGTGTAGTGATGTACACTCGTGTGTGTGTGTGATAGTGTAGTGATGTACACTCGTGTGTGTGATAGTGTAGTGATGTACACTCGTGTGTGTGTGTGTGATAGTGTAGTGATGTACACTCGTGCGTGTGTGATAGTGTAGTGATGTACACTCGTGTGTGTGTGATAGTGTGGTGATGTACACTGTGTGTGTGTGATAGTGTAGTGATGTACACTCGTGTGTGTGATAGTGTAGTGATGTACACTCGTGTGTGTGATAGTGTAGTGATGTACACTCGTGTGTGTGATAGTGTAGTGATGTACACTCGTGTGTGTGTGTGAGATCGTGTAGTGATGTACACTCGTGTGTGTGTGTGAGATCGTGTAGTGATGTACACTCTGTGTGTGTGTGATAGTGTAGTGATGTACACTCGTGTGTGTGAGATAGTGTAGTGATGTACACTCGTGTGTGTGTGTGATAGTGTAGTGATGTACACTCGTGTGTGTGTGTGATAGTGTAATGATGTACACTCGTGTGTGTTTGTGATAGGGTAGTGATGTACATTCGTGTGTGTGTGTGTGATAGTGTAATGATGTACACGTGTGTGTGTGTGATGGTGCAGTGATGTACACTCGTGTGTGTGTGTAATAGTGTAGTGATGTACACTCGTGTGTGTGTGATAGTGTAGTGATGTACACTCGTGTGTGTGTGTGTGTGATAGTGTAGTGATGTACACTCGTGTATGTGATAGTGTAGTGATGTACACTCGTGTGTGTGATAGTGTAGTGATGTACACTGGTGTATGTGATAGTGTAGTGATGTACACTCGTGTGTGTGTGTGTGTGATAGTGTAGTGATGTACACTCGTGTGTGTGTGATGGTGTAGTGATGTACACTCGTGTGTGTGTGATGGTGTAGTGATGTACACTCGTGTGTGTGTGATAGTGTAGTGATGTACACTCGTGTGTGTGTGTGTGATGGTGTAGTGATGTACACTCGTGTGTGTGTGTGAGTGTAGTGATGTACACTCGTGTGTGTGTGTGATAGTGTAGTGATGTACACTCGTGTGTGTGTGTGAGTGTAGTGATGTATACTCGTGTGTGTGAGATAGTGTAGTGATGTACACTCGTGTGTGTGAGATAGTGTAGTGATGTACACTCGTGTGTGTGAGATAGTGTAGTGATGTACACTCGTGTGTGTGTGATAGTTTAGTGATGTACACTGTGTGTGTGTGAGTGTAGTGATGTACACTGTGTGTGTGTGATAGTGTAGTGATGTACACTGTGTGTGTGATAGTGTAGTGATGTACACTCGTGTGTGTGTGATGGTGCAGTGATGTACACTCGTGTGTGTGTGTGTGAGATAGTGTAGTAATGTACACTCGTGTGTGTGTGATAGTGTAGTGATGTACACTGTGTGTGTGATGGTGTAGTGATGTACACTCGTGTGTGTGTGATAGTGTAGTGATGTACACTCTTGTGTGTGTGATAGTGTAGTGATGTACACTCGTGTGTGTGATAGTGTAGTGATGTACACTCGTGTGTGTGTGTGATAGTGTAGTGATGTACACTCGTGTGTGTGTGTGTGTGATAGTGTAGTGATGTACACCGTGTGTGTGTGTGATAGTGTAGTGATGTACACCGTGTGTGTGTGTGATAGTGTAGTGATGTACACTCGTGTGTGTGTGAGTGTAGTGATGTACACTGTGTGTATGAGTGTAGTGATGTACACTCGTGTGTGTGTGATAGTGTAGTGATGTACACTCGTGTGTGTGTGAGTGTAGTGATGTACACTGTGTGTGTATGAGTGTAGTGATGTACACTCGTGTGTGTGTGTGATAGTGTAGTGATGTACACTCGTGTGTGTGTGTGTGTGATAGTGTAGTGATGTACACCGTGTGTGTGTGTGTGATAGTGTAGTGATGTACACTCGTGTGTGTGTGTGATAGTGTAGTGATGTACACTCGTGTGTGTGTGTGATAGTGTAGTGATGTACACTCGTGTGTGTGTGTGTGTGATAGTGTAGTGATGTACACCGTGTGTGTGTGTGTGATAGTGTAGTGATGTACACTCGTGTGTGTGTGTGATAGTGTAGTGATGTACACTCGTGTGTGTGTGTGATAGTGTAGTGATGTACACTCGTGTGTGTGTGTGATAGTGTAGTGATGTACACCGTGTGTGTGTGTGTGTGATAGTGTAGTGATGTACACTCGTGTGTGTGTGTGATAGTGTAGTGATGTACACCGTGTGTGTGTGATAGTGTAGTGATGTACACTCGTGTGTGTGTGATAGTGTAGTGATGTACACTCGTGTGTGTGTGTGATAGTGTAGTGATGTACACTCGTGTGTGTGTGTGATAGTGTAGTGATGTACACTCGTGTGTGTGTGTGATAGTGTAGTGATGTACACTGTGTGTGTGTGTGTGATAGTGTAGTGATGTACACTGTGTGTGTATGAGTGTAGTGATGTACACTCGTGTGTGTGTGATAGTGTAGTGATGTACACTGTGTGTGTGTGATAGTGTAGTGATGTACACTGTGTGTGTGATAGTGTAGTGATGTACACTCGTGTGTGTGTGTGTGTGAGTGTAGTGATGTACACTCGTGTGTGTGTGTGATAGTGTAGTGATGTACACTGTGTGTGTGTGATAGTGTAGTGATGTACACTGTGTGTGTGATAGTGTAGTGATGTACACTCTTGTGTGTGTGATAGTGTAGTGATGTACACTGTGTGTGTGTGTGTGTGATGGTGTAGTGATGTACACTCGTGTGTGTGTGTGATAGTGTAGTGATGTACACTCGTGTGTGTGTGTGATAGTGTAGTGATGTACACTCGTGTGTGTGTGTGATAGTGTAGTGATGTACACTGTGTGTTGTGTGTGTGTGATAGTGTAGTGATGTACACTGTGTGTGTATGAGTGTAGTGATGTACACTCGTGTGTGTGTGATAGTGTAGTGATGTACACTGTGTGTGTGTGATAGTGTAGTGATGTACACTGTGTGTGAGATAGTGTAGTGATGTACACTCGTGTGTGTGTGTGTGTGTGAGTGTAGTGATGTACACTCGTGTGTGTGTGTGATAGTGTAGTGATGTACACTGTGTGTGTGATAGTGTAGTGATGTACACTGTGTGTGTGATAGTGTAGTGATGTACACTGTGTGTGTGATAGTGTAGTGATGTACACTCTTGTGTGTGTGATAGTGTAGTGATGTACACTCGTGTGTGTGTGTGTGTGTGATGGTGTAGTGATGTACACTCGTGTGTGTGTGATGGTGTAGTGATGTACACTCGTGTGTGTGTGTGATAGTGTAGTGATGTACACTCGTGTGTGTGAGATAGTGTAGTGATGTACACTCGTGTGTGTGTGTGTGTGAGTGTAGTGATGTACACTCGTGTGTGTGTGTGATAGTGTAGTGATGTACACTGTGTGTGTGTGATAGTGTAGTGATGTACACTGTGTGTGTGATAGTGTAGTGATGTACACTCTTGTGTGTGTGATAGTGTAGTGATGTACACTCGTGTGTGTGTGTGTGATGGTGTAGTGATGTACACTCGTGTGTGTGTGATGGTGTAGTGATGTACACTCGTGTGTGTGTGTGATGGTGTAGTGATGTACACTCGTGTGTGTGTGATAGTGTAGTGATGTACACTCGTGTGTGTGTGTGTGATAGTGTAGTGATGTACACTCGTGCGTGTGTGATAGTGTAGTGATGTACACTCGTGTGTGTGATAGTGTAGTGATGTACACTCGTGTGTGTGTGTGTGATAGTGTAGTGATGTACACTCGTGTGTGTGATAGTGTAGTGATGTACACTCGTGTGTGTGTGATAGTGTAGTGATGTACACTCGTGTGTGTGTGTGTGTGTGATAGTGTGGTGATGTACACTGTGTGTGTGTGTGATAGTATAGTGATGTACACTCGTGTGTGTGATAGTGTAGTGATGTACACTCGTGTGTGTGTGTGTGTGATAGTGTAGTGATGTACACTCGTGTGTGTGTGTGTGATAGTGTAGTGATGTACACTCGTGTGTGTGTGTGTGATAGTGTAGTGATGTACACTCGTGTGTGTGTGATAGTGTAGTGATGTACACTCGTGTGTGTGATAGTGTAGTGATGTACACTCGTGTGTGTGTGATAGTGTAGTGATGTACACTCGTGTGTGTGTGTGTGTGTGATAGTGTGGTGATGTACACTGTGTGTGTGTGTGATAGTATAGTGATGTACACTCGTGTGTGTGATAGTGTAGTGATGTACACTCGTGTGTGTGTGTGTGTGATAGTGTAGTGATGTACACTCATGTGTGTGTGTGTGATAGTGTAGTGATGTACACTCGTGTGTGTGATAGTGTAGTGATGTACACTCGTGTGTGTGATAGTGTAGTGATGTACACTCGTGTGTGTGATAGTGTAGTGATGTACACTCGTGTGTGTGATAGTGTAGTGATGTACACTCGTGTGTGTGTATGAGATCGTGTAGTGATGTACACTCTGTGTGTGTGTGATAGTGTAGTGATGTACACTCGTGTGTGTGAGATAGTGTAGTGATGTACACTCGTGTGTGTGTGTGATAGTGTAGTGATGTACACTCGTGTGTGTGTGTGATAGTGTAATGATGTACACTCGTGTGTGTGTGTGATAGGGTAGTGATGTACATTCGTGTGTGTGTGTGTGATAGTGTAATGATGTACACTCGTGTGTGTGTGTGATAGTGTAGTGATGTACATTCGTGTGTGTGTGTGATGGTGCAGTGATGTACACTCGTGTGTGTGTGATAGTGTAGTGATGTACACTCGTGTGTGTTTGTGTGATAGTGTAGTGATGTACACTCGTGTGTGTGTGTAATAGTGTAGTGATGTACACTCGTGTGTGTGTGATAGTGTAGTGATGTACACTTGTGTGTGTGTGTGTGATAGTGTAGTGATGTACACTCATGTGTGTGTGTGTGATAGTGTAGTGATGTACACTCGTGTGTGTGATAGTGTAGTGATGTACACTCATGTGTGTGTGTTAGTGTAGTGATGTACACTCGTGTGTGTGTGTGTGTGATAGTGTAGTGATGTACACTCGTGTGTGTGTGTGTGATAGTGTAGTGATGTACACTCGTGTGTGTGTGATAGTGTGGTGATGTACACTGTGTGTGTGTGATAGTGTAGTGATGTACACTCGTGTGTGTGATAGTGTAGTGATGTACACTCGTGTGTGTGATAGTGTAGTGATGTACACTCGTGTGTGTGATAGTGTAGTGATGTACACTGTGTGTGTGTGTGAGATCGTGTAGTGATGTACACTCTGTGTGTGTGTGATAGTGTAGTGATGTACACTCGTGTGTGTGAGATAGTGTAGTGATGTACACTCGTGTGTGTGTGTGATAGTGTAGTGATGTACACTCGTGTGTGTGAGATAGTGTAGTGATGTACACTCGTGTGTGTGTGTGATAGTGTAGTGATGTACACTCGTGTGTGTGTGTGATAGGGTAGTGATGTACATTCGTGTGTGTGTGTGTGATAGTGTAATGATGTACACTCGTGTGTGTGTGTGATAGTGTAGTGATGTACATTCGTGTGTGTGTGATGGTGCAGTGATGTACACTCGTGTGTGTGTGTAATAGTGTAGTGATGTACACTCGTGTGTGTGTGAGATAGTGTAGTGATGTACACTCGTGTATGTGATAGTGTAGTGATGTACATTCGTGTGTGTGTGATGGTGCAGTGATGTACACTCGTGTGTGTGTGTAATAGTGTAGTGATGTACACTCGTGTGTGTGTGTGATAGTGTAGTGATGTACACTCGTGTATGTGATAGTGTAGTGATGTGCACTCGTGTGTGTGATAGTGTAGTGATGTACACTGGTGTATGTGTGTGTGATGGTGTAGTGATGTACACTCGTGTGTGTGATAGTGTAGTGATGTACACTCGTGTGTGTGTGATAGTGTAGTGATGTACACTCGTGTGTGTGTGATAGTGTAGTGATGTACACTCGTGTGTGTGTGTGTGATGGTGTAGTGATGTACACTCGTGTGTGTGTGTGTGATGGTGTAGTGATGTACACTCGTGTGTGTGTGTGATAGTGTAGTGATGTACACTCGTGTGTGTGTGTGTGTGATAGTGTAGTGATGTACACTCGTGTGTGTGTGAGAGATAGTGTAGTAATGTACACTCGTGTGTGTGTGATAGTGTAGTGATGTACACTGTGTGTGTGATGGTGTAGTGATGTACACTCGTGTGTGTGTGATGGTGCAGTGATGTACACTCGTGTGTGTGTGTGAGATAGTGTAGTAATGTACACTCGTGTGTGTGTGATAGTGTAGTGATGTACACTGTGTGTGTGATGGTGTAGTGATGTACACTCGTGTGTGTGTGATAGTGTAGTGATGTACACTCGTGTGTGTGTGTGTGTGATGGTGTAGTGATGTACACTCGTGTGTGTGTGTGTGTGATAGTGTAGTGATGTACACTCGTGTGTGTGATAGTGTGGTGATGTACACTGTGTGTGTGTGTGTGATAGTGTAGTGATGTACACTCGTGTGTGTGATAGTGTAGTGATGTACACTCGTGTGTGTGTGTGTGATAGTGTAGTGATGTACACTCATGTGTGTGTGATAGTGTAGTGATGTACACTCGTGTGTGTGTGTGTGATAGTGTAGTGATGTACACTCGTGCGTGTGTGATAGTGTAGTGATGTACACTCGTGTGTGTGATAGTGTAGTGATGTACACTCGTGTGTGTGTGTGTGATAGTGTAGTGATGTACACTCGTGTGTGTGTGATAGTGTAGTGATGTACACTCGTGTGTGTGTGATAGTGTAGTGATGTACACTCGTGTGTGTGTGATAGTGTAGTGATGTACACTCGTGTGTGTGTGTGTGTGTGATAGTGTGGTGATGTACACTGTGTGTGTGTGTGATAGTATAGTGATGTACACTCGTGTGTGTGATAGTGTAGTGATGTACACTCGTGTGTGTGTGTGTGTGATAGTGTAGTGATGTACACTCGTGTGTGTGTGTGTGTGATAGTGTAGTGATGTACACTCGTGTGTGTGTGTGTGATAGTGTAGTGATGTACACTCGTGTGTGTGTGATAGTGTAGTGATGTACACTCGTGTGTGTGATAGTGTAGTGATGTACACTCGTGTGTGTGTGATAGTGTAGTGATGTACACTCGTGTGTGTGTGTGTGTGTGATAGTGTGGTGATGTACACTGTGTGTGTGTGTGATAGTATAGTGATGTACACTCGTGTGTGTGATAGTGTAGTGATGTACACTCGTGTGTGTGTGTGTGTGATAGTGTAGTGATGTACACTCATGTGTGTGTGTGTGATAGTGTAGTGATGTACACTCGTGTGTGTGATAGTGTAGTGATGTACACTCGTGTGTGTGATAGTGTAGTGATGTACACTCGTGTGTGTGATAGTGTAGTGATGTACACTCGTGTGTGTGATAGTGTAGTGATGTACACTCGTGTGTGTGTATGAGATCGTGTAGTGATGTACACTCTGTGTGTGTGTGATAGTGTAGTGATGTACACTCGTGTGTGTGAGATAGTGTAGTGATGTACACTCGTGTGTGTGTGTGATAGTGTAGTGATGTACACTCGTGTGTGTGTGTGATAGTGTAATGATGTACACTCGTGTGTGTGTGTGATAGGGTAGTGATGTACATTCGTGTGTGTGTGTGTGATAGTGTAATGATGTACACTCGTGTGTGTGTGTGATAGTGTAGTGATGTACATTCGTGTGTGTGTGTGATGGTGCAGTGATGTACACTCGTGTGTGTGTGATAGTGTAGTGATGTACACTCGTGTGTGTTTGTGTGATAGTGTAGTGATGTACACTCGTGTGTGTGTGTGTAATAGTGTAGTGATGTACACTCGTGTGTGTGTGATAGTGTAGTGATGTACACTTGTGTGTGTGTGTGTGTGTGATAGTGTAGTGATGTACACTCATGTGTGTGTGTGTGATAGTGTAGTGATGTACACTCGTGTGTGTGATAGTGTAGTGATGTACACTCATGTGTGTGTGTTAGTGTAGTGATGTACACTCGTGTGTGTGTGTGTGATAGTGTAGTGATGTACACTCATGTGTGTGTGATAGTGTAGTGATGTACACTCGTGTGTGTGTGTGTGTGATAGTGTAGTGATGTACACTCGTGTGTGTGTGTGTGATAGTGTAGTGATGTACACTCGTGTGTGTGTGATAGTGTGGTGATGTACACTGTGTGTGTGTGATAGTGTAGTGATGTACACTCGTGTGTGTGATAGTGTAGTGATGTACACTCGTGTGTGTGATAGTGTAGTGATGTACACTCGTGTGTGTGATAGTGTAGTGATGTACACTGTGTGTGTGTGTGAGATCGTGTAGTGATGTACACTCTGTGTGTGTGTGATAGTGTAGTGATGTACACTCGTGTGTGTGAGATAGTGTAGTGATGTACACTCGTGTGTGTGTGTGATAGTGTAGTGATGTACACTCGTGTGTGTGAGATAGTGTAGTGATGTACACTCGTGTGTGTGTGTGATAGTGTAGTGATGTACACTCGTGTGTGTGTGTGATAGGGTAGTGATGTACATTCGTGTGTGTGTGTGTGATAGTGTAATGATGTACACTCGTGTGTGTGTGTGATAGTGTAGTGATGTACATTCGTGTGTGTGTGATGGTGCAGTGATGTACACTCGTGTGTGTGTGTAATAGTGTAGTGATGTACACTCGTGTGTGTGTGAGATAGTGTAGTGATGTACACTCGTGTATGTGATAGTGTAGTGATGTACATTCGTGTGTGTGTGATGGTGCAGTGATGTACACTCGTGTGTGTGTGTAATAGTGTAGTGATGTACACTCGTGTGTGTGTGTGATAGTGTAGTGATGTACACTCGTGTATGTGATAGTGTAGTGATGTGCACTCGTGTGTGTGATAGTGTAGTGATGTACACTGGTGTATGTGATAGTGTAGTGATGTGCACTCGTGTGTGTGATAGTGTAGTGATGTACACTGGTGTGTGTGATAGTGTAGTGATGTACACTCGTGTGTGTGTGATGGTGTAGTGATGTACACTCGTGTGTGTGTGATAGTGTAGTGATGTACACTCGTGTGTGTGTGTGTGTGTGATGGTGTAGTGATGTACACTCGTGTGTGTGTGTGATAGTGTAGTGATGTACACTCGTGTGTGTGTGTGAGTGTAGTGATGTACACTCGTGTGTGTGTGTGATAGTGTAGTGATGTACACTCGTGTGTGTGTGTGTGAGTGTAGTGATGTATACTCGTGTGTGTGAGATAGTGTAGTGATGTACACTCGTGTGTGTGAGATAGTGTAGTGATGTACACTCGTGTGTGTGAGATAGTGTAGTGATGTACACTGTGTGTGTGTGATAGTGTAGTGATGTACACTGTGTGTGTGATAGTGTAGTGATGTACACTCGTGTGTGTGTGATGGTGCAGTGATGTACACTCGTGTGTGTGTGATGGTGCAGTGATGTACACTCGTGTGTGTGTGTGAGATAGTGTAGTAATGTACACTCGTGTGTGTGTGATAGTGTAGTGATGTACACTGTGTGTGTGATGGTGTAGTGATGTACACTCGTGTGTGTGTGATAGTGTAGTGATGTACACTCTTGTGTGTGTGAGAGATAGTGTAGTAATGTACACTCGTGTATGTGTGATAGTGTAGTGATGTACACTGTGTGCGTGATGGTGTAGTGATGTACACTCCTGTGTGTGTGATAGTGTAGTGATGTACACTGTGTGTGTGATGGTGTAGTGATGTACACTCGTGTGTGTGTGATAGTGTAGTGATGTACACTCTTGTGTGTGTGATAGTGTAGTGATGTACACTCGTGTGTGTGTGTGTGTGATGGTGTAGTGATGTACACTCGTGTGTGTGTGTGTGATAGTGTAGTGATGTACACTCGTGTGTGTGATAGTGTAGTGATGTACACTCGTGTGTGTGTGTGTGTGTGATAGTGTAGTGATGTACACTCGTGTGTGTGTGTGTGATAGTGTGGTGATGTACACTGTGTGTGTGTGTGATAGTGTAGTGATGTACACTCGTGTGTGTGATAGTGTAGTGATGTACACTCGTGTGTGTATGATAGTGTAGTGATGTACACTCGTGTGTGTGTGTGTGATAGTGTGGTGATGTACACTGTGTGTGTGTGTGATAGTGTAGTGATGTACACTCGTGTGTGTGATAGTGTAGTGATGTACACTCGTGTGTGTGTGTGTGATAGTGTAGTGATGTACACTCGTGTGTGTGATAGTGTAGTGATGTACACTCGTGTGTGTGTGTGTGATAGTGTAGTGATGTACACTCATGTGTGTGTGTGTGATAGTGTAGTGATGTACACTCGTGTGTGTGATAGTGTAGTGATGTATACTCGTGTGTGTGTGATAGTGTAGTGATGTACACTCGTGTGTGTGTGTGTGTGATAGTGTAGTGATGTACACTCATGTGTGTGTGATAGTGTAGTGATGTACACTCGTGTGTGTGTGTGTGATAGTGTAGTGATGTACACTCGTGTGTGTGTGATAGTGTAGTGATGTACACTCGTGTGTGTGAGATAGTGTAGTGATGTACACTCGTGTGTGTGTGTGATAGTGTAGTGATGTACACTCGTGTGTGTGTGTGATAGTGTAATGATGTACACTCGTGTGTGTGTGTGATAGGGTAGTGATGTACATTCGTGTGTGTGTGTGATAGTGTAATGATGTACACTCGTGTGTGTGTGTGATAGTGTAGTGATGTACATTCGTGTGTGTGTGTGATGGTGTAGTGATGTACACTCGTGTGTGTGTGTAATAGTGTAGTGATGTACACTCGTGTGTGTGTGTGATAGTGTAATGATGTACACTCGTGTGTGTGTGTGATAGTGTAGTGATGTACATTCGTGTGTGTGTGTGATGGTGTAGTGATGTACACTCGTGTGTGTGTGTAATAGTGTAGTGATGTACACTCGTGTGTGTGTGATAGTGTAGTGATGTACACTCGTGTGTGTGTGTGTGAGATAGTGTAGTGATGTACACTCGTGTATGTGATAGTGTAGTGATGTACACTCGTGTGTGTGATAGTGTAGTGATGTACACTGGTGTATGTGATAGTGTAGTGATGTACACTCGTGTGTGTGTGTGTGTGATAGTGTAGTGATGTACACTCGTGTGTGTGTGATGGTGTAGTGATGTACACTCGTGTGTGTGTGATGGTGTAGTGATGTACACTCGTGTGTGTGTGATAGTGTAGTGATGTACACTCGTGTGTGTGTGTGTGTAATGGTGTAGTGATGTACACTCGTGTGTGTGTGTGATAGTGTAGTGATGTACACTCGTGTGTGTGTGTGAGTGTAGTGATGTACACTCGTGTGTGTGTGTGATAGTGTAGTGATGTACACTCGTGTGTGTGTGTGAGTGTAGTGATGTATACTCGTGTGTGTGAGATAGTGTAGTGATGTACACTCGTGTGTGTGAGATAGTGTAGTGATGTACACTCGTGTGTGTGTGATAGTTTAGTGATGTACACTGTGTGTGTGTGAGTGTAGTGATGTACACTGTGTGTGTGTGATAGTGTAGTGATGTACACTGTGTGTGTGATAGTGTAGTGATGTACACTCGTGTGTGTGTGATAGTGTAGTGATGTACACTCGTGTGTGTGTGATAGTGTAGTAATGTACACTCGTGTGTGTGTGATAGTGTAGTGATGTACACTGTGTGTGTGATGGTGTAGTGATGTACACTCGTGTGTGTGTGATAGTGTAGTGATGTACACTCTTGTGTGTGTGATAGTGTAGTGATGTACACTCGTGTGTGTGTGATAGTGTAGTGATGTACACTCGTGTGTGAGATAGTGTAGTAATGTACACTCGTGTGTGTGTGATAGTGTAGTGATGTACACTCTTGTGTGTGTGATAGTGTAGTGATGTACACTCGTGTGTGTGTGTGATAGTGTAGTGATGTACACTGTGTGTGAGATAGTGTAGTAATGTACACTCGTGTGTGTGTGATAGTGTAGTGATGTACACTCGTGTGTGTGTGATGGTGCAGTGATGTACACTCGTGTGTGTGTGATAGTGTAGTGATGTACACTGTGTGTGAGATAGTGTAGTAATGTACACTCGTGTGTGTGTGATAGTGTAGTGATGTACACTCGTGTGTGTGATAGTGTAGTGATGTACAGTCGTGTGTGTGAGTGTAGTGATGTACACTCGTGTGTGTGTATGAGTGTAGTGATGTACACTGTGTGTGTATGAGTGTAGTGATGTACACTCGTGTGTGTGTGATAGTGTAGTGATGTACACTCGTGTGTGTGAGAGTGTAGTGATGTACACTCGTGTGTGTGTGTGTGTGTGATAGTGTAGTGATGTACACCGTGTGTGTGTGTGATAGTGTAGTGATGTACACTCGTGTGTGTGTGTGTGTGATAGTGTAGTGATGTACACCGTGTGTGTGTGTGTGATAGTGTAGTGATGTACACTCGTGTGTGTGTGTGATAGTGTAGTGATGTACACTGTGTGTGTGATGGTGTAGTGATGTACACTCGTGTGTGTGTGATGGTGCAGTGATGTACACTCGTGTGTGTGTGTGAGATAGTGTAGTAATGTACACTCGTGTGTGTGTGATAGTGTAGTGATGTACACTGTGTGTGTGATGGTGTAGTGATGTACACTCGTGTGTGTGTGATAGTGTAGTGATGTACACTCTTGTGTGTGTGATAGTGTAGTGATGTACACTCGTGTGTGTGTGTGTGTGTGTGATGGTGTAGTGATGTACACTCGTGTGTGTGATAGTGTGGTGATGTACACTGTGTGTGTGTGTGTGATAGTGTAGTGATGTACACTCGTGTGTGTGATAGTGTAGTGATGTACACTCGTGTGTGTGTGTGTGATAGTGTAGTGATGTACACTCGTGCGTGTGTGATAGTGTAGTGATGTACACTCGTGTGTGTGATAGTGTAGTGATGTACACTCGTGTGTGTGTGTGTGATAGTGTAGTGATGTACACTGTGTGTGTGTGTGATAGTGTAGTGATGTACACTCGTGTGTGTGATAGTGTAGTGATGTACACTCGTGTGTGTGTGTGATAGTGTAGTGATGTACACTCGTGTGTGTGATAGTGTAGTGATGTACACTCGTGTGTGTGTGTGTGATAGTGTAGTGATGTACACTCGTGTGTGTGTGTGTGATAGTGTAGTGATGTACACTCATGTGTGTGATAGTGTAGTGATGTACACTCGTGTGTGTGATAGTGTAGTGATGTACACTCGTGTGTGTGTGTGTGTGATAGTGTAGTGATGTACACTCGTGTGTGTGTGTGTGTGATAGTGTAGTGATGTACACTCGTGTTTGTGATAGTGTAGTGATGTACACTCGTGTGTGTGTGTGATAGTGTAGTGATGTACACTCGTGTGTGTGTGATAGTGTGGTGATGTACACTGTGTGTGTGTGATAGTGTAGTGATGTACACTCGTGTGTGTGTGATAGTGTAGTGATGTACACTCGTGTGTGTGATAGTGTAGTGATGTACACTCGTGTGTGTGATAGTGTAGTGATGTACACTCGTGTGTGTGTGTGAGATCGTGTAGTGATGTACACTCGTGTGTGTGTGTGAGATCGTGTAGTGATGTACACTCTGTGTGTGTGTGATAGTGTAGTGATGTACATTCGTGTGTGTGTGTGTGATAGTGTAATGATGTACACTCGTGTGTGTGTGGGATAGTGTAGTGATGTACATTCGTGTGTGTGTGTGATGGTGCAGTGATGTACACTCGTGTGTGTGTGTAATAGTGTAGTGATGTACACTCGTGTGTGTGTGATAGTGTAGTGATGTACACTCGTGTGTGTGTGTGATAGTGTAGTGATGTACACTCGTGTATGTGATAGTGTAGTGATGTACACTCGTGTGTGTGATAGTGTAGTGATGTACACTCGTGTGTGTGATAGTGTAGTGATGTACACTGGTGTATGTGATAGTGTAGTGATGTACACTCGTGTGTGTGTGTGTGTGATAGTGTAGTGATGTACACTCGTGTGTGTGTGATGGTGTAGTGATGTACACTCGTGTGTGTGTGTGATGGTGTAGTGATGTACACTCGTGTGTGTGTGATAGTGTAGTGATGTACACTCGTGTGTGTGTGTGTGTGATGGTGTAGTGATGTACACTCGTGTGTGTGTGTGAGTGTAGTGATGTACACTCGTGTGTGTGTGTGATAGTGTAGTGATGTACACTCGTGTGTGTGTGTGAGTGTAGTGATGTACACTCGTGTGTGTGAGATAGTGTAGTGATGTACACTCGTGTGTGTGAGATAGTGTAGTGATGTACACTCGTGTGTGTGAGATAGTGTAGTGATGTACACTCGTGTGTGTGTGTGATAGTGTAGTGATGTACACTCGTGTGTGTGAGATAGTGTAGTGATGTACACTCGTGTGTGTGTGATAGTGTAGTGATGTACACTCGTGTGTGTGAGATAGTGTAGTGATGTACACTCGTGTGTGTGAGATAGTGTAGTGATGTACACTCGTGTGTGTGTGATAGTTTAGTGATGTACACTGTGTGTGTGTGAGTGTAGTGATGTACACTGTGTGTGTGTGATAGTGTAGTGATGTACACTGTGTGTGTGATAGTGTAGTGATGTACACTCGTGTGTGTGTGATAGTGTAGTGATGTACACTGTGTGTGTGATGGTGTAGTGATGTACACTCGTGTGTGTGTGATAGTGTAGTGATGTACACTCTTGTGTGTGTGATAGTGTAGTGATGTACACTCGTGTGTGTGTGTGTGTGTGATGGTGTAGTGATGTACACTCGTGTGTGTGATAGTGTGGTGATGTACACTGTGTGTGTGTGTGTGATAGTGTAGTGATGTACACTCGTGTGTGTGATAGTGTAGTGATGTACACTCGTGTGTGTGTGTGTGATAGTGTAGTGATGTACACTCGTGCGTGTGTGATAGTGTAGTGATGTACACTCGTGCGTGTGTGATAGTGTAGTGATGTACACTCGTGTGTGTGTGTGTGATAGTGTAGTGATGTACACTGTGTGTGTGTGTGATAGTGTAGTGATGTACACTCGTGTGTGTGATAGTGTAGTGATGTACACTCGTGTGTGTGTGATAGTGTAGTGATGTACACTCGTGTGTGTGTGTGTGATAGTGTGGTGATGTACACTGTGTGTGTGTGTGTGTGATAGTGTAGTGATGTACACTCGTGTGTGTGATAGTGTAGTGATGTACACTCGTGTGTGTGTGTGTGATAGTGTAGTGATGTACACTCGTGTGTGTGTGTGTGATAGTGTAGTGATGTACACTCGTGTGTGTGTGTGTGATAGTGTAGTGATGTACACTCATGTGTGTGTGTGTGATAGTGTAGTGATGTACACTCGTGTGTGTGATAGTGTAGTGATGTACACTCGTGTGTGTGTGATAGTGTAGTGATGTACACTCGTGTGTGTGTGTGTGTGATAGTGTAGTGATGTACACTCGTGTTTGTGATAGTGTAGTGATGTACACTCGTGTGTGTGTGTGATAGTGTAGTGATGTACACTCGTGTGTGTGTGATAGTGTGGTGATGTACACTGTGTGTGTGTGATAGTGTAGTGATGTACACTCGTGTGTGTGTGATAGTGTAGTGATGTACACTCGTGTGTGTGATAGTGTAGTGATGTACACTCGTGTGTGTGATAGTGTAGTGATGTACACTCGTGTGTGTGATAGTGTAGTGATGTACACTCGTGTGTGTGTGTGAGATCGTGTAGTGATGTACACTCTGTGTGTGTGTGATAGTGTAGTGATGTACACTCGTGTGTGTGAGATAGTGTAGTGATGTACACTCGTGTGTGTGTGTGATAGTGTAGTGATGTACACTCGTGTGTGTGTGTGATAGTGTAGTGATGTACACTCGTGTGTGTGTGTGATAGTGTAATGATGTACACTCGTGTGTGTTTGTGATAGGGTAGTGATGTACATTCGTGTGTGTGTGTGTGATAGTGTAATGATGTACACTCGTGTGTGTGTGGGATAGTGTAGTGATGTACATTCGTGTGTGTGTGTGATGGTGCAGTGATGTACACTCGTGTGTGTGTGTAATAGTGTAGTGATGTACACTCGTGTGTGTGTGATAGTGTAGTGATGTACACTCGTGTGTGTGTGTGTGATAGTGTAGTGATGTACACTCGTGTATGTGATAGTGTAGTGATGTACACTCGTGTGTGTGATAGTGTAGTGATGTACACTGGTGTATGTGATAGTGTAGTGATGTACACTCGTGTGTGTGTGTGTGTGATAGTGTAGTGATGTACACTCGTGTGTGTGTGATGGTGTAGTGATGTACACTCGTGTGTGTGTGTGATGGTGTAGTGATGTACACTCGTGTGTGTGTGATAGTGTAGTGATGTACACTCGTGTGTGTGTGTGTGTGTGTGATGGTGTAGTGATGTACACTCGTGTGTGTGTGTGAGTGTAGTGATGTACACTCGTGTGTGTGTGTGATAGTGTAGTGATGTACACTCGTGTGTGTGTGTGAGTGTAGTGATGTACACTCGTGTGTGTGAGATAGTGTAGTGATGTACACTCGTGTGTGTGAGATAGTGTAGTGATGTACACTCGTGTGTGTGAGATAGTGTAGTGATGTACACTCGTGTGTGTGTGATAGTGTAGTGATGTACACTCGTGTGTGTGAGATAGTGTAGTGATGTACACTCGTGTGTGTGTGATAGTGTAGTGATGTACACTCGTGTGTGTGAGATAGTGTAGTGATGTACACTCGTGTGTGTGAGATAGTGTAGTGATGTACACTCGTGTGTGTGAGATAGTGTAGTGATGTACACTCGTGTGTGTGTGAGTGTAGTGATGTACACTGTGTGTGTGTGATAGTGTAGTGATGTACACTGTGTGTGTGATAGTGTAGTGATGTACACTCGTGTGTGTGTGATGGTGCAGTGATGTACACTCGTGTGTGTGTGTGTGAGATAGTGTAGTAATGTACACTCGTGTGTGTGTGATAGTGTAGTGATGTACACTGTGTGTGTGATGGTGTAGTGATGTACACTCGTGTGTGTGTGATAGTGTAGTGATGTACACTCTTGTGTGTGTGATAGTGTAGTGATGTACACTCGTGTGTGTGATAGTGTAGTGATGTACACTCGTGTGTGTGTGATAGTGTAGTGATGTACACTCGTGTGTGTGATAGTGTAGTGATGTACACTCGTGTGTGTGTGTGTGATAGTGTAGTGATGTACACTCGTGCGTGTGTGATAGTGTAGTGATGTACACTCGTGTGTGTGTGATAGTGTGGTGATGTACACTGTGTGTGTGTGATAGTGTAGTGATGTACACTCGTGTGTGTGATAGTGTAGTGATGTACACTCGTGTGTGTGATAGTGTAGTGATGTACACTCGTGTGTGTGATAGTGTAGTGATGTACACTCGTGTGTGTGTGTGAGATCGTGTAGTGATGTACACTCGTGTGTGTGTGTGAGATCGTGTAGTGATGTACACTCTGTGTGTGTGTGATAGTGTAGTGATGTACACTCGTGTGTGTGAGATAGTGTAGTGATGTACACTCGTGTGTGTGTGTGATAGTGTAGTGATGTACACTCGTGTGTGTGTGTGATAGTGTAATGATGTACACTCGTGTGTGTTTGTGATAGGGTAGTGATGTACATTCGTGTGTGTGTGTGTGATAGTGTAATGATGTACACTCGTGTGTGTGTGTGATGGTGCAGTGATGTACACTCGTGTGTGTGTGTAATAGTGTAGTGATGTACACTCGTGTGTGTGTGATAGTGTAGTGATGTACACTCGTGTGTGTGTGTGTGTGATAGTGTAGTGATGTACACTCGTGTATGTGATAGTGTAGTGATGTACACTCGTGTGTGTGATAGTGTAGTGATGTACACTGGTGTATGTGATAGTGTAGTGATGTACACTCGTGTGTGTGTGTGTGTGATAGTGTAGTGATGTACACTCGTGTGTGTGTGATGGTGTAGTGATGTACACTCGTGTGTGTGTGATAGTGTAGTGATGTACACTCGTGTGTGTGTGTGTGATGGTGTAGTGATGTACACTCGTGTGTGTGTGTGAGTGTAGTGATGTACACTCGTGTGTGTGTGTGATAGTGTAGTGATGTACACTCGTGTGTGTGTGTGAGTGTAGTGATGTATACTCGTGTGTGTGAGATAGTGTAGTGATGTACACTCGTGTGTGTGAGATAGTGTAGTGATGTACACTCGTGTGTGTGAGATAGTGTAGTGATGTACACTCGTGTGTGTGATAGTGTAGTGATGTACACTGTGTGTGTGATAGTGTAGTGATGTACACTCGTGTGTGTGTGATGGTGCAGTGATGTACACTCGTGTGTGTGTGTGTGAGATAGTGTAGTAATGTACACTCGTGTGTGTGTGATAGTGTAGTGATGTACACTGTGTGTGTGATGGTGTAGTGATGTACACTCGTGTGTGTGTGATAGTGTAGTGATGTACACTCTTGTGTGTGTGATAGTGTAGTGATGTACACTCGTGTGTGTGATAGTGTAGTGATGTACACTCGTGTGTGTGTGTGATAGTGTAGTGATGTACACTCGTGTGTGTGTGTGTGATAGTGTAGTGATGTACACCGTGTGTGTGTGTGATAGTGTAGTGATGTACACCGTGTGTGTGTGTGATAGTGTAGTGATGTACACTCGTGTGTGTGTGAGTGTAGTGATGTACACTGTGTGTATGAGTGTAGTGATGTACACTCATGTGTGTGTGATAGTGTAGTGATGTACACTCGTGTGTGTGTGAGTGTAGTGATGTACACTGTGTGTGTATGAGTGTAGTGATGTACACTCGTGTGTGTGTGTGATAGTGTAGTGATGTACACTCGTGTGTGTGTGTGTGATAGTGTAGTGATGTACACCGTGTGTGTGTGTGTGATAGTGTAGTGATGTACACTCGTGTGTGTGTGTGATAGTGTAGTGATGTACACTCGTGTGTGTGTGTGATAGTGTAGTGATGTACACCGTGTGTGTGTGTGTGATAGTGTAGTGATGTACACTCGTGTGTGTGTGTGATAGTGTAGTGATGTACACTCGTGTGTGTGTGTGATAGTGTAGTGATGTACACTCGTGTGTGTGTGTGATAGTGTAGTGATGTACACCGTGTGTGTGTGTGTGTGTGATAGTGTAGTGATGTACACTCGTGTGTGTGTGTGATAGTGTAGTGATGTACACCGTGTGTGTGTGATAGTGTAGTGATGTACACTCGTGTGTGTGTGATAGTGTAGTGATGTACACTCGTGTGTGTGTGTGATAGTGTAGTGATGTACACTCGTGTGTGTGTGTGATAGTGTAGTGATGTACACTGTGTGTGTGTGTGATAGTGTAGTGATGTACACTGTGTGTGTATGAGTGTAGTGATGTACACTCGTGTGTGTGTGATAGTGTAGTGATGTACACTGTGTGTGTGTGATAGTGTAGTGATGTACACTGTGTGTGTGATAGTGTAGTGATGTACACTCGTGTGTGTGTGTGATAGTGTAGTGATGTACTCTCGTGTGTGTGTGTGATAGTGTAGTGATGTACACTGTGTGTGTGTGTGTGTGTGATAGTGTAGTGATGTACACTGTGTGTGTATGAGTGTAGTGATGTACACTGTGTGTGTGTGATAGTGTAGTGATGTACACTGTGTGTGTGTGATAGTGTAGTGATGTACACTGTGTGTGAGATAGTGTAGTGATGTACACTCGTGTGTGTGTGTGTGTGTGAGTGTAGTGATGTACACTCGTGTGTGTGTGTGATAGTGTAGTGATGTACACTGTGTGTGTGATAGTGTAGTGATGTACACTCTTGTGTGTGTGATAGTGTAGTGATGTACACTCGTGTGTGTGTGTGTGTGTGATGGTGTAGTGATGTACACTCGTGTGTGTGTGATGGTGTAGTGATGTACACTCGTGTGTGTGTGTGATAGTGTAGTGATGTACACTCGTGTGTGTGAGATAGTGTAGTGATGTACACTCGTGTGTGTGTGTGTGTGTGAGTGTAGTGATGTACACTCGTGTGTGTGTGTGATAGTGTAGTGATGTACACTGTGTGTGTGTGATAGTGTAGTGATGTACACTGTGTGTGTGATAGTGTAGTGATGTACACTCTTGTGTGTGTGATAGTGTAGTGATGTACACTCGTGTGTGTGTGATAGTGTAGTGATGTACACTCGTGTGTGTGTGTGTGATGGTGTAGTGATGTACACTCGTGTGTGTGTGTGATGGTGTAGTGATGTACACTCGTGTGTGTGTGTGATGGTGTAGTGATGTACACTCGTGTGTGTGTGATAGTGTAGTGATGTACACTCGTGTGTGTGTGATGGTGTAGTGATGTACACTCGTGTGTGTGAGATAGTGTAGTGATGTACACTCGTGTGTGTGAGATAGTGTAGTGATGTACACTCGTGTGTGTGTGATGGTGTAGTGATGTACACTCGTGTGTGTGTGATGGTGTAGTGATGTACACTCGTGTGTGTGTGTGATGGTGTAGTGATGTACACTCGTGTGTGTGTGTGATAGTGTAGTGATGTACACTGTGTGTGTGTGAGTGTAGTGATTTACACTCGTGTGTGTGATAGTGTAGTGATGTACACTCGTGTGTGTGATAGTGTAGTGATGTATACTCGTGTGTGTGTGATAGTGTAGTGATGTACACTCGTGTGTGTGATAGTGTAGTGATGTACACTCGTGTGTGTGATAGTGTAGTGATGTCCACTCGTGTGTGTGAGATAGTGTAGTGATGTACACTCGTGTGTGTGTGATAGTGTAGTGATGTACACTGTGTGTGTGTGAGTGTAGTGATGTACACTCGTGTGTGTGAGATAGTGTAGTGATGTACACTCGTGTGTGTGTGATAGTGTAGTGATGTACACTCGTGTGTGTGAGATAGTGTAGTGATGTACACTCGTGTGTGTGAGATAGTGTAGTGATGTACACTCGTGTGTGTGAGATAGTGTAGTGATGTACACTCGTGTGTGTGTGATAGTTTAGTGATGTACACTGTGTGTGTGTGAGTGTAGTGATGTACACTGTGTGTGTGTGATAGTGTAGTGATGTACACTGTGTGTGTGATAGTGTAGTGATGTACACTCGTGTGTGTGTGTGATAGTGTAGTGATGTACACTCTTGTGTGTGTGATAGTGTAGTGATGTACACTCGTGTGTGTGATAGTGTAGTGATGTACACTCGTGTGTGTGTGTGATAGTGTAGTGATGTACACTCGTGTGTGTGATAGTGTAGTGATGTACACTCGTGTGTGTGTGTGTGATAGTGTAGTGATGTACACTCGTGCGTGTGTGATAGTGTAGTGATGTACACTCGTGTGTGTGTGATAGTGTGGTGATGTACACTGTGTGTGTGTGATAGTGTAGTGATGTACACTCGTGTGTGTGATAGTGTAGTGATGTACACTCGTGTGTGTGATAGTGTAGTGATGTACACTCGTGTGTGTGATAGTGTAGTGATGTACACTCGTGTGTGTGTGTGAGATCGTGTAGTGATGTACACTCGTGTGTGTGTGTGAGATCGTGTAGTGATGTACACTCTGTGTGTGTGTGATAGTGTAGTGATGTACACTCGTGTGTGTGAGATAGTGTAGTGATGTACACTCGTGTGTGTGTGTGTGATAGTGTAGTGATGTACACTCGTGTGTGTGTGTGATAGTGTAATGATGTACACTCGTGTGTGTTTGTGATAGGGTAGTGATGTACATTCGTGTGTGTGTGTGTGATAGTGTAATGATGTACACGTGTGTGTGTGTGATGGTGCAGTGATGTACACTCGTGTGTGTGTGTAATAGTGTAGTGATGTACACTCGTGTGTGTGTGATAGTGTAGTGATGTACACTCGTGTGTGTGTGTGTGTGATAGTGTAGTGATGTACACTCGTGTATGTGATAGTGTAGTGATGTACACTCGTGTGTGTGATAGTGTAGTGATGTACACTGGTGTATGTGATAGTGTAGTGATGTACACTCGTGTGTGTGTGTGTGTGATAGTGTAGTGATGTACACTCGTGTGTGTGTGATGGTGTAGTGATGTACACTCGTGTGTGTGTGATGGTGTAGTGATGTACACTCGTGTGTGTGTGATAGTGTAGTGATGTACACTCGTGTGTGTGTGTGTGATGGTGTAGTGATGTACACTCGTGTGTGTGTGTGAGTGTAGTGATGTACACTCGTGTGTGTGTGTGATAGTGTAGTGATGTACACTCGTGTGTGTGTGTGAGTGTAGTGATGTATACTCGTGTGTGTGAGATAGTGTAGTGATGTACACTCGTGTGTGTGAGATAGTGTAGTGATGTACACTCGTGTGTGTGAGATAGTGTAGTGATGTACACTCGTGTGTGTGTGATAGTTTAGTGATGTACACTGTGTGTGTGTGAGTGTAGTGATGTACACTGTGTGTGTGTGATAGTGTAGTGATGTACACTGTGTGTGTGATAGTGTAGTGATGTACACTCGTGTGTGTGTGATGGTGCAGTGATGTACACTCGTGTGTGTGTGTGTGAGATAGTGTAGTAATGTACACTCGTGTGTGTGTGATAGTGTAGTGATGTACACTGTGTGTGTGATGGTGTAGTGATGTACACTCGTGTGTGTGTGATAGTGTAGTGATGTACACTCTTGTGTGTGTGATAGTGTAGTGATGTACACTCGTGTGTGTGATAGTGTAGTGATGTACACTCGTGTGTGTGTGTGATAGTGTAGTGATGTACACTCGTGTGTGTGTGTGTGTGATAGTGTAGTGATGTACACCGTGTGTGTGTGTGATAGTGTAGTGATGTACACCGTGTGTGTGTGTGATAGTGTAGTGATGTACACTCGTGTGTGTGTGAGTGTAGTGATGTACACTGTGTGTATGAGTGTAGTGATGTACACTCGTGTGTGTGTGATAGTGTAGTGATGTACACTCGTGTGTGTGTGAGTGTAGTGATGTACACTGTGTGTGTATGAGTGTAGTGATGTACACTCGTGTGTGTGTGTGATAGTGTAGTGATGTACACTCGTGTGTGTGTGTGTGTGATAGTGTAGTGATGTACACCGTGTGTGTGTGTGTGATAGTGTAGTGATGTACACTCGTGTGTGTGTGTGATAGTGTAGTGATGTACACTCGTGTGTGTGTGTGATAGTGTAGTGATGTACACTCGTGTGTGTGTGTGTGTGATAGTGTAGTGATGTACACCGTGTGTGTGTGTGTGATAGTGTAGTGATGTACACTCGTGTGTGTGTGTGATAGTGTAGTGATGTACACTCGTGTGTGTGTGTGATAGTGTAGTGATGTACACTCGTGTGTGTGTGTGATAGTGTAGTGATGTACACCGTGTGTGTGTGTGTGTGATAGTGTAGTGATGTACACTCGTGTGTGTGTGTGATAGTGTAGTGATGTACACCGTGTGTGTGTGATAGTGTAGTGATGTACACTCGTGTGTGTGTGATAGTGTAGTGATGTACACTCGTGTGTGTGTGTGATAGTGTAGTGATGTACACTCGTGTGTGTGTGTGATAGTGTAGTGATGTACACTCGTGTGTGTGTGTGATAGTGTAGTGATGTACACTGTGTGTGTGTGTGTGATAGTGTAGTGATGTACACTGTGTGTGTATGAGTGTAGTGATGTACACTCGTGTGTGTGTGATAGTGTAGTGATGTACACTGTGTGTGTGTGATAGTGTAGTGATGTACACTGTGTGTGTGATAGTGTAGTGATGTACACTCGTGTGTGTGTGTGTGTGTGAGTGTAGTGATGTACACTCGTGTGTGTGTGTGATAGTGTAGTGATGTACACTGTGTGTGTGTGATAGTGTAGTGATGTACACTGTGTGTGTGATAGTGTAGTGATGTACACTCTTGTGTGTGTGATAGTGTAGTGATGTACACTGTGTGTGTGTGTGTGTGATGGTGTAGTGATGTACACTCGTGTGTGTGTGTGATAGTGTAGTGATGTACACTCGTGTGTGTGTGTGATAGTGTAGTGATGTACACTCGTGTGTGTGTGTGATAGTGTAGTGATGTACACTGTGTGTGTGTGTGTGTGTGATAGTGTAGTGATGTACACTGTGTGTGTATGAGTGTAGTGATGTACACTCGTGTGTGTGTGATAGTGTAGTGATGTACACTGTGTGTGTGTGATAGTGTAGTGATGTACACTGTGTGTGAGATAGTGTAGTGATGTACACTCGTGTGTGTGTGTGTGTGTGAGTGTAGTGATGTACACTCGTGTGTGTGTGTGATAGTGTAGTGATGTACACTGTGTGTGTGATAGTGTAGTGATGTACACTGTGTGTGTGATAGTGTAGTGATGTACACTGTGTGTGTGATAGTGTAGTGATGTACACTCTTGTGTGTGTGATAGTGTAGTGATGTACACTCGTGTGTGTGTGTGTGTGTGATGGTGTAGTGATGTACACTCGTGTGTGTGTGATGGTGTAGTGATGTACACTCGTGTGTGTGTGTGATAGTGTAGTGATGTACACTCGTGTGTGTGAGATAGTGTAGTGATGTACACTCGTGTGTGTGTGTGTGTGAGTGTAGTGATGTACACTCGTGTGTGTGTGTGATAGTGTAGTGATGTACACTGTGTGTGTGTGATAGTGTAGTGATGTACACTGTGTGTGTGATAGTGTAGTGATGTACACTCTTGTGTGTGTGATAGTGTAGTGATGTACACTCGTGTGTGTGTGTGTGATGGTGTAGTGATGTACACTCGTGTGTGTGTGATGGTGTAGTGATGTACACTCGTGTGTGTGTGTGATGGTGTAGTGATGTACACTCGTGTGTGTGTGATAGTGTAGTGATGTACACTCGTGTGTGTGTGATGGTGTAGTGATGTACACTCGTGTGTGTGAGATAGTGTAGTGATGTACACTCGTGTGTGTGAGATAGTGTAGTGATGTACACTCGTGTGTGTGTGATGGTGTAGTGATGTACACTCGTGTGTGTGTGATGGTGTAGTGATGTACACTCGTGTGTGTGTGTGATGGTGTAGTGATGTACACTCGTGTGTGTGTGTGATAGTGTAGTGATGTACACTGTGTGTGTGTGAGTGTAGTGATGTACACTCGTGTGTGTGATAGTGTAGTGATGTACACTCGTGTGTGTGATAGTGTAGTGATGTACACTCGTGTGTGTGATAGTGTAGTGATGTACACTCGTGTGTGTGTGATAGTGTAGTGATGTCCACTCGTGTGTGTGAGATAGTGTAGTGATGTACACTCGTGTGTGTGTGATAGTGTAGTGATGTACACTGTGTGTGTGTGAGTGTAGTGATGTACACTCGTGTGTGTGTGATAGTGTAGTGATGTACACTCGTGTGTGTGTGAGTGTAGTGATGTACACTCGTGTGTGTGTGTGATAGTGTAGGGATGTACACTCGTGTGTGTGTGTGATAGTGTAGTGATGTACACTGTGTGTGTGTGTGATAGTGTAGTGATGTACACTGTGTGTGTGTGTGATAGTGTAGTGATGTACACTCTGTGTGTCTGATAGTGTAGTGATGTACACTCGTGTGTGTTTGTGATAGTGTAGTGATGTACACTCGTGTGTGTGTGATTGTGTAGTGATGTACACTCGTGTGTGTGTGTGATAGTGTAGTGATGTACACTCGTGTGTGTGTGATAGTGTAGTGATGTACACTGTGTGTGTGTGTGATAGTGTAGTGAACTACACTCGTGTGTGTGTGATAGTGTAGTGATGTACACTGTGTGTGTGTGTGATAGTGTAGTGAACTACACTCGTGTGTGATAGTGTGGTGATGTACACTCGTGTGTGTGTGTGATAGTGTAGTGATGTACACTCGTGTGTGTGTGTGTGTGATAGTGTAGTGATGTACACTCGTGTGTGTGTGTGTGTGATAGTGTAGTGATGTACACTGTGTGTGTGTGTGTGATAGTGTAGTGATGTACACTGTGTGTGTGTGATAGTGTAGTGATGTACACTCGTGTGTGTGATAGTGTAGTGATGTATACTCTTGTGTGGTGTGTGATAGTGGAGTGATGTACACTCGTGTGTGTGTGTGATAGTGTAGTGATGTACACTCGTGTGTGTGTGTGATAGTGTAGTGATGTACACTCGTGTGTGTGTGTGATAGTGTAGTGATGTACACTCGTGTGTGTGTGTGTGATAGTGATGTACACTCGTGTGTGTGTGATAGTGTATTGATGTACACTCGTGTGTGTGTGTGATACTGTAGTGATGTACACTCGTGTGTGTGTGATAGTGTAGTGATGTACGCTCGTGTGTGTGTGATGGTGTAGTGATGTACACTCTTGTGTGTGTGTGATAGTGTAGTGATGTACACATGTGTGTGTATGTGATAGTGTAGTGATGTACACTCGTGTATGTGTGTGATGGTGTAGTGATGTACACTCGTGGGTGTGTGATACTGTAGTGATGTACACTCGTGTGTGTGATGGTGTAATGATGAACACTCGTGTGTGTGTGTGTGATAGTGTAGTGATGTACACTGTGTGTGTGTGTGATAGTGTAGTGATGTTCACTCGCGTGTGTGTGTGTGATAGTGTAGTGATGTACACTAGTGTGTGTGTGTGTGTTTGTGATGGTGTAGTGATGTACACTCGTGTTTGTGTGATAGTTTAGTGATGTACACTCGTGTGTGTGTGTGTGATAGTGTAGTGATGTACACTCGTGTGTGCATTTATTTGAATTTATGTATGCATTTTTTTAATACGTTAAGTCTAATTCTTATTTTATACAACCCCATTAATGTATATTATGCCATATTAAAATTAATTTCTTATACTCTGGAACGGATTATTTTCTTTTCCTTTATTTCTTATAGGAAAAATTCGTTTGGTATACGTCATTTTTGGTATAAGTCCTACCTTCTGGAACGAATTAACGACGCATACCGAGGTACCACTGTAAACTGAACTGGTGGGCTTAAGGGTTCTGTATTTATACTACTTTTTTATTACTGGAAAGTTCTTGAATGTTCTAGAAGTTACTACAAGTTACTACTCAGCACTCAATCTATCTGGAATTCCCATTGAAAATTTGTAAATTTCAAAATATCACTGTCTTGGTCACAAAAGCAAAGTTTGTGGGGAATAATAGCCATTTTGTGTACTTTTGAGGCATACACAATTAGAAAATAACACTTACTACCCAGGGACATTTTTTTTATTACACAGTTTAATGAATCCTAATAATATCAGCCACAGCTTGTGTGTGTCAAAGACTCAGTGCCGTTGATGCTGAGAGCTTCAGACTTTAACACGGAACCCTAAGAATCCTAACTGTCTGAGTCTGTATCACGCTGCCTCAAGCACTAATATTGAATTCTAAGAATATCAGCCATATTGTCTCTGTGTAAAGCACTCACACGCAGAATAGCAACAGCATCCTCACTCAATTATACACACGTGTAGGGTTAATAGAGCTCATGTAATACTCCTTTACACTCGTGTGTGTGCTGTATGTGAGCGTAGAGGTATTGCAATACATGGGCAATAGCAATGTATCTATCTTAACTTTAGAGCTTTCGTGACTGCAGGCATTATTCTTTGGTTCTTTCGGTAAAGTCACGTATAAAGAAAAATAATAAATTAAATAATAGCATACGACGTTTCGATTGCAACACAAGCAATCATCATCAGGTATAATGAAATAGCGACATAAAATCTAAACAGAAAAATTATAGACAGACATATAAGCAGACAGATATCACCAAGATACACAGAGCGGGCAACACAGGTACAGAGAGGGGTGATCGTCTCTGTGGGGTGGCCTTAAATAGACAGAGGGGGGCGGAGGCAGCGAGAGGGAGGGGTTAGAGACAAAATTTACATGTCAATGAGTACAAAAAGAAGTGAGCAGGCTTAGGGGGAGAAAGAAACACACTAAAATTAAATAACCTAGCAAAGTATCGAAATGTTATGTAAAACGACACAGAGCGTCGGTCAACACACAATTAACGCATAGCCTGGTCGATTACGTATTTCAAAGATTGCTAAGTTAGAATTTAAGTGTGAAAATTTCAAAGAAAGACAAAACCTAAAAACAAGAGGAACGGAGACACACAGAGAGAGCAGAACATAAGAACGACAAAAAACGAGTGTAGACAGAAAAAATTACACTAAATAAACAGGCAGAGAGAGAGAATAAAAAACTCAGAAAGAGAGAAAAAGGTAAACTTGGAACTTCCCCAGGCTATGCGTTAATTGTGTGTTGACCGACTCTCTGTGTCGTTTTACATAACATTTCGATACTTTGCTAGGTTATTTAATTTTAGTGTGTTTCTTTCTCCCCCTAAGCCTGCTCACTTCTTTTTGTAATCATTGACATGTAAATTGTGTCTCTAACCCCTCCCTCTCGCTGCCTCCGCCCCCCTCTGTCTATTTAAGGCCACCCCACAGAGACGATCACCCCTCTCTGTACCTGTGTTGCCCGCTCTGTGTATCTTGGTGATATCTGTCTGCTTATATGTCTGTCTATAATTTTTTCTGGTTAGATTTTATGTCGCTATTTCATTATACCTGATGATGATTGCTTGTGTTGCAATCGAAACGTCTTATGCTATTATTTAATTTATTATTTTTCTTTATACGTGACTTTACCGAAAGAACCAAAGAGCAATGTATCTGTTTGCACAGTGATACAAGTGAAGTATGGGAAATGACGGCAGGAAACTTCTTGACGGGTAACACACTTTTTATTAAATCTTGACTTGTCACGATACAACGTGTGGTCTCTATTCTTCCGACTACGATCTCGACACAACGTGTGGTCTCTATTCTTCTGACTACGCACTTCACTTAACTCGTGTAGACTCTATGCCTCTGGCTACACACACACTTCACTTCGCTCGTGTAGACACTATGCCTCTGGCTACACACACTTCACTTAGCTCGTGTAGACACTATGCCTCTGGCTACACACACACTTCGCTTCGCTCGTGTAGACACTATGCCTCTGGCTACACACACTTCACTTAGCTCGTGTAGACCCTATGCCTCTGGCTACACACTCTTCACTTAGCTCGTGTAGACCCTATGTCCCTGGCTACACACTCTGCATGCTCACACCGCATGCTCACACTGCACTACGCCTCTGGCTACACAGAGTCCCGGTCCCTACAGGACAGCGGGACTAGGTACCGCAGGCCCTATCTCTCCCTCTCCGTCTTCAGTCTTCGCTGGTTACATCTCTCCCCGTGCGCCTGTGTGCATCCCCTTATATAGTCCCTGCTCACGGGAGACGGAGCGGATGCGGACCTCGACGTGAGCATCGCTCCTTGGTTAACCAATCACGACGCGCTATTTCTACGATCCCTTTTCCCCAGCGCGTGTTACCACTACCCAACCAATCACGCCGCGCTGCCACCCGATCACTCCCTCTCAAGCGCGTCACCGGCACACAGCCAATCACTACGCGCTGGCACGCGATCCCTATCCCAGCGCGTATCACCACTACACATGTGGTCAGCCACAGCGATAGCCCAGTCTGGCTCTGTGAGCCTCAGGTATTAGCATTGAACCCCAATAATCCTTAAGATGCTTTAGTAGGGATATAGCAGCCTCAAGCATTATGAATGAATAATGAGAATCCTTAGGCTGCCTTAGTATGGATATGAGCCTACATCATTAACAATGAATCCTGCGCATCACTACGGTGATGTAGTCTGGCTCGAGTCTGATGATGACATCCATTACAGAGAAGACTTATACTCGTAGTTTCATCTGCTAAAATTGTTACTTTGGCCAACAGCATCCTTACTGGATAATACACGCGTGTAATATCAATGTAGCTTATGTAATAGTGAAATAAACTCGTGTGTGTGCTATATATTATTGACTAATGAATACATTACAGTCATAAAGTTGATGTTTGCACGTGCAGTGTAGTGATAGACAAGGTCGACCACGATTATGCCTTAGTCTCGCTCTGTGAGCCTCAGCCATTAACTGGGGAACCTAAGAATCCTAAAAATGCCTTAGTTTGACTGAGTATCCGGCTGTTGACATGAAGCCTAAAAATCTTCAACGTGTCTTAGTCTGGATGTATGATCCTTGGACATTACCAATCAACCCTAAGTTTATATAATCCATAAGAGGTTTTTTTGGGGTTAGATCGCGTAAATATATAAATGTGTCGTTAAACCTGCCACCACCCGACACAGACAACTAGTAAGGGTTGTCACGTAAACAGAACATGCCAATTCGTCACTAGTACAGCACGCCGGTGTGTTGGAGAGCCAAGCCACAACATTATTTAAATTTATATTGATGTAGTTATAAAATACATTTCACCATATGAATTCTGCAGGCCACCTTTGTGTCCGCAGTGCTGATGCTTACAGCACGTACCCGGTACTCGTTTAAGCCAAGGGTTCATCTGGGAGAGGCTCAGAATTGGTTCTGAATCCACTCACCATTGATGACAGCCATGGCCGTGAGTCACGTGTAGGTGACCATGTTTGTAGCTCAGTGCACAGAGCATCCCATCATCATTGCACATCCGTACTCACCCTCGCTCATCTACACATACGTATACAAATAGACACAATTACAAGACCCCCCGTATAGCCCAAACAGGCTGTAGGGGCAAGTGTTATTAACGAGTGACACTTTAAGGCCAGTATGGAACATGAGGGGGTGGGTGGCCAATACCACATCAGGCCGCCTTTGTCTCCCTAGTGGCAGTTTTAACCCACTACACCAGGTAGTCATTTGAGGCTGAGTCGACATAGGGGAGGCTCATGACCGGTTCAGAAAATTGTCACTGGTGTTGGCTGTGAATGGGAATCGAATTTGTGTTGCCAGGTTCATATTGTAGCACGTTAACCACTATGCCACCGCTCCGCAACATACACACAAGACACAATTACACGCAGAATAAGACACATGGAACTCACACATGAATGCCAGCAGGTTGACCACAGCTCCATGCAGGGCGCTGATCGTGGCGATGTCTTTTTTGCTGGGAGATGAGGGTGGCTCTTCCTTCTGAGCGTCTCTCCTGTGAGACAAAAACCAGCAGTGACACACACAGCCCGTGTCTTACACAGCATCATCACGCACAGCATAATCACACACAGCATCAGCATACACAGTTTCATACTACACATCATCACACACAACATCATCACCCGCCATCAACACACATGGCATTATCACACACAGCATCACAGCATACAACATCACACAACCCCCGTCTTACACAGCATCATCACGGTAGTGTATAATAACAAATAGTTTAAAAATGTATATGCTTATTACAATGTACAAAGTAATATATGGTATCGAAATTGTACAGTGAATATACAGCAGTGTGATATACATTAGGGTGGGTAGAATAATACATAGTGTAATATTACAATGGATAAGGTGGTTTATAGCAATACAGTATATCATTTAATGTTGGGTTTGTCTATGGCAGTATATAGTACGGTGTAGAATTGTAATGTATTACTTACTGTTAGTAACTCAGCTTATTGTAGAGTATATTTAGTATAATGATGATACTATGTAGTTTATACTTTAGTTGTTTACGTGGTGGTTTTAGTTACTGCAGCTACATACTATTAACACTTCCTCCCTTTATTAATGCTACCCCTATCATCTCCCTGTGATGCTGTTAATCCTGCATCATGCACGGGCAAAGAAGCACTAATCACATACCTGCATTTCCCATATCCCCTCACTTGGATGCTGCTAATCCTGCATAATGCACGGACACAAGTACTGTAGTACTAATCACATACCTGAATTTCCCATAAATATGCTAAATTTCTCTTGATATGCAAATTATTTTGTCAAGGCGCCCCCTTTCCCCCTCCCCTTCCAACCCAGCTGATATATATGCTCCAAGCACGTGTGCCGTTTCATTCAGACGCTGTCGCCTCGACAGACCTGGTTTCACCTGAGGACGGCTGCTTGCGTTGTGGCCGATACGTCGTGAGAATTATTTTATTATGTTTTATTTTTATTATTTTATTACTTCCCTTCTATGTAACTTTACCGAAAGAACCAAGGAGAAGCATCATCACACATCATTATCACACATCATCATCACACATCATCATCATTACTCAGCCCATGTTCCACACAAGGCGTCACCCCGTGTGTTAATCTGTGCAAGTTCATAGTCCATACCGGTTTGTCTCTTTCAGGTGAACCTGCAGGAGTCAGACACAGGGGGCGTGAGTCAGTTCACCTCCAGCCACGTTAACCACACGGTGATTGGTAGACGCGATGAGGTTGCACTCAGACATTCGCGTGGCCTAGTGTTGTTGGTTGTAATCAAGACAAAGCCATGGATGCATTAGGACTCAATGATTCTCATCAGCAAGGTGTGGCCTCTAAAACTGTTGTCACTCGGTACCCGATGTCATGGCAAGAGGCGTCCGTGGCACTTGACATCGAGTTGCAGTGATTGTGAACCAACATTCAAAATAATGATCCACTGCGAGCGTGAATTACAACCAGAGCGTGGTGTTACCAGAGTCCATAATTTAGCAGGGTGAACATTTGTTGAGGCAAGCAATCTCGGGATTTGTTTCAACTTTCAAAGACTCATCAGCAGTCAGTGCTGAAATATAACTGCTTCTGGCTTTCCTGATGTTAAAAGCCCTTCCGTGTTCAGCATTAATAATGGTTGGTATACATTTGGTAAAATGAAAAATTTTAAGGTAGTGTCAAGTGGCCTCAATCTGATGTACATTACAGGATGATGCAGTTACAATTTGTAATGCCAATGTCTGCACCAACCAATTACTCGAGGAATTTGTGTGTTAATAGTTTTTTATTTATTTTGAAATTCAGCGCTAGTTTATATTTTTATTACAATATACAAATCCAAGTTGGTGAACTTGACTCTACATTTACTTTCAGAACCCATGGGCTATATGTTGTCTTGACAATGGAAGTGGCGTTATCTTGTGTTTTGTGTTGCAACACATCTGCCAAGTTTACAAACGCAACGAATATACGTGAACTGGGGCACTCGCCCTGGCTCCGTGAGCGCTCGACCTGCAGGAACGTGAGCGAGTCCCTCTCCTCCTGCAGAGTGCGCAGGCGCGTGGCTGCTGCCTGGAGCTCGCTGATCTCGTGCTCATAATGAGCGATGTTCTCCTCGATCCGGGACAGTAGCTCGCGCCCCTTCATGTCCACGCGATCCAGAGCTGCCCTCTCGTCCTCATCCAGCGTCACCCTCATGCGGGTGAACTCGCCTGAGATGTGAGCTTTGGTCTGGACCATGGAATCCTGCAAGGGGCATGCGATGGATTCTGTAAATTCATATTCTATGCTGTTAAGAAGTGAGCGCTTATCGAATCAGCACTAAATAGGGTCATGCCATCTATATATATAAAATCGTGAATCTGTCTGTCTGTCTGTGTGTCTGTGTGTCGCCGGACCATACGCACTTTCATTGGACGAAATGTCAGGGATTTGCGACACACGATTGGTCCGGCGGTTGCCCCTGGCAACGGGTAGCGACGCATTCGCCATTTTTAATTCCCGTTAAAAATAGGCGCACGCATTAACACGCGACTCTGAGGTAAATTAATCAAAGTTTCACGTCCTCTTCACTCCCCTCCCACCCCAATGTGTGCAATTAGTATTATAGGGTCGGAATATAATTAAATTATAGCGATTAGACAGTATTATTGTAGCGCGGGGGGGGGGGGGGGGAACGGCACCCGTACCCTGCCTCAGCCGGGTGGGCAATTTAGGCGAGGCCGGAGGCTCTGCACGCTACTAGGCCTCCACACCCACCACGCGACTCTGAGGTAAATTCATCAAAGTTTCACGTACTCTTCACTCCCCCCCCCACCACAATGTGTGCAATTACTATTACTTTTAAACCCAACGCGCCAAGAATCTATTCTTTAAATGTTGACTGTACAAATAGTCATTAAGCTGGGTGAGCGTACTGGCAGTCTATAATGTAGACTGTAGCCTGCTTATTCAATTGGGAGAGTGTACTGGCAGTCTATAATGTAGACTGTAGCCTGGTTATGAAGCTCGGTGAGCGTACTGCCACTCTACAATGTAGACTCTAGCCTGCTTATGAAGCTGAGTGGGTGTACTGGCAGTCTATCATGTAGACTGTAGCCTGGTTATTATAATCGATTCTTAAAATGTTCTTTGTACAAATAGTCATTAAGCTGGGTGAGCCTACTGGCAGTCTATAATGTAGACTGTAGCCTGCTTATTCAGCTGGGTGGGTGTACTGGCAGTCTATCATGTAGACTGTAGCCTGGTTATTAAGTAAAGTTAGTCAATTTGTAACACGTACGCTTTCGCGACCATTATTCATAAACAACGTTATTGGGTTTAGATCGCCTTATTTATTAATGTGTTGTAACCCTTATCCACCACCCGACATGCCCAATCAGTAAAAAAATTGTCACGTTCATAAAATACTAATAGTTGACTGCTTTAGCCCACCGGTGTGTTCAAGCGTAAAACCACAACAATTACCATTTCTCTGGTGAGGGAGGGAGAGTGGTGAGGGAGGGAGAGTGGTGAGGGAGGGACTCAGCCTCAAAACGAGTAACTGGTGTGGCGTATTAACATCGCCACTGGGGAGACAAAGGCGGCCGGGCGTGGTGGATCCAAGTCCCGGGCGAAGCCGGGTACTTATGCTAGTTGTATATATGGGGATACCTTACCGTCAGCGTTATTTCTTTCGGATGACCAATATATGAGGGCTTAATTGGGGTATCGGTAAAAGCACCAATGATACAGATGGTAAACATTATTTCGTGAATAAAAATAATAATTAATTCTAATAACCTAATTAAGTATGACATACTGTGCATAATACTGTACTCCTGCTACCATGGCAGCAGTGAAAGATGAGGTTGGAGAAGCTGCTGCACTCCCAGTGCGCGGTCATTCTCAGAGAACATCTCCAGGACATGTGATCTTAGCGAAGTCCTCCGTCTACATTTCTGTCGTGAGGTTTATTTTAGATGGAGTCTGGAACTCTATCCTGGTCGAGTGAGTTCTCACCTCGCAAACATTTTAGCGTGCGTCGCTCTCATTGGCTGAGCGAATGCTGCGTGTTCCCACTCGTAAATGCTTTATATGAGACTAGCTGTAACCAGTGAAACATTCACTGATCTAGCAGATCTTAATGAAACATTCACGCATTTTTTACCAATTTTTTTCAACAAAGATTTATCTAAAGACACAATTGTCAATTTCTGGGTTATTTTCCGCACTAGATGAAGTGACTCACACGATATGACTCTTGATCGAGCAAGATATAATTGTCCTTGACTAAAAACAGACTTAGGTAAGTAAAGGCATTTTTTGTCAAACGTTTGACCTCGTGAATTTTGATTGTTATTGAAAAAGCCAATCGTATGGGGAATTGTTAGCATTTGAAACTGAATGGTAAATTTGTGTCTAATGGAATGCGTGGGATTCTTGGAATAAGTACTCCGTCGAAGGTTGCTCCACGGATCATTTTTGCTTAGATTATGTGTATTTGTATTTGAGTAAGAGTAAGTCTTGTACCATTATGTAGTCCTCACAATTACATTATTTTTCTAAGGAGCATGATAACGGCTCTTACTTTCAGTTTCAGTTCATCAGGAGGCATTCCGGTTGGAGTAAGACTTTAATAATTCTTCTGGGAATGCAAGTTTATCAGCAGTATCATCACTCACAAAAGTATCCATGCTCTTAAAAACCACTTCAGATCCATTGTTGAGATCAAGAGAGTCTCCGTTTGTAACACTGTATTGCGCTTCATTTAAGCTGTTCAGGAGTAATCGTGAACAAGTAAATGTCACCGTATAGTTGTGGAAATGTATCTTGATTTTCTGGATAGCAGTGTGAGGTTAATGTTACTGTTTCGCCTGTTTTTTCCATCAACAACGTCCAGGAGCAATTCCACAAATTCCTTTCCACTTTTCAGAGCTCACATATTCTGTTTCAGCTTCAGCACCTGTAATTCTCCCCAGAAACGATGCTTCTTTATACAACTTACAACAGTAAGAGGCCGTGAACCACGTAAAGTAACCGATAGGACGTGCCTCCAAATGATTTACATTTTACTGTTCGATCATCCAATAATATATCAACAGCCTGACATACGTGTGTGCTTCATCCCAGACAATTAGTTTCAATTGAACTATATTTGTGGCTTCGTGTTTGGCTTTATATTGCAAGTCAATGATGCAGTTATTTTCAACAGGATTTTAGAGACTATATGAGCAGATCAGCTTCCAGCTAATAGTTTTGCTGGTATTCCTGTTGACAACTGGTATTGCTATATCCCCTTTACCTCTAATAGTAGAGTGACATAGTGCTGACTCTTGTACAGCAGCTGCAACTGTAGGTGGGCCATTAGCACACACGCCGTTGAGCATATATGTGTAGGACTTGAGTTAGGTGGAGGTGGACTCTTAAGCGGAAAATAAAGAGAACAGAAAGACAGCCGAGTACGAGTCCTACATATGCGTGTGTGCCGGTAGGGTGGAGGAACTGGGGCAAGGTTCACCGTAGACCTCGTGGGGAAGCCCCTAGAACCCTCTGGTGGGTTCGATAAGGGAGGCGTGGCAAGGGCGGAGCCAAGCCGCGCTGATGGGAATATAAGCAGCAGAGAGCGAGAGCTCCAGGCTGCCGGTTCTGGGAGTGGACTCGTCTCTTCGTCGTCGCTACCGCCTTCACCTGGGCATTGCGCGGCCGGACAGTAGTTTGCGGTCTCGATCGACGCCATCGGTGCAATGCGGCAGGGTCGTGTCTGGGCTGGGTCGTGCGGCAGCATGGTCGTGAGAGAGGGAGCCAGAGTTGGTGGCGTGCACACAACAACAATAAAAGGGGAGGACGGTGCCTCCTGCGACTACCCCGTCTCTGACTGAGTGTGTGCGACGCACGCCACCCGAACACACACACAAGTTTCCAACAAGAAGGAAGAAGAGACCTATGACACTACACTTCGAAAGAGTGATAGATGCCATTCAGGGCAATAGCACGGGATATATATATATGCAAGGAGACATATGCATAGTCCTGCAGCAAAGTGTTCATACGCTCAATAAGTTAGGAAAGGATGCAAGACTGAGGATTAACGTGGAAAAGAAAAGGCAAAGACAATGGTGTTCAGAAGGGATACATTGAGAAAGAAGCAATAATACAAAGCAGCAAGATTGTGAATGTAAAGGAACTTGTATTCCTTGGGACATCTATTGACATGGGACAATGACTACACTAAAGACGCAATAAGAGCGAGAATCGCAAAGGCAAAATGATTAATGGCAGGATTTAATAACATCTGGAGAAGCAAGCAAATCAGCTACAAGAACAAACTGAACATCATAAGAACATGTGTGTTCAGTACAGCTTTGTATGCTTGCGAGACTTGGACATTAACAAATACTGACAGACATAAGATATTGGTACTCGAAATGTATTGCTATAGAAGGATACTGCATCTAAGCTGAACCCAAAGAGTGACCAACGTAGAAGTAAGAAAATATTGCACACAGAAGAAGACCTGATGATGCAGCAATGATAAGGAAACTGGCACTACACATATGTAGTATGGAAAACAACAGGCAAATGAAAACTATGTTGTTGTTCAGAAATATGGAAGGAACCGGAAAGAGAGTTAGACCTCACAGAGAATGGATTGACATTAAAGATTGGTACCAGGAATATGTGGCACTACTACAGCATATTGACAAGATAGAGAGAGGAAAGTGGAAACCAATGACGACATTGGCAGTAGACGCCTACTACGGGCTATCTGCCCATGGATCGTCATGATGATGTTCACCAGGTAGGGCAGTGGTGGTGTGGTGGTCATCAAACTGTGTGGTGAGTCATTTATGAATGGGTGCTGGGCTGTCTTCACCAACCCACATTGACCAGTATGGTAATGTATTGTTAAGCAATCTGCTAGCATGAAGGTTGTGGCAAGGCCTCAATGTTACACTGGTTTAACAAATGGTATAATTTATCCATAAGAGTTCTTTTTAATACATGTGTAGTGTAATAGTGCCGGCTGGTGGACAGCGGCGGAAACTGAGGTGGACAAACAGTACACACGCCGATGAGGGTGTGCACGGTGTGTTGGCAGAGAGAAAGAACTCCGGCAAGGGTCATGGAGGACCCCATCTGGACGCCCCTGGAACCTGCTAGCAGGTTTGAGAAGGGAGGTGCGGACAGGGCGGAGCCAGGCCGCTCTGGGAGCATAAAAGGAGCCGAGAGTGGGGTCTCGGGGCTGCCGGTTCTGGGAGTGGACTTGTCTCGTTGTTGCTGTCAATTCGTTGCCGTCATCACTGCCGTCTTCACTAGATATTGCGCTGCTAAAAGTTGTTGGCTCAGTCGGCATGGTCAGTGTTTGACCGTTAGTGTTGTGTACAGGCTAGGCTAAGCAACTGTGGAGAGTGTGTGGACAAAACTGTGGAAGTTGATAAACAAAAGGTGCCTCCTACGAAACTTGTCTCCGAATCATTTAAACTACAAATGGAGAATGTACATACATGATATATATCTTGTGTGTTGATTAACTGTGAATAACCCAACCAATAGTAGATATCAATTGTAATTTATATAAATACACGAACCCCTCCCCCATCCCCTGGTCTCCGAACCTGATTGGCTCACAAGTGATGACATCGCATTTATTTCTTTATTTAAGAACAATTCTCGCTGTGGCCTGATGAAGCTGGTTGCTATTACCGGTGAAATGTCACTCAAATTGTAAATGTTGTGGGTTTCCTCTCCAACACACCGGTTTGCTGAACTAGTAATATCTAATTGGCATGTTTTGTTTACGTGACAAACCTTAAAAATTGGCTGTGTTGGGTGGTGGTGGGTTTAATGACACATTCATATTGTCAAGATCTAACTCCAAAAAAAACTCTAATTTGGATAATAGTCGCAAAAGCCTAAGTGTTAACCTGGTGTAAATTATTATTACCATCACAAGGTGACTTGATGGAGGATATAAATCAATCTTTAGCAGGCCGGAGTGTAGCAATGCTCATGACACATTGCCAGGCAACTCTGTCCTGGGTTACACACCATGCTGAGTGCAGGCCGCCTAGATTACAATGCCTGAGATCGGCCTCAATCGTGCGCGTTCAGGTCAGCCTCGGCCTGCCCCTGGGCCACCTCCAATCCTGAGTAAGGCCATCAATGATTGCACACAGTTCTCTGGTGGGATCATCCAATGCGTCAGCCCTGCAATGTGTCCACAGAGCCAGATCCTCCTGGCTGTGACTGCTTCAGACAGCAACTGTCATGCTGTTCATCGAAGGACTCCGGTATTTGAGATACATTTGCAGAGTGAATGTGAAGTCTCCGTCGCAAGCAACACTGGTCAAAGGCGTCCAGTTCTCTATATGAGTATATGCCCTATTCTAGGTCATATATTTAGTTAGAATGTAAATCCATGCAGTTGATAACAAATAGGCTCAAACCCATTCCTTGCAGAAATGTTAAAAGTATACGCAATTGCATCATTATCGGTTGCCTTATACCAGGAGTGGGGAACATTTTTTCTGCCAAGGGCCATTGGACATTTATAACATCATTCGCTGGCCATGCAAAAGTATCAACTTAAAGATTATCCCGTTATATTTGGTCAAAACATTTAATTAACTCACCCCTAATGTGATGGCTGGAACTGCCAAATAATTTCGCGAGTTTTATGCGGCCCGCGGGCCGGACGTTCCCCACCCCTGCCTTATATGCACAACACCAAGATTCAGTCATTAATACATCACAATGAATGCAAACTGAAATGCAAGTAAAACAAGTTTTAACATTCCATTACGTATAAATTGTCTATTGTATACTTGGGTGTGTGATGAAACAGTTTTCCCTGCGTTCCCTGTCATATATCTTCAAGTCAACTCTTGTGTTCTAGAATTAAAGAGCTAAGATTTTCTATGAAATTTTATCACAATCTTTACTTCTTTTAAGTGTTAGTTTTTAATCCAATGCACTTTTATATTATCAAACCCATAGAAAGTCATTCAATTTATCCCATATACAGCTTTGCAGTGGTACAAAAAATTTACTTGTTTGTTATAAACGTTACATTTTAAAATCCACATTCAAGCAGCAATATAAATAATGTATTGCTATTTCCAATGATATTGAAGGCTCACTTGAATCTAGGGAGTTGTCCTCATAGAGAGAGTCACAGACTTCACGCAGGGTGGAGGCCACGAGGTAACAGAGCCCACAGGTCGTACCTGCACGTCCTTGCGAGTGGACTTCATCTGTCCCACAGATGCCTCCGCTTTCTTCCTCTTCTCATCCACCGCTCGCGTCTCTTCTCCGACTCTACTCTGTAAGAGACGAAGTCACCAGAGGAGACTCCACTCCTTGAGCGGCTCCCTCTCAGCCCCACTCCACACAGAGCCCTCCACAGTGACAGCTCTAGAATTGCCCACCAGAAGAGTGCCACGGAAGTCAGCCTGGACTGACTTAACAGTCTGTAAGCAAGAAGGCACAATGAAGAGAGAATAATAACTTCATGTTTTCTTTAATGCGATGTGGAAGTTGCGAATTTGTCAGCTCGTGTCCAGGTGTTGTAGAGGCCACAGCAGGGGACAGGGACATGATCGTTCAACACAATGGCTCTTCACTTCACGAGCAACGTCCAAACACGGCCTTCCTTCAGCACGGCTCACTCAAAAAGCATCGAACCACCCTCCTCCTGCACTCAAAACTCCTGTCCCTTCCTTTCCCTGCCAACACCGAATGGCTACCTTGAACTGAAGCGATCCCATTCTCACACACTGAGGTACTCACCTTCCGTGTCTCATGCTCATCCTCCAGTGTGTCGACATCATGCCCTCTATGTTCTCCGGTAATGGTACAGGCAATGCACACCAGGCTCGCGTCCTGCTTGCAGTAGAATTTGAGCTCCTCTTTGTGCTTCTTGCATCTTCTTTCCTCCAGGCTGACAATGGGAGCTACTAGGACGTGGTCCTTCAACTTGGGGTTAATCATGTGAGGCTTCAGGTGGGACTCACACAGGGACATCTCACACCTGAGGCAGGTCTTCACTGCAGGAGTCTCCCCATCACCACAGCCGTCACAGAAGACAACTCCGGCCATCCTCTTTCCAACTCTGAGCTGGTCCACCAGGTTGGCGAGCGCCACGTTCCTCTTCATCTGGGGCCGCTCAGGGAAGGCCGCTCGGCACTGCGGGCAGCTGAAGCTGCTCGCTCTCTCCCAGACACCGTCCAGACACCGGAGGCAGAACGAGTGTCCGCAGCTCAGCGTGGAGGGGCAGTTAAACGTGCGCTGGCATATGAGGCAGCTCAGCTCACTGTCGACACAATCACTGGGAGACGCGCTCGCCATGGCCCATGGCTTCACTCGGACTCAGTCGCTCGCCGCGGCTCACGGAGGAGCTATCGCAGCAGCAGCAGCAGCTCACACAGCGGAGACGAACAAGGAAATGAACTGACTTCACCTGCAGTTAAGTTATAAATACCTGGAGACACGCCCTGGAATGTTCCACACGGCCGCTGGGCTCACCTGTGTAGACGTGGCGTTACAGTCACGCACTGTGTAATAGCTAAAACTGATTTTTGTGTTTAGTTTGTTGTCCTTCCTCTGCACTTCCGATTAGCACGGTTGGCGACGTACGGTGTGGAAGAAGTTCAACATACATAGCTTTGACCGGTCTCAAGTGATATAATTTTTATACAAACAAAACCCAGCAGCAGCAGCAGCCAGGGACGCAGCGATAATGGTTTGTCCCACAAGCTGATTGACCGGCTAGGTCAGGCTGTGTGCATTGCCACAGTGGAACCGCACCTTGTACAAATATTCTGATGGTAAAGGTTAACTTGTTTTTTTCCCATCTGTGTTTTCATTCAATATTTTTTATTGCAAGGCCTGTTTGTTTACGCTTCACAGTCTGTAATCGTCTTCCACCTTTATCAACTAATATTTAACTACTGGCTTCATGCACCCTCTGTTCATCTGTCAATAATTGTTTAGTTTTTTTAATTCTTACTACACCGTATTTTGCTGAGTGGACGGTGGTTGTATGTATGTTGAACTTCTTTTTCACCGTACGTAGTCAACCGTGCTAATCGAAGGTGTGTGGGTGAGTGTGTAGGTGAGCAAGTGATTTAGTGTGTGGGTGAGTGGTTGGGTGAGTGGGTGTGTGGGTGAGTATGTATGTTGAACTTATGTCGAGCGTACGTAGCCACTCGTGCTAATCGAATATGCGAGTGAGTGGGTGGTGGTGGAGGATGAGTAAGTGGGGGGCGGTTATTTGGTGAGAGGGGAGACAGATGGGCAGGAGGATGGCGTGAAGGGTGGGTGAGCAGCCCCTGGCTAAACAAACATCGTCGTTCATTTAAGCTTAATATCTATATGACTTTCACTGTACATGTTCCTATTATGCGTATAAAAATTCGAGGTTTAAAATAAATATATATTCGTCACCTATTGTGAATGTTAAGATTTTACATCCTGGAATCGCTGAGTTTAGACGATTCTATAAAAAAAAACTTTTTATTTTACCAGGTAAGGCCCACTGAGGTTTATAGCTCTTTTCAGAAGCGACCTGGCCACAAATCATAGCTCAACGACGTGGCTTATTATGCGGACATTTATAGCAGCCAAACACTCTAAACGCATGTTTCTAAGTGTGGAGGGAAAAATTGGAGAACCCTGAGACAAAATCACGCGACTATGGGGAGAGAGACAAGCAAACTCCAAGTGCATTTACAGGCGTCAGGGTCGGGATCGATCCCACGACCTCCTGTATACCGGGCGAGGTAGTTAACATCTTCCAGCCACCGCAGCAAGATGTAAAAAAAAAATCACAGAGCAGCGACAACGAACAAGGAAACGAGCTGACTTCACCTGCAGCTAAAATATAAACACCACGAGACGCGCCCTGGAATGTTGCACGCGGCAGCCCGTGCTCACCTGTGCAGACATGGCGTCACATTCACACACACAGTGTCAAGGTTAAAGAGTCGCAATTGATATATTGAACATAAACCCCACGGTAACCATGAAAACAGTGATTGTTTGTCCTACAGACTGGTTACACCCGCTTGGCTGAGGCTGTGTTTTTCCACTGTAAACCGCACCGTGTAAATTCTTATTAAAGATTTAAAATAATAAATAGGCTATCGCGACCAATATTATCTATAAAACGTGTTTTTGGGGTAGATCGCGTAAATATAAAAGTGTCGTAAAACTCGCCACCACCCGACACAACCAATGAGTAAGGTTTGTCACGTAAATAAAATAAGTAATATTTAAAAATGCTTTTTTTTAAAACACGCTTTAATGAAATGTACCATACTCTTCTTGGTTATTTCGGTAAAGTCACGTAGAAGGGAAGTAATAAAATAATAAAAATAAAACATTACAAAATAATTCTCACGACGTTTCGGCCACAACGCAAGCAGCCGAGGCGACAGCGTCAGACACTGTCGCCTCGGCTGCTTGCGTTGTGGCCGAAACATCGTGAGAACTGTATTTTATTATGTTTCATTTTTATTATTTTATTATGTTTTATTTTTATTATGTTTTATTTTTATTATTTAATTATGTTTTAATTTTATAATTTTATTATGTTTAATTTGAATTTGTTTATTATGTTTCATTTGTATTATTTTATTACTTTCCTTCTACGTGACTTTACCTAAAAAACCAAGAAGATGAATCCCTGCAGTCACGAAAGCTTTAAATCGAAATTGTACCATACTCGTAATGGCAGAACTCGACGACTCCAGGAAGTGACCCCGAAGCTTGCCACAACGTAAGGGACCGTGGTGATTTACAGCCAACGTTAGTTGAGCATGGACAATTAGACCCAAGCCGAAACATAACATATAAAAAATGTTTTAAAATACTTTTTATATAGAGTACTACTACCCGGCTTCGCCCGGGACTTGTATCCACCACGGCCGGCCGCCTTTGTCTCCCCAGTGGCGATGTTAATACGCCACGCCAGTTACTCGTTTTGAGGCTGAGTCCCTCCCTCACCACTCTCCCTCCCTCACCACTCTCCCTCCCTCACCACTCTCCCTCCCTCACCACTCTCCCTCCCTCACCACTCTCCCTCCCTCACCACTCTCCCTCCCTCACCACTCTCCCTCCCTCACCACTCTCCCTTCCTCACCACTCACGCCCGGCCGCCTTTGTCTCCCCAGTGGCGATGTTAATACGCCACACCAGTTACTCGTTTGAGGCTGAGTCGACCTAGGGGAGGTTCAAATAATCGTCACCGGTGGTGGCCGTGAGCGGGAATCGAACTCGGTTCGCCGGGTTTGTAGCGCAGCGTAGCGTTAACCACTACACCCACCGCTCCTCACACAACAACAACAACAACAACAACCGCCATTCGCCACTAAGTGGCGGTGACGTCACACACCACACACGCACAGACACACACACAGACACACACGCAGACACACACAGACAGACAGACACACACACACAGACACACAGACAGCACGCTAACCACTACACTACCGCTCCCCACACACCACACACGCACACACACACAGACACACACAGACAGAGACAGCACGCTAAGCACTACACTACCGTTCCCCCTACACAACACACGCGCGCGCGTCCATAGGTACACATACACGCGCTTGCTGCAGACACACACGACTGTCACGGTGCGTACGGCAGTAAACGACTGAAATAATAAAGCGGCAATGCTGCGCGAGGAACGCCTTAGACCTGCAACAGATTTGTGTAATGCGAGCGTAAACACACAAACACATACAAACACATACACACACATACATACACACACATACACACAAACACATACACACACATACACACACATACATAGACACACACATACACACAAACACACACATACATACACACAAACACATACACAATACACACACACATACATGCAGACACACAGACAGACACGTAACACACATACATACACACACATACATACACAGAAACACATACACACACATACATACACACATAAATACAGACACACAGACATACACATAAACACATACACACATACACATGACCCGGCTTCGCCCGGGACTTGGATCCACCACGCCCGGCCGCCTTTGTCTCCCCAGTGCCGATGTTAAAACGCCACACCAGTTACTCGTTTGAGGCTGAGTGGACGTAGGGGAGGTTCAAATAATCGTCACCGGTGGTGGCCGTGAGCGGGAATCGAATTGGGTTCGCCAGGTTGGTAGCGCAGCGCAGCGTAGCGTTAAGCACTACACCCACCGCTCCTGACACACCACACACGCACAGACACACACACAGACACACACACAGACACACGCAGACACACACAGACAGACACAGACAGACACACACACACAGACACACAGACAGCACGCTAAGCACTACACTACCGCTCCCCACACACCACACACGCACACACACAGACACACACACAGACACACACACACAGACACACACACACAGACACAGACAGCACGCTAAGCACTACACTACCGTTCCCCCTACACAAGACACGCACGCGCGTCCATAGGTACACATACACGCGCTTGCTGCAGACACACACGACTTTCAGGGTGCGTACGGCAGTAAACGACTGAAATAATAAAGCGGCAATGCTGCGCGAGGAACACCTTAGACCTGCAACACATTTGTGTAATGCGAGCGTAAACAAATACAAACACATACACACACATACATACACACACATACACACAAACACATACACACACATACATACACACAGACATACACACAAACACACACATACATACACAGAAACACATACACAAAACACACACACATACATGCAGACACACAGACACACACATAACACACATACATTGTTGTGTCTATACCCTTTTTTTATTAACAACAATTAAAAAAAAATTATATTATATTTTATTTTATCTATATATTTTTTTTTTATTAAACAAATGAAAACAACTCACTTCTCCTCACAAGAACACCAGGAATCCATGAAACATGGAGGGCGGTTAAAATGTTGAGAATTCGGTCACAGAAAGGTCATAGACATCCAGATGGACAAAAGATGTATGGACTAGCCTCCCAAGACATCTGGAGATGTACAGATAAGGTGCAGAGTAAATAACGGTTGCAACTCGCGTTTTCTTAACGTTTTCCTTACCGAAAAGTAGAAACTTAACAAAGATAATTAACCAACAAACAATATTTTTTTTATTATTAGTATATGTTTCCTACCTACACAACCGTCCGATACTAAGACCGAAGGAACTCATAAAATATAATTCAAGAATAAATGTAACACACAGGACCACATAAATGTATTGCAAACATCTCCTCAGCCACCTTTGTCTTCCAGCGGGGTCTGACAAGCAAGGAGGGAGCAAAAAGGTCACAGGGGGGGGGGTTTGTGCTGACATTGGTTGTTTTCTCTCGCAAGAGACGCAGAGAGAGGAGAGGGTGCTCGCGTGTTTGAGTTAAGCATGGCCGCCTTTGTCTCCCCGCAGCACAAACAGATGGCCCATGAATGCTTGGAGGGTTAGGAAAGGTCGCGAGGAGGGATTGCGAGGGTGTCTGCTTCTTCTCGCTCTGTTTGTGTTTTTTTGTTGCCCGCTCGCAAGGAATGCAGAGAGAAGGGAGTCACATTTTGAGTTAGGCACAGACACAACACACGAGCAGTCTGGGTTGAGTCGTGCTCAGTCTCGCAACTCGGCGTGCGACGCGGTGTTGCGACGGGGCTCGCAAGAGAGGTGTGGCAGTCGTGCCTCGAGGAGAGATGGAACGACGAGACATCGTTAAAGTGACAGTCTGAGAGCAGTCTGTCCGAGTCGCGCTCAGTCTCACAACTCGGCTTGCGACGCAGTGTTGTGACGGGGCTCGCAAGAGAGCTGGGGCGGTTGTGCCTCGAGAAGTAATGGAACGAGGAGGGGTCGTTCGAGTCGCAGAAGTCTGAGTTCAACCTGGGTCAGGGCTGGGTTTCAGCCGTGCTCCGGCTGGCGGAGCGTCGTGAGGACACGAAACACCGATGCCGATAGCAGGTGTCGCTTCTCGCAGAACGAAGTTAAGTGCGAGTGAAGCTGGCAGCTGCCCGAACAAGGGAAGCACGGAGCAGAGAGAGTGACGAGTGACGACAAGCAATCAACCTGTAAAAGGGCGGAGATCGCCAAGCGTCGACCAAGCGTGCAAAGCAGAGAGCGCGAAGCAGTGGAAAAAGCCTGGTCAAACGGCTGTGGAGAGAGAGAGAGCGCAAGAGCAGCACGACTCGGACGTCACCGGGCGTCACCGAGCGTCGTGCCAACTCGTCATCCAGCAGAGGGAGAGAGAGCGCAAGAGCAGTAGGACTCGGACGTCACCGGGCGTCACCGAGCGTCGTGCCAACTCGTCATCCAGCAGTGGAAAAAAGAGAGCGCACAAGCAGAGACGCGTCCGAGCGAGGGAGCAGCAGGAGCTTGCGGCGGCCACGCCCAATCGAGAGGAACACCTGGCCGCTGTTTGTATCCTCCTACACCACACAAGCTAACGACACAATTAATATTACGAGGGGACAACGCACACACAGCACGCACACGAATAAGACTTTCAAAAAGTGATCTTTGCGTTTCAAAAAGGGTTGCCATTTCGAGGTGGTGCGTTCAATATCAACTGATCGTGCAAAGCAGTTGCTGCCATCGAGTTACATGAATAAGAAATGTTTTAGTCATTCATTTTTGTTAACTGCATAATTTCGCCAATGAAGAAGTATTTTTAGTCATTCAATTTCGTTAATTGCATAAGATTGCCCATGAATTTATTGACGTATACTCGCTTTCGCATACTAGAGTGTCATGTGCTTGTTTAGAATTAAAATTGCTTAACACCAACTGTTCGAGTGCTTCTTTCCAAGTCCATGCAAAACTATCTTATTCTTGATAACTGTATCCTGTGATGAGATCTGAAACTGGAGACCTAAAATAATATAAACACACTAAGATAATCAGTAAATGTTTAATCGACGATAATCGTGTTATCCTGATTGATATAACTCTGGATAAACGAAGCTAAGCCTAATTATCACAACTGCAAACATTAACATAACCGCAAGCATCCGCATAAATTACTACGATTATCTCCGTGATTATCATAATTTATGCATATTAATACACACACTATCATAATTAATGCGATTTGCGCATTTTTCGGAAAATTATTAATTTGTATTATTTTCATCAAAATTTCATAACCCAACACATACAACATAATGGGTGGCGTCGTCCGGGATCTCTCGCAGACAGTGTTTTGCATGGATGATGGAATGAATCACTTCGTGTTAACCAGAATATCGGGATCGGACATTGCATGGTGATTGTAAACGGGCGTAAAACAAAAAAGAAAACGCCCTCTAAGGTTAAAACCCAGAATAGCAGGTTGAAACAGAGACAGTGGAATTAAGATAATATCGTATCAAACCAATTGCATCCTATGATAAATGGTGTTAGAGGTACGCACTCTGAATCGGAAAATAATAGAGTAGCTCGAGTCAAATTGACTACACTCTGTGAGATAATTGTTTTATATGCACTCTGAAAGGAAATGTCAAAGTAACTCCCGCCACACTTGAGATGCTAGGATTAAGAATAATTTTTGAATGGGTTACGGGAATCTGGGAGCTCGTATTAAAACGTACCGACCAATCTGTTACAAAGCAGTACAGTCAGAGAGACATATGGGAAGGGAGCTGTATCGATAACACGAACACACCTCGGGGGAAACTAATTGACTGGATAAAATGTAACGAAGGCGAACACGATGCAAAAACTGCAGAGAAGGCAGGACAGGACTCATACCTTCTCACACAGGCATACAGACAGGGATTGTGGAATGAGGAAAAATTTGGAAAGGAAATGGGAGAGAAATCGTCTCTAATAAACGAGGAAAAATGTCCTCACACCATCGTAAGGGAGGAGAAATCAGGGCTCGCGACACCAGCGAAACTCACAGACGTTGATCCACAGAATAAATATGGAAGTAACATTAAATCACACTCTTGGGTACGTGGACAGAGTCCAGGGATTGATCGCACAAAAGTTAAAGTAAAATCGCCAGGACATGGTACACTAAGGGCAGAGGCAAAAACTGAAGGGAAATGGCAACACGAGCGACACGGCACTGGGCGCGCACACAGAAAATGCACACCGCTTAATCACGCCCGACACAGTACAGATCAAAGTGACAGATTGCCTGATGATAACTTGTTTGATGATGACGCTGTCGGCAATCAACTTTCGGAATACCTATTCACCAGTAAAACCCTTAAATTGATGGACAAGGCTCTAGTCAGAATTCCCGATTTTGATCCACACAATAAGTCTATGGATATACACACACATATTGCAACAGTAGAAGAGGAGGCAATGATTAGAGGGCTGAGGAGACGGGATGAAAAAGCGAGTTTGTTGAAACGGAGCTTACATAAAGAATCTATCCCATGGGTAAATTCACTACCACACAAGGTTAGAAATTATTTTAAACAACTGAGCCTGGCAGTGATTCGGAAGTTTGGAGAATATTCGACACTCACTGAGGGGTTTTATGCGGTAAAATCGATGACCCAGGGCAGGGACCAAGACCCACGTGACTACCTTTTACAATTTAAAAGAGCGTATTACGCAGGCGATGTGAAACAATACCACGAAGGAGATAAAATGTTCAAAATTATGTTTTTTGAATCCTTGAGCCCAGAGTTTACAGAAAGGGTGAGAATGGTTTTGAATCCAGAAACCGCATCCTTACGCCGCATAGAGAGCAAGGCGTACATGGCATGGTTATACAGAGCTAAGAATCATAATTCGGATCCAGAACACAGGGAGAGGGATAAGGAACCCAGCCTCTCAGAGAGAAATAAAAATCACCGAGCAGTCCCACGATGCAGGGAGGAGCAAAAACGCACGCACCCATGGCAAAATAAACCAGAGAGAGGTTGGCACGAGAATGAGAGCGGCACAAAGCCGAACATTCAGGAGAATCGCAGAATGTGGAGGCCAAGGGCAGAATCATATCAACACCCCATGCCCCGACATACGCAAGGTCAAAATTACCCACAAAGATGGCGAAGTAACGATCCAGAAAAAATTTGGCACCCAAATGGGAGAAACACTGGGCCAAAAATGTACGAGAATCGCAGGAGGGAGAGGTTCAGAGCAGAACCATATCAACACCCCATGCCCCGACATACGCAAGGTCAAAATTACCCACAAAGATGGCGAAGTAATGATCCAGAAAAAATTTGGCACCCAAATGGGAAAAACACTGGGCCAAAATGTACGAGAATCGTAGGAGGGAGAGGTTCAGAACAGAACCATATCAACACCCCATGCCACGACACACGCAAGGTCAAAATTACCCACAAAAATGGCGAAGTAACAATCCAGGAAAAATTTGGCACCCAAATGGGAGTAACACTGGGCCAAAAATGTACGAGAATCGCAGGATGGGAGGTCAAAAACAATCAGTCCAATTACGACCAATTCCTCCACCGGCTATACCAGGAGAGAATAGAGGAATAACACAGAATGCGGTCCAAATACGTGATGAACTACCCACAGTAATTGAGAGCGAGCAGCCCATACGCGCCACGCACGCTGAAGTTTTGTTAAACCCTGAGCTCAATGGGAAATACAAGCAGGCTGCAAGTGACAGGGCGAACAAATACCGCCACGACAGGGAAACATTAAAAGCATACGATGCGGTAGGAAACACGAGCAGTGCTCTTGTAAATGACGCGCGGATCAACTACAAGGACAGGGCTGCATTGAAGTGTGATCGGACAGGAGATAACAGACAGCAGAGACAGAGAGAGCACACAGGAAAAACAGTGCCACGCGTCGCAAAAGAGAGCGATAATGGTGCAGGGAGAGAGAACACAGAGACCCACCCTGGGAAGTACAGGCGTGAGCCTCTGAATGGAAAATATCCAAATGAAACAAAAATTAATGTGGATCGGAGTGCTGAAATGGAGACGAATGTCCATGACGTATCGGGAATGGTGTTGAAATCCAACCCACTCGTACAAACCAAAAGGGCAACATTACGAGGCACGGAATTAAATCGACACGCTGACTCGGCAAATGTGCATGTAATCGCAGAGAGAGCGAATGCCATTGATAACGGAGTACAGAAGTTGGTTGCGTGCGCGAATTCTGGTTATGTGCAGCACAATTTTTCACCACACACTCCCACGACGCGAGAGAGTGAGAGAGGAAACTACAAAAACGAACCCGAAAACCGTGATCGAATTATCAAAGTGATAAGTGGTAAACCAGGCAACATGAGGAAGGTAACGCATAAATGCGTTCGAAACCGCTACCTAGCGTTTCCCTGGATTTAACAAAAACAAAAATGAATATTCATCGGAGTTATGATGTATGAGAACCGATGTAACGCAATATCGATGTTTAACGTGTTGTTATTTTCTTTGCTTAATTCAAATGTAACCATGTTAAGCAAAAACAAAAATGAATATTCGTCGGAGTTATGATGTATGAGAACCGATGTAACGCAATATCGATGTTTAACGTGTTGTTTATTTTCTTTGCTTATTTCAGATGTAACCAGGTTAAGATTGTAATACGTACACGCGCGTCGTAAGAATAACCGCCGAGAGTGAGGGCGGCTTATGGATTCATAACACAAAAAAAGGGCATTTAATTGGTTCGAAAATTCACCAGTGGCCAAATCGACCCCTGATAATTTTCAAAAAGGCGGATTGTTGTGTCTATACCCTTTTTTTTATTAAGAACAATTCAAATATTTTTTTTTTATATTTTATCTATATATTTTTTTTTAAATTAAACAAATGAAAACAACTCACTTCTCCTCACAAGAACACCAGGAATCCATGAAACATGGAGGGCGGTTAAAATGTTGAGAATTCGGTCACAGAAAGGTCATAGACATCCAGATGGACAAAAGATGTATGGACTAGCCTCCCAAGACATCTGGAGATGTACAGATAAGGTGCAGAGTAAATAACGGTTGCAACTCGCGTTTTCTTAACGTTTTCCTTACCGAAAAGTAGAAACTTAACAAAGATAATTAACCAACAAACAATTTTTTTTTTATTATTAGTATATGTTTCCTACCTACACGACCGTCCGATACTAAGACCGAAGGAACTCATAAAATATAATTCAAGAATAAATGTAACACACAGGACCACATAAATGTATTGCAAACATCTCCTCAGCCACCTTTGTCTTCCAGCGGGGTCTGACAAGCAAGGAGGGAGCAAAAAGGTCACAGGGGGGGGGGGGGGGTTTGTGCTGACATTGGTTGTTTTCTCTCGCAAGAGACGCGGAGAGAGGAGAGGGTGCTCGCGTGTTTGAGTTAAGCACGGCCGCCTTTGTCTCCCCGCAGCACAAACAGATGGCCCATGAATGCTTGGAGGGTTAGGAAAGGTCGCGAGGAGGGATTGCGAGGGTGTCTGCTTCTTCTCGCTCTGTTTGTGTTTTTTTTGTTGCCCGCTCGCAAGGAATGCAGAGAGAAGGGAGTCACGTTTTGAGTTAGGCACAGACACAACACACGAGCAGTCTGGGTTGAGTCGTGCTCAGTCTAGCAACTCGGCGTGCGACGCGGTGTTGCGACGGGGCTCGCAAGAGAGGTGTGGCAGTCGTGCCTCGAGGAGAGATGGAACGACGAGACATCGTTAAAGTGACAGTCTGAGAGCAGTCTGTCCGAGTCGCGCTCAGTCTCACAACTCGGCTTGCGACGCAGTGTTGCGACGGGGCTCGCAAGAGAGCTGGGGCAGTTGTGCCTCGAGAAGTGATGGAACGAGGAGGGGTCGTTCGAGTCGCAGAAGTCTGAGTTCAACCTGGGTCAGGGCTGGGTTTCAGCCATGCTCCTGCTGGCGGAGCGTCGTGAGGACACGAAACACCGATGCCGATAGCAGGTGTCGCTTCTCGCAGAACGAAGTTAAGTGCGAGTGAAGCTGGCAGCTGCCCGAACAAGGGAAGCACGGAGCAGAGAGAGTGACGAGTGACGACAAGCAATCAACCTGTAAAAGGGCGGAGATCGCCAAGCGTCGACCAAGCGTGCAAAGCAGAGAGCGCGAAGCAGTGGAAAAAGCCTGGTCAAACGGCTGTGGAGAGAGAGAGAGCGCAAGAGCAGCACGACTTGGACGTCACCGGGCATCACCGAGCGTCGTGCCAACTCGTCATCCAGCAGAGGGAGAGAGAGCGCAAGAGCAGCACGACTCGGACGTCACCGGGCGTCACCGAGCGTCGTGCCAACTCCGGCATGGGGTCGGCAACCTGCAGCTCCGTAGCGGCATGCGGCTCTTTGAGGGACGGCTGCTTCGTGAGACGTTTTTATTTATCACGGACCACCACCGTCTCTCGTACTCACACCACGTTTTTATTTATCAACGACCACCACCAGCACGGTCTCTCGTACTCACACCACGTTTTTATTTATCAACGTCCACCACCAGCACCATCTCTCGTACTCACACCACGTTCTTATTTATCAAGGACCACCACCAGCACCATCTCTCGTACCCCCACCACGTTTTTATTTATCGAGGACCACCACCACCGTCTCTCGTACTCACACCACGTTCTTATTTATCAAGGACCACCACCAGCACCGTCTCTCGTACTCACACCACGTTTTTATTTATCACGGACCACCACCACCACTGTCTCTCGTACTCACACCACGTTGCATTGCGGCTCTTGAAATAATGAGTTGGTTGGATTCTATTTTAATTACCGAATTGTAAAAAATGTCTCTCCTTGTTGTTTTGGTTTCTGACCCCCCTGGTTTAGGGGAATCTTTTTTTGTTAAACCTTGAATACGAACTGACAGCTGTGTCGTTTGCTGGGCAAAACGCACAGCCTCACCCTAGCGGGAATGATTTTTTTCTTATTATTACACGCTTTTATTTAACTCACTGTCTGTTGTTGTCGTATTTTCAAATCTTTTAACTCAATTTTAACCCACTTCCCAATGTGGTATCGACTGCAAACTTGGTATACTTTCGTCATACTGATGACAATACTATCTATATATATATAAATTCGTGAATGTCTGTCTGTGTGTGTGTGTGTCGCCGGACCATACGCACTTTCATTGGACGCCGGTTGCCCCTGCCAACGGCTAGCGACGTCTTCGCCGCTTTCATTGGACGGCGGTTGCCCCTGGCAACGGCTAGCGACGGCCCGCGGGGTGGACGCCATTTTTAATTCACGTTAAAAATAGGCGCACGCATTAACACGCGACTCTGAGGTAAATTCATCTAAGTTTCACGTCCTCTTCACTCCCCCCCACCACAATGTGTGCTATTACTATTATAGGGTCGGTCGATTTATAAATTATAGCGATTACACAGTCTTATTGTAGCGTGGGGGGGGGGGGGGACCGGCACCCGTACCCAGCGTCAGCCGGGTGGGAAAATCAGGCGAGGCGGGAGGCTCTGCACGGTGCTAGGCCTCGACACCCACCACGCGACTCTGAGGTAAATTCATAAAAGTTTCACGTCCTCTACAGAGTTGTGAGGGAGGGAGAGTGGCGAGGGAGGGAGAGTGGCGAGGGAGGGACTCAGCCTCAAAACGAGTAACTGGTGTGGCGTATTAACATCGCCACTGGGGAGACAAAGGCGGCCGGGCGTGGTGGATCCAAGTCCTGGGCAAAGCCGGGTCATGTCTATGTGTGTATGTGTCTATGTGTATGTCTGTGTGTCTGTATGTATGTGTGTATGTATGTGTGTGTATGTCTTTGTGTGTATGTATGTGTCTCTATGTATGTGTGTTTTTGTATTTGTTTATGTGTATGTCTGTGTGTCTGTATGTATGTGTCTATGTACGTGTGTGTATGTGTTTTTGTGTATGTGTGTGTGTGTATGTATGTGTGTGTATGTGTTTCTGTGTATGTATGTGTGTGTATGTATGTGTGTTATGTGTGTGTCTGTGTGTCTGCATGTATGTGTGTGTGTTTTGTGTATGTGTTTCTGTGTATGTATGTGTGTGTTTGTGTGTATGTCTGTGTGTGTATGTGTTTGTATGTATGTGTGTGTATGTGTTTGTATGTGTTTGTGTGTTTACGCTCGCATTACACAAATGTGTTGCAGGTCTAAGGCGTTCCTCGCGCAGCATTGCCGCTTTATTATTTCAGTCGTTTACTGCCGTACGCACCCTGAAAGTCGTGTGTGTCTGCAGCAAGCGCGTGTATGTGTACCTATGGACGCGCGCGCGTGTCTTGTGTAGGGGGAACGGTAGTGTAGTGCTTAGCGTGCTGTCTGTGTGTGTGTGTCTGTGTGTGTGTGGTGTGTGGGGAGCGGTAGTGTAGTGCTTAGCGTGCTGTCTGTGTGTCTGTGTGTGTGTGTCTGTCTGTGTCTGTCTGTGTGTGTCTGTGTGTGTCTGCGTGTGTCTGTGTGTGTGTCTGTGTGTGTGTCTGTGCGTGTGTGGTGTGTGAGGAGCGGTGGGTGTAGTGCTTAACGCTACGCTGCGCTACCAACCCGGCGAACCCAATTCGATTCCCGCTCACGGCCACCACCGGTGACGATTATTTGAACCTCCCCTACGTCCACTCAGCCTCAAACGAGTAACTGGTGTGGCGTTTTAACATCGGCACTGGGGAGACAAAGGCGGCCGGGCGTGGTGGATCCAAGTCCCGGGCGAAGCCGGGTCATGTGTATGTGTGTATGTGTTTATGTGTATGTCTGTGTGTCTGTATTTATGTGTGTATGTATGTGTGTGTATGTGTTTCTGTGTATGTATGTGTGTGTATGTATGTGTGTTATGTGTCTGTCTGTGTGTCTGCATGTATGTGTGTGTGTATTGTGTATGTGTTTGTGTGTATGTATGTGTGTGTTTGTGTGTATGTGTATGTCTGTGTCTATGTATGTGTGTGTATGTGTGTGTATGTGTTTGTGTGTATGTGTGTGTATGTATGTGTGTGTATGTGTTTGTATGTGTTTGTGTGTTTACGCTCGCATTACACAAATCTGTTGCAGGTCTAAGGCGTTCCTCGCGCAGCATTGCCGCTTTATTATTTCAGTCGTTTACTGCCATACGCACCCTGACAGTCGTGTGTGTCTGCAGCAAGCGCGTGTATGTGTACCTATGGACGCGTGCGCGTGTGTTGTGTAGGGGGAACGGTAGTGTAGTGCTTAGCGTGCTGTCTCTGTCTGTGTGTGTGTGTCTGTGTGTGTGTCTGTGTGTGCGTGTGTGGTGTGTGGGGAGCGGTAGTGTAGTGCTTAGCGTGCTGTCTGTGTGTATGTGTGTCTCTCTGTGTCTGTCTGTGTGTGTCTGCGTGTGTCTGTGTGTGTGTCTGTGTGTGTGTCTGTGTGTGTGTGGTGTGTGAGGAGCGGTGGGTGTAGTGCTTAACGCTACGCTGCGCTACCAACCCGGCGAACCCAATTCGATTCCCGCTCACGGCCACCACCGGTGACGATTATTTGAACCTCCCCTACGTCCACTCAGCCTCAAACGAGTAACTGGTGTGGCGTTTTAACATCGGCACTGGGGAGACAAAGGCGGCCGGGCGTGGTGGATCCAAGTCCCGGGCGAAGCCGGGTCATGTGTATGTGTGTATGTGTTTATGTGTATGTCTGTGTGTCTGTATTTATGTGTGTATGTATGTGTGTGTATGTGTTTCTGTGTATGTGTGTGTATGTATGTGTGTTATGTGTCTGTCTGTGTGTCTGCATGTATGTGTGTGTGTATTGTGTATGTGTTTGTGTGTATGTATGTGTGTGTTTGTGTGTATGTGTATGTCTGTGTCTATGTATGTGTGTGTATGTGTGTGTATGTGTTTGTGTGTATGTGTGTGTATGTATGTGTGTGTATGTGTTTGTATGTGTTTGTGTGTTTACGCTCGCATTACACAAATCTGTTGCAGGTCTAAGGCGTTCCTCGCGCAGCATTGCCGCTTTATTTTTTCAGTCGTTTACTGCCGTACGCACCCTGACAGTCGTGTGTGTCTGCAGCAAGCGCGTGTATGTGTACCTATGGACGCGCGCGCGTGTGTTGTGTAGGGGGAACGGTAGTGTAGTGCTTAGCGTGCTGTCTCTGTCTGTGTGTGTGTGTCTGTGTGTGTGTCTGTGTGTGTGCGTGTGTGGTGTGTGGGGAGTGGTAGTATAGTGGTTAGCGTGCTGTCTGTGTGTGTGTGTGTGTCTGTCTGTGTGTGTCTGCGTGTGTCTGTGTGTGTGTCTGTGTGTGTGTCTGTGCGTTTGTGGTGTGTGAGGAGCGGTGGGTGTAGTGGTTAATGCTACGCTGCGCTACAAACCCGGCGAACCGAGTTCGATTCCCGCTCACGGCCACCACCGGTGACGATTATTTGAACCTCCCCTAGGTCGACTCAGCCTCAAACGAGTAACTGGTGTGGCGTATTAACATCGCCACTGGGGAGACAAAGGCGGCCGGGCGTGAGTGGTGAGGGAGGGAGAGTGGTGAGGGAGGGAGAGTGGTGAGGGAGGGAGAGTGGTGAGGGAGGGACTCAGCCTCAAAACGAGTAACTGGCGTGGCGTATTAACATCGCCACTGGGGAGACAAAGGCGGCCGGCCGTGGTGGATACAAGTCCCGGGCGAAGCCAGGTAGTACAGCTAGTAGTGATATAATAATTAACATGTACAAAGCTCCCTTAAACAATCGCTTTCGGGGTGCTATGCATGGTAAGTCAGAAAATAGTGAACATCACCCAAGGAAAGAAGTGAGAAGGACATTTGAACATCGCTAAAGGGAGAAAGACATTTTAAACAGAGACGGCTTTAGTGGAGATGTGAAGATGAGCAGTGTCTCGGAAGTCCCCTTCACCTCGAAGGGCAACGAGTTCCAGAGTGTAGGTGCCACAATTGCCAACGCACCTCCACGTGTGTAGCCTGGAGACGGTGGGACGGTGAGCAATGCACAAGCTGAGGATCTTGACGATCTTGATGGAATATTCGTGGCTGAAGGAGATCATGAATGTAGCGAGGAGCAAGTCCATTTAATGCGAAGGCGAGTTGGTTGGAGCTGCCTTTTTCTCGTTTCTGCCATTGCCTCTTCCTTCTGCAAGGATTTGTTTTTACACTTTGCAGTTCTTACTTGGTCTCATTATCTCCATCAGAATATCTGCAAAACGGGTTTATTCCTGGGGGAGATTTGCTTCCTGGTTAATGGCGGCTGGTGAGGAGTGTGTGTGTGGTCAGTAGTTTGTGTGGATAGTGAGTAGTGTGTGTGTGGATGGTGAGTGGTGAGTAGTGTGTGTGGATGGTGAGTAGTGTGGGGATGTTGAGTGGTGAGTAGTGTGTGTGGATGGTGAGTGGTGAGTAGTGTGTGTGGATGGTGAGTAGTGTGTGTGGATGGTGAGTGGTGAGTAGTGTGTGTGGATGGTGAGTGGTGAGTAGTGTATGTGGATGGTGAGTAGTGTGTGTGGATGGTGAGTGGTGAGTGTGTGTGGATGGTGAGTGGTGAGTAGTGTGTGTGGATGGTGAGTAGTGTGTGTGGATGGTGAGTGGTGAGTAGTGTGTGTGGATGTTGAGTGGTGAGTAGTGTGTGTGGATGGTGAGTGGTGAGTAATGTGTGTGGATGGTGAGTGGTGAGTAGTGTGTGGATGTTGAGTGGTGAGTAGTGTGTGTGCATGGTGAGTAGTGTGTGGATGGTGAGTAGTGTGTGTGGATGGTGAGTAGTGTGTGTGTATGGTGAGTGGTGAGTACTGAGTAGTGTGTGTGCATATGAGATGGTGAGTAATATTTGTGGATACCGGCTGGTTTGTCGTGTGTAGATGCTGAGTGGTGAGTATTTGTATCAGGGCTCGCAGACAGACGAGAAACAAGGATGTAAAATTACTTTACACGGGGTTACAAACCTCACGAGGTACCCCCAAGGAATGTGCTCAGATGTTTAAGGAATGTAAAAACAAGCCCCGCATCACACAAACATACAAACCTGTCTAGATGTACCTGTAGATTCTCGCCCTTCGCTTTAACAAGCACCAGTGTGTGTCACGCTAACGCTCATTATTCCCCGCCTGTTGATTGGCCAAAACAACATTTACAATTGGGGATGTTTACACGAAAAAAAGTGTTTCTATATTTAAAAGTTTAAATACAATAACATGTTTATAACATGCTTTAAAGTTTAATTACAATTGAATACAATTATTTGTCTTGCGATGACCCACGGAGAGAGAAACCATTACCAACAACAGGGGTGATTCTATGCCATATTTCACAATGTTACGCCTAAAACCTTACCATATTCAGTCGATTCAAATTGTAAATTGTTAATCATTGTACAATAACAGTTACAGTGATTTATAATTCTGTCTTACTTTGTTTTTCATGTTTTAAAGTAAAAGTTAATGCGAAATTGTTGAACCCCCCCCCCCCCCCCGCTGAGTGAGTGGTACATTCCGAACAGCCCAACAGCTACGGTGAGCAATGTGGATCAAAGCAGATACCGGTAACGCGATTTGTTATTATCACATATGTTGATTTGGCATCTTTGCACTGACGTACATCAGAATCGGAATATTTATATTGCAGGAGGAATCCGATGACCTGTAAAGCTCTTTGTAACAGATGTCCAGTAGGGGCACGGGGTAAGAACGTTACAACAACAAACAGAACACAAACATGATAGTAGCACAAGTACAAGGAAAGTTAACACATCACCATAACACATCCACAGTAGTTTAACACGTAAAGCCTTCGCGACCAATATCCATTATACAGTTTTATTCGGATTTCTTACTTGATGCAGCAGTCGTGCTGTGACGGTTCCAACTGTAGACGGAAGCTTGTGTTGCCTCCGAAACGTCGTGATTTTTATTTTATTTTTACCAAGAAGATGAATCCCTGCGGTCACGAAAGCTTTAAATCGAAAATTGAATTTTTTACCTAAGTGACTTTACCGAAAAAAACCTAAGAATATGAATCCTTGCAGTCATGAAAGCTTCAAATCTAGAAGTTTTATTCGCGTTAACCATCTAACCCAATCAACCTGCATTATGGACATCTACAGTATATATAAACTAGCAGAAGTACCCGGCGTTGCCCGGGTGAAAAATATATTTCTTAATAACCTTACATATATACACAGATGGGCTGCTACCCCCCCCCCCCCAGCCACGATCTCCTCGGCCGCTGTGCAGTAATATGTACGGCCTATAGTGTGGTGGGGTGTCGAGGCCTAGTACCGTGCAGAGCCTCCGGCCTCGCCTAGATTGCCCACCCGGCTGAGGCTGGGTACCGGGGCCGTTACCCCCCCCCCCCCCCGCGCTACAATAATACTGTCTAATCGCTATAATTTTATTATCTACCGACCCTATAATAGTAATTGCACACATTGTGGTGGGGGGGGGGAGTGAAGAGGACGTGAAACTTTGATGAATTTACCTCAGAGTCGCGTGGTGGGTGTCGAGGCCTAGTAGCGTGCAGAGCCTCCGGCCTCGCCTAAATTGCCCACTCGGCTGAGGCTGGGTACGGGTGCCGTTCCCCCCCCCCCCCCCGCGCTACAATAATACTGTCTAATCGCTATAATTTAATTATATACCGACCCTATAATAGTAATTACACACATTGGGGTGGGAGGGGAGGGAAGAGGACGTGAAACTTTGATGAATTTACCTCAGAGTCGCGTGTTAATGCGTGCGCATATTTTTTACGGGAATTAAAAATGGCGTCCACCCCGCAGCGAATGCGTCGCTACCCGTTGCCAGGGGCAACTGCCGTGCAAAACCAAACGGACCAATCGTGTCTCGCAAATCCCTCACATTTCGTCCAATGAAACTGCGTATGGTCTGGCGACACACAGACAGACAGACACACACAAAGACACACACACAGACAGACAGACAGATTTGCGATTTTATATATATAGATATAAAAGTTAGTAGTTCCCTGCGTCTTGTTGATATTCGGGCGATTGCCACAAAGTGCTTTGCTTTATCCACCGCTTTCTTTGTTGTCGGAGTGCAGCGACGACTTCGCCTTGGCTCCGTGTCGGCATGAAATGCGTCTGTAGCGCGTTGTGGCGAATGGCGTGCGAGTGGTGCAGCTCATTGACGAACAGCAGTAGCTGCTGCTGCTGTTGTTGTTGTACAACATTAATGGTTGACGCCTCATCAATGTCTCTTTCAATTCACTAGGCGCGATTTAATCACCGATGTGGCTTTTAACTTTGACGATATTACTCATGATTTGAAGCTTTCGTGACTGCAGGCCTCCATACTCTTTGGTTGTTTCGGTGAAAATATCTACGTGACTTTACCGAAAGAACCAAGGAGTTTACTTCTCATAATTTTCTCACAATAACCTCGCCTTAAAGCTTTCGTGACTGCAGGGATTCATCTTCTTGGTCAGGTCTGTCTCCTCGACAGACCTGTTCTCCACCTGAGGACGGCTGCCTGCGTTGTGGCCGAAACGTCGTGAGAATTATTTTATTATGTTTTATTTTTATTATTTTATTATTTCCATTCTACGTGACTTTACCGAAAAAACCAAGAAGAATAACCTCGCCGTTGACTGTTTACATCTCAGATCTAGCACATGGTGTGGGTATGCAGAGCTGTCAACCCCTTACCAGTGCCCTACTTTATTACGGACCAAAACAAATGTGATCGGTCACCCGTGTCCCTTATAAATCTCAGCGTTCATCCTACAAGGTCCCATCACAAAGGAGAACACAAGCAAATAGACAAACAAAATGTTTTTACTCAATTTCCCTGTACAAGAATACGGGAAAACCCGTAAGGGTTGACAGGTGTGGGTATGTAACAACATTACACATCACACTATACAGCACACTATGCACTGTCTATAACTCAGCTATAGTACATGGCGAGGGTATGTAACAGCATTACACATCACACTATACAGCACACTATGCACTGTCTATAACTCAGCTATAGTACATGGTGAGGGTATGTAACAACATTACACATCACACTATACATCACACTATGCACTGTCTATAACTCCGCTATAGTATATGGCGAGGGTATGTAACAGCATTACACATCACACTATACAGCACACTATGCACTGTCTATAACTCAGCTATAGTACATGGTGAAGGTATGTAACAGCATTACACATCACACGATACAGCACACTATGCACTGTCTATAACTCAGCTATAGTACATGGTGAGGGTATGTAACAGCATTACACATCACACTATACAGCACACTATGCACTGTCTATAACTCAGCTATAGTACATGGTGAAGGTATGTAACAGCATTACACATCACACTATACAGCACACTATGCACTGTCTATAACTCAGCTATAGTACATGGTGAGGGTATGTAACAGCATTACACATCACACTATACAGCACACTATGCACTGTCTATAACTCAGCTACAGTACATGGTGAGGGTATGTAACAACATTACACATCACACGATACAGCACACTATGCACTGTCTATAACTCAGCTATAGTACATGGTGAAGGTATGTAACAGCATTACACATCACACTATACAGCACACTATGCACTGTCTATAACTCAGCTATAGTACATGGTGAGGGTATGTAACAGCATTACACATCACACTATACAGCACACTATGCACTGTCTATAACTCAGCTACAGTACATGGTGAAGGTATGTAACAACATTACACATCACACGATACAGCACACTATGCACTGTCTATAACTCAGCTATAGTACATGGCGAGGGTATGTAACAGCATTACACATCACACTATACAGCACACTATGCACTGTCTATAACTCAGCTATAGTACATGGTGAGGGTATGTAACAACATTACACATCACACTATACATCACACTATGCACTGTCTATAACTCCGCTATAGTACATGGCGAGGGTATGTAACAGCATTACACATCACACTATACAGCACACTATGCACTGTCTATAACTCAGCTATAGTACATGGTGAAGGTATGTAACAGCATTACACATCACACGATACAGCACACTATGCACTGTCTATAACTCAGCTATAGTACATGGTGAGGGTATGTAACAGCATTACACATCACACTATACAGCACACTATGCACTGTCTATAACTCAACTATAGTACATGGTGAAGGTATTAACAACATTACACATCACACTATACAGCACACTATGCACTGTATATAACTCAGCTATAGTACATGGTGAGGGTATGTAACAACATTACACATCACACTATACAGCACACTATGCACTGTATATAACTCAGCTATAGTACATGGTGAGGGTATGTAACAACATTACACATCACACTATACAGCACACTATGCACTGTATGTAACTCAGCTGTAATACATGGTGAGGGTATGTAGCAACATTACACATCACACTATACAGCACACTATGCACTGTCTATAACTCAGCTATAGTACATGGTAAGGGTATATAACAGCATTACACATCACACTATACAGCACACTATGCACTGTCTATAACTCAGCTATAGTACATGGTGAGGGTATGTGACAGCATTACACATCACACTATACTGCACACTGCACTGTCTATAACTCAGCTATAGTACATGGTGAAGGTAACAGCATACACACACGTGTACTGTATCTGAGCTGTACATAGTAGATAGTGTGATGTGTCATGTTATAGATAACTTCATCGCTTGGGTCTGGGTAGTAAATATAAACACTGGCATAGCTACTCAGTGGTGTGTGTTATACTTTCATTTAGATACAAATACAGACGCATTTACAACTCATTCATAAATATAAACACACACTCACATAGCTACTCAGCGGTGTGAGTTAAACTGTCATAGACACGTAAAAACTGAAATGCACAAAAATATATATACGTGCAAATACACACGCATTTTTTACGATGGAAACTCACTCTAGATTTGAAGCTTTCGTGACTGCAGGAATCCATTCGCTTTGGTTCTTTCGGTAAAGTCACGTAGGTATAAAATAAAAATAAATTACGTTTCGATTGCAACACAAGAAATCATTATCATGTGGGAAAACCACAGCAATAATTAATTTTTCTCCCAATTACGCAAAAAAAAATATTGCTGTGGTTTTCCCACCTGATGATGATTGCTTGTGTTGCAATCGAAACGTCGTGATTTATTTTTATTTTATACCTACGTGACTGTACCGAATAAACCAAAGAGGATGGAAACTCACGTTTATTCATGACACTGTATGGCCTTCGAAGGTAGTACTGTATACGAAACAGGAGACGTTTCGAGAAACGGCCCCTGTTCACATCACATCGCGAGCCCAGAGAAGATGTAGAGCGACTCTACGAATGTGCTAAGATTGGTTTGGTGTTGTTGTTTGTGCGTCACTGCCAAACGCAGCGTCGCCAAAAGATTTCGGTCATTGGAGAACGGCTCGCCATGCTACGGCGCTGCAGAAGCTGGCGTTGTTATTTATTTATTAATTCGCTGTTGATCCGCTAAACTCTGTCACGTGCACACAAAGAGAAACGCGTGCGTGGAAACCAATTCCAAACCCTTACAATCACGAAAGCAACGATCATCAGAGTAAAAACCCAAACACGCACGCACTCATTCAGAATCGCCCTCCTCCTTTAACTCTCAATGATGTCCTATGAATAGGTCCGTTGCCTGAAACGTCGTTTAATGTTACTTATAAGCTCCACGCAGTGTTTGACGAACGCATTGAGTTACTTTGTGACAGCGAGAGAACGCCCCACATGAACCGTCAGTGCGCACCGCGCTTTCGTGCGTTTGACTGTCCTCTGATGCTCGTGGGTGTTTTGCCTTGCCTCTGTTCTTGGCTCTGTATCAATGTGTTTCACATTGTATTTAAACGTAAACCGTGTAAGATGTAGATTGTAACGTTTTTATTTGGAGTGATTAGATGTTAACTCCCTCGCCTGGTCTGCAGGAGGTCGTGGATTCGATCCCGACCCCGACGCCTGCTGCATATTAGGAGTTTGCGTGTCTCTCTTTCTCACTGGGGTCGTTTATTCCCTCCACATTTACAATCAACATCACGCGTTTAGAGTATTAAGCTACTGCTATACATTTCCACATGATGATAAGCCACTTCGTTGAGCTATCATCTGTGATGGCCACATAGCTTCTGAAAAAGAGCTACATTGCTCAGTGTACCTTACCTGGTAAAATATAACAAAATATAGTCCATAGTAAATCGTTTGATTGATGTTTTTACGCATGTGTAACTTGACACCTTGGACACCCTTGCGAATGAGAAGTTCAATCGAGCGACTTTCCAGGTAAAATATTTTAACCATCAACATCCTGGGGGCTCACAACATCGGAGATGAACAAGGAAGCCAACATTACTTAGCACGAGGTTACAAACCTCACGAGACACTCCGTGTAAATGTGCTCAGGTGGTCAAGGTCACAGACACGAGCTTCGTATCGCACGCAGCTGTCCAGACGCAACGTGAGGCACGTTACACGGTCGGCTTTGACCACTTCCAGACGGGAGCCAGGTCCACTCGCTACACTCTCAGTGGGAGCTGCTCGCCACGACTCTCAGTGGCTTCTCACCGATAGCCGCTCACTGTGGCTGAGAGACGCTGTCCCTGGAGCGCACACGGCGGCGACGAACCAAGACACGAATCGACTCTCACCTGCGCAGAGAGGAGTGTTGCATTCACGTCGCGGTGTTGGGTTTACAGGTCGCGATTTGTTAGAAAACTCAGAGTGGCCAGCCAAACGGTGATGGTTTGTCCCTTGGACTGATGTCGTCCGCTCTGGTGAGGCTCGTTGGATTTCTGCACCAAACCGTACCTTCTAAAACATTATTATTAAAGTATTTTTTTTATTATGTCGTCTCTATCATTGCCATTTATTTGTTCTGGATTTATTTTAGCATAACTGTTTAAAATTGTCTTTAAAAAGAATCAACTTAATATTGTTGTTTTTGACAAATCATCTCCAAACTTAACGGGATCAGGTCGGAGAGTAGGAGGGTGATCATGTGGGTGGTTGAGCAGGTGTGTGGGTGGGTGGAGATTGGTGTTGTAGTGGTTAGTGCACTGTGCTACAAACCTGGTGACCCAGTTCTATTCCCACTGACGACCACCAACACCACTGACGATTGTCTGAACTGGTCCTGGGCATTTCCTAGGTCGACTCAGCCTCAAATTAGTACCTTGTGTAGAGTATAAACATCGCCACTCGGGAGACAAAGGCGGCCGGGATTAGTGCTGGCCACCCACCCCCTCGTGTACCGTTTCGGCCTTCATAGGTGCTCTCTAACAGCACTTGTCCCAACAGTCTGTTCAGGCTATACGGGGGATCTTTGTCTTTGTATATGTGTGTATCTATCTGTGTTTGTATCAGGGGCGGTTTCTTCATTAGGGCGATTGGGCGACGCACCACCAATGTCATTCAACCACAGAGTCACGCTAGCCGTCACTGTCAGCCTCTGGATATAGTCCAATCAGCGTCATGTCACGTTCTGTGGAGTACCGCCTCTTTTGGGGCGATTTCACTACGGCTGAGAATCGCCCCGAGTGGCCCCATAGACTTACATTCAAAGATGTTTTTTTTCGAACGGGGGCGCTCCAATGCATTCTCTATGGCTTCCGGGAGGGCATGCACTAACGTGCTTACGTCATCATACGTGCTTACGTCATCCTACGTAAGCACGTTTCATCCAACAATATAATTTATCGCTACCTAGTGGAATCTTTAATAAAATAAACTTGAGTGGTTTGTTTTAATAGTGAGTATATAAACAAACAAGATGTATTGTAAGAGTCACTTTATTTTTCATTAATATTAAAGAAGTGAAGTTGCCTTTACATGCTTAAGCTGTTAATTTATTCATTGCATGGGTGGACCTTATCCTTATCAATCATCCAGACATTTGCCCCCCCTGAGAGATTTTGCAGGAGCCGCCACTGGTTTGTATGTGTCTGTGTATGAGTGTGTGTCTGTGTGTGACAGTGTGTCTGTGTGTATGTATGTATCTATGTGTATGTATGTATCTGTGTGTATGTACGTGTGTCTATCTGTGTGTGTCTGTGTAGTCTTAACAGACTGTTGGGGAAAGGGCTGTTCGTAGCAAATAACAGAGCCTGTGAAGGCTGTCACTCTTGCACACGAGGGGGTGGGTGGCCAGCACCAAAACAAAAATGCACACAAAGACACACACACAGACACAATAACAAAGACACACACATACAGTAACAAAGACACACACACACAGACACAGTAACAAAGACACACACACAGTAACAAAGACACACACAGACACAAAGGCATACAGACCAACCCACTAACCAAAAGAAAATTATCCCCCGTGTAGCCTTAACAGACTGTAGGGGCAAGTGCTGTTTGCTAGTCGCACCTATGAAGGCCGGCACTGACGCACACCAGCACCACGCCCGACCCGCCTTTGTCTCCCCAGTGGCGATGTTTGCACGTCGCAGCAGGTACTCATTTGAGGCTCAGTCGACCTAGGGGAGAGCCTGGACCGATTCCGATAATCGTCACTGGTGTTGGTGAACCGGTCATGGGCCTCCCCTAGGTCGACTCAGCCTGAAAAAATAGTTCCTGGTACGGTGTGTAAACATCACCACTGGGGAGACAAAGGCGGCCGGGCGTGGTGTTGGCCACCCACCCCCTAGTGTGCTATGCCGGCCTTCATAGGGGCCGTCCATAAATGACGTCACGCGATTTGGGACGATTTTTTACCCCTCCCCCCACTTCGTCACACGGCGTCACAAGTCAGACCCCCCCCCTCAAATATGACGTCACAAAGCTCTGCCCCCCCCCCCCAAAATAAAACATGCCTCAAATAGCTTTAATCTATTGTCATTGTAGTGCATATTTAATGTGGTGCTGCACTCTGATGTTGTAGGAGAAAACATTTATTAAAACGTCTATTTAATTAAGTAGAACGTGTTGTCTATATTTATTTAAGTTGCTCATTTTGACGTGACGTCACATTTCTCAACCCCCCCCATCGTCACAAATGTCTGCCCCCCCCCCCCAGGTGCGTGACGTCATTCATGGACGTCCCCATAGGTGCTCGCTAACAGCACTTGCCCCAACAGCCTGTGAAGGCTACACGGGGGATCTGTGTCTTTGTGTGCGTGAGTCTGTGCGTTGTGCCCGTTTCTCTGCGCTGCTCACACTCCGTGCTCAGGACGCACGACTCAGATCCAGAATCCTCACTGAGCTACCAACAACACCACCCACGTACAGTGCGGGGTAGAGCGGTTGACTAAACGAGTGGTGGACGGAGTGCAGCAGCTCCATGGAGTCGGCGCGGTAAAACGACAGCAGCCCCGCCTCCCAGTGCAGGTGACACCCGACTCTCCGGGGAGGATCCCTCACCGGCACTGAGGTTGATACACCACCATGATACACTGAGCAGCTGTTGTTGTCTTTATATAAAACCCAGGATGAGTCGTTCTGTCCCAGCCAGCACTCTTTACCATTCCCTTTCCGTGCGATCGTCCCGTACGCGACTCCAACCTCACAGCCCCCCGCCGCACCCCCCACGTCCACCTCCCAGTAGTGCTGACCCGACGAGAAGCTCTCGGAGCACAGGGCTTGTGCATAGCGATCAAAGCGGTGTGGGTGATCGGGGCGACCCTGGGAAACAGGGGTCCACGTCACCGTCTTGAGGTTCGAGGAAATCTGGAGGACGTTGTTGGCTGAGTTTGGGTCCACAGTCGGTGAGCGTCCGTCTGCAGTAACGATAATCACAGTAGCCGTGTAACAACAGCACCACTATAACAACAGCACTCGTGCACTAACATGCACGTACACTACAATAGAGCAATTCATATTGAGCATTGTTATACAACGTTGTAATGCGTAGCTATCGGTGTGATGACATGTAACGGGCACTTTGTCAATCCACTGCTGGATGAGGGCCTCCCTACACCGTGGGGTTCGTGGGGGATATTTGACCATACTTCACCACGCCGGTCACCGCGTGTTGGTGAAGGCAGGCGGCGCGGCTGGCGAAAGCACAGAAGTACAGTACAGCGGTGCGTTTGTCTGCCCCGCCATCTACATTTTTAAAAGTCGAGCTTCAGTTCAACATTCACTGTGTAGTAGATGTAAAACGTGTAATGATACCATCAAAATGTGAACTGCTCTATATATTCTAATGCAGGGCTGAAAACTTAAAATATATGAATTGCTTCCAACATGTATTTGTTAAAAATTTTAATTGAAATAGAACGATCAAACATAGAGCAATTGTTAAGTTTTTTCGGTAAAGCCACGTAGGTAAAATAATAATAATATAAAAGAATACTAAAATAACAATAAAAAATAATAATAATAGTGCCAAAATAATAATAAAATAATAATATAATAATGTTTTAATAATAGTAATAAAATAAAAAAATTATAATACAACAATAATAAAATTAAATATTAATACATTGCTTATGATAAAGTAATAAAAAAATAATAATAAGATATTTTTATAAGATAATAATAACAAAATAATAATAAAATAAAGTGGTATTAACTAATAATGATAAAATAATAAGAAAATTAACTGATAATAGAATAAAATAATAGAATAATATAAAGTGATACAGTAAATTTAGCTGTGACGGTCCCACCTGAAGACGGAGACTTGTGTTGCCTTCGAAACGTCGTGATTCAATTGAGTTATTTTCATTTATTATTATTTTGTTTTATTATAATTATATTTTACCAACGTGACTTTACCGAAACAACCTCAGAGTATGAATCCTTGCAGTCACGAAAGCTTCAAATCTATAATAAATTGTTAAGTTAAATCAATAAAGTTCTAATAATAAAAAATAAAACACTTTTCAAAAATCGCAGCTTTTGCGATTTGCTAATCGCATTGTTTCAAATTGCGACTTCGATTTGAAATCGATTCATCGTTCAGCCCCACTGTGCGGTAGTGACCGTAGGAGGCAGTGGATCACAGCAGCAGCAGCGTGGATATCAACACCGCCGCAGCGTCTCTGTGTGTGTACAACAAACACAAACATCTCCCGTGTGTCACCTTTCACAGGCTGTAGGGGCAAGTGCTGTTGGTGAGCACCTGTGAAGGCCGGCACGGCACACGAGGTGGGTGTGATAGTGTAGTGATGTACACTCGTGTGTGTGTGTGTGTGATAGTGTAGTGATGTACACTCGTGTGTGTGATAGTGTAGTGATGTACACTCGTGCGTGTGTGATAGTGTAGTGATGTACACTGTGTGTGGGTGATAGTGTAGTGATGTACACTCGTGTGTGTGTGATAGTGTAGTGATGTACACTCGTGTGTGTGTGATAGTGTAGTGATGTATACTCGTGTGTGTGTGATAGTGTAGTGATGTATACTCGTGTGTGTGTGATAGTGTAGTGATGTACACTCGTGTGTGTGTGTGATAGTGTAGTGATGTACACTCGTGTGTGTGTGTGATAGTGTAGTGATGTACACACGTGTGTGTGTGTGATAGTGTAGTGATGTACACTGTGTGTGTTAGTGTAGTGATGTACACTCGTGTGTGTGATAGTGTAGTGATGTACACTGTGTGTGTGTGATAGTGTAGTGATGTACACTCGTGTGTGTGTGTGATAGTGTAGTGATGTACACTGTGTGTGTGATAGTGTAGTGATGTACACTCGTGTGTGTGATAGTGTAGTGATGTACACCGTGTGAGTGTGATGGTGTAGTGATGTACACTCGTGTGTGTGTGTGATAGTGTAGTGATGTACACTCGTGTGTGTGTGTGATGGTGTAGTGATGTACACTCGTGTGTTTGTGTGATAGTGTAGTGATGTACACTCGTGTGTGTGTGTGTGTTAGTGTAGTGATGTACACTCGTGTGTGTGTGATAGTGTAGTGATGTACACGAGTGTGTGTCTGATAGTGTAGTGATGTGCACTCGTGTGTGTGTGATAGTGAGTGATGTACACTCGTGTGTGTGTGTGTGATAGTGAGTGATGTACACTCGTGTGTGTGTGATATTGTAGTGATGTACACTGTGTGTGTGAGATGGTGTAGTGATGTACACTTGTGTGTGTGTGAAAGTGTAGTGATGTACACTCGTGTGTGTGATAGTGTAGTGATGTACACTCGTGTGTGTGATAGTGTAGTGATGTACACTCGTGTGTGTGTGATAGTGTAGTGATGTATACTCGTGTGTGTGTGTGATAGTGTAGTGATGTACACTCGTGTGTGTGTGTGATAGTGTAGTGATGTACACTCGTGTGTGTGTGTGATAGTGTAGTGATGTACACACGTGTGTGTGTGTGATAGTGTAGTGATGTACACTGTGTGTGTTAGTGTAGTGATGTACACTCGTGTGTGTGATAGTGTAGTGATGTACACTGTGTGTGTGTGATAGTGTAGTGATGTACACTCGTGTGTGTGTGTAATAGTGTAGTGATGTACACTGTGTGTGTGATAGTGTAGTGATGTACACTCGTGTGTGTGATAGTGTAGTGATGTACACTCGTGTGTGTGTGTGTGTGTGATAGTGTAGTGATGTACACCGTGTGAGTGTGATGGTGTAGTGATGTACACTCGTGTGTGTGTGTGATAGTGTAGTGATGTACACTCGTGTGTGTGTGTGTGATGGTGTAGTGATGTACACTCGTGTGTTTGTGTGATAGTGTAGTGATGTACACTCGTGTGTGTGTGTGTGTTAGTGTAGTGATGTACACTCGTGTGTGTGTGATAGTGTAGTGATGTACACGAGTGTGTGTCTGATAGTGTAGTGATGTACACTCGTGTGTGTGTGATAGTGTAGTGATGTACACGAGTGTGTGTCTGATAGTGTAGTGATGTGCACTCGTGTGTGTGTGATAGTGAGTGATGTACACTCGTGTGTGTGTGTGTGATAGTGAGTGATGTACACTCGTGTGTGTGTGATATTGTAGTGATGTACACTGTGTGTGTGAGATGGTGTAGTGATGTACACTTGTGTGTGTGTGAAAGTGTAGTGATGTACACTCGTGTGTGTGATAGTGTAGTGATGTACACTCGTGTGTGTGATAGTGTAGTGATGTACACTCGTGTGTGTGTGATAGTGTAGTGATGTATACTCGTGTGTGTGTGTGATAGTGTAGTGATGTACACTCGTGTGTGTGTGTGATAGTGTAGTGATGTACACTCGTGTGTGTGTGTGATAGTGTAGTGATGTACACACGTGTGTGTGTGTGATAGTGTAGTGATGTACACTGTGTGTGTTAGTGTAGTGATGTACACTCGTGTGTGTGATAGTGTAGTGATGTACACTGTGTGTGTGTGATAGTGTAGTGATGTACACTCGTGTGTGTGTGTGATAGTGTAGTGATGTACACTGTGTGTGTGATAGTGTAGTGATGTACACTCGTGTGTGTGATAGTGTAGTGATGTACACTCGTGTGTGTGTGTGTGTGTGATAGTGTAGTGATGTACACCGTGTGAGTGTGATGGTGTAGTGATGTACACTCGTGTGTGTGTGTGATAGTGTAGTGATGTACACTCGTGTGTGTGTGTGATGGTGTAGTGATGTACACTCGTGTGTTTGTGTGATAGTGTAGTGATGTACACTCGTGTGTGTGTGTGTGTTAGTGTAGTGATGTACACTCGTGTGTGTGTGATAGTGTAGTGATGTACACGAGTGTGTGTCTGATAGTGTAGTGATGTACACTCGTGTGTGTGTGATAGTGTAGTGATGTACACTCGTGTGTGTGATAGTATAATGATGTACACTCGTGTGTGTGATAGTGTAGTGATGTACACTCGTGTGTGTGATAGTGTAGTGATGTACACCGTGTGTGTGAGTGTGATGGTGTAGTGATGTGCACTCGTGTGTGTGTGTGATAGTGAGTGATGTACACTCGTGTGTGTGTGTGATAGTGAGTGATGTACACTCGTGTGTGTGTGATAGTGTAGTGATGTACACTGTGTGTGTGAGATGGTGTAGTGATGTACACTTGTGTGTGTGTGAAAGTGTAGTGATGTACACTCGTGTGTGTGATAGTGTAGTGATGTACACTCGTGTGTGTGATAGTGTAGTGATGTACACTCGTGCGTGTGTGATAGTGTAGTGATGTACACTGTGTGTGTGTGATAGTGTAGTGATGTACACTCGTGTGTGTGTGATAGTGTAGTGATGTACACTCGTGCGTGTGTGATAGTGTAGTGATGTACACTGTGTGTGTGTGATAGTGTAGTGATGTACACTCGTGTGTGTGTGATAGTGTAGTGATGTACACTGTGTGTGTGATAGTGTAGTGATGTACACTCGTGTGTGTGTGATAGTGTAGTGATGTACACTCGTGTGTGTGTGTGATAGTGTAGTGATGTACACTCGTGTGTGTGTGTGATAGTGTAGTGATGTACACACGTGTGTGTGTGTGATAGTGTAGTGATGTACACTGTGTGTGTGTGATAGTGTAGTGATGTACACTCGTGTGTGTGTGATAGTGTAGTGATGTACACTCGTGCGTGTGTGATAGTGTAGTGATGTACACTGTGTGTGTGTGATAGTGTAGTGATGTACACTCGTGTGTGTGTGATAGTGTAGTGATGTACACTGTGTGTGTGATAGTGTAGTGATGTACACTCGTGTGTGTGTGTGATAGTGTAGTGATGTACACTCGTGTGTGTGTGTGTTAGTGTAGTGATGTACACTCGTGTGTGTGATAGTGTAGTGATGTACACTGTGTGTGTGTGTGTGATAGTGTAGTGATGTACACTCGTGTGTGTGTGTGTGTGATAGTGTAGTGATGTACACTGTGTGTGTGGTAGTGTAGTGATGTACACTCGTGTGTGTGTGTGATAGTGTAGTGATGTACACTGTGTGTGTGATAGTGTAGTGATGTACACTCGTATGTGTGATAGTGTAGTGATGTACACTCGTGTGTGTGTGTGATAGTGTGTGATGTACACCGTGTGAGTGTGATGGTGTAGTGATGTACACTCGTGTGTGTGTGTGATAGTGTAGTGATGTACACTCGTGTGTGTGTGTGTGTGATGGTGTAGTGATGTACACTCGTGTGTGTGTGTGTGTTAGTGTAGTGATGTACACTCGTGTGTGTGTGTGTGTTAGTGTAGTGATGTACACTCGTGTGTGTGTGTGATAGTGTAGTGATGTACACTCGTGTGTTTGTGTGATAGTGTAGTGATGTACACTCGTGTGTGTGATAGTGTAGTGATGTACACTCGTGTGTGTGTGTGTGTGTGATAGTGTAGTGATGTACACCGTGTGAGTGTGATGGTGTAGTGATGTACACTCGTGTGTGTGTGTGATAGTGTAGTGATGTACACTCGTGTGTGTGTGTGATGGTGTAGTGATGTACACTCGTGTGTTTGTGTGATAGTGTAGTGATGTACACTCGTGTGTGTGTGTGTGTTAGTGTAGTGATGTACACTCGTGTGTGTGTGATAGTGTAGTGATGTACACGAGTGTGTGTCTGATAGTGTAGTGATGTACACTCGTGTGTGTGTGATAGTGTAGTGATGTACACTCGTGTGTGTGATAGTATAATGATGTACACTCGTGTGTGTGATAGTGTAGTGATGTACACTCGTGTGTGTGATAGTGTAGTGATGTACACCGTGTGTGTGAGTGTGATGGTGTAGTGATGTGCACTCGTGTGTGTGTGTGATAGTGAGTGATGTACACTCGTGTGTGTGTGTGATAGTGAGTGATGTACACTCGTGTGTGTGTGATAGTGTAGTGATGTACACTGTGTGTGTGAGATGGTGTAGTGATGTACACTTGTGTGTGTGTGAAAGTGTAGTGATGTACACTCGTGTGTGTGATAGTGTAGTGATGTACACTCGTGTGTGTGATAGTGTAGTGATGTACACTCGTGCGTGTGTGATAGTGTAGTGATGTACACTGTGTGTGTGTGATAGTGTAGTGATGTACACTCGTGTGTGTGTGATAGTGTAGTGATGTACACTCGTGCGTGTGTGATAGTGTAGTGATGTACACTGTGTGTGTGTGATAGTGTAGTGATGTACACTCGTGTGTGTGTGATAGTGTAGTGATGTACACTGTGTGTGTGATAGTGTAGTGATGTACACTCGTGTGTGTGTGATAGTGTAGTGATGTACACTCGTGTGTGTGTGTGATAGTGTAGTGATGTACACTCGTGTGTGTGTGTGATAGTGTAGTGATGTACACACGTGTGTGTGTGTGATAGTGTAGTGATGTACACTGTGTGTGTGTGATAGTGTAGTGATGTACACTCGTGTGTGTGTGATAGTGTAGTGATGTACACTCGTGCGTGTGTGATAGTGTAGTGATGTACACTGTGTGTGTGTGATAGTGTAGTGATGTACACTCGTGTGTGTGTGATAGTGTAGTGATGTACACTGTGTGTGTGATAGTGTAGTGATGTACACTCGTGTGTGTGTGTGATAGTGTAGTGATGTACACTCGTGTGTGTGTGTGTTAGTGTAGTGATGTACACTCGTGTGTGTGATAGTGTAGTGATGTACACTGTGTGTGTGTGTGTGATAGTGTAGTGATGTACACTCGTGTGTGTGTGTGTGTGATAGTGTAGTGATGTACACTGTGTGTGTGGTAGTGTAGTGATGTACACTCGTGTGTGTGTGTGATAGTGTAGTGATGTACACTGTGTGTGTGATAGTGTAGTGATGTACACTCGTATGTGTGATAGTGTAGTGATGTACACTCGTGTGTGTGTGTGATAGTGTGTGATGTACACCGTGTGAGTGTGATGGTGTAGTGATGTACACTCGTGTGTGTGTGTGATAGTGTAGTGATGTACACTCGTGTGTGTGTGTGTGTGATGGTGTAGTGATGTACACTCGTGTGTGTGTGTGTGTTAGTGTAGTGATGTACACTCGTGTGTGTGTGTGTGTTAGTGTAGTGATGTACACTCGTGTGTGTGTGTGATAGTGTAGTGATGTACACTCGTGTGTTTGTGTGATAGTGTAGTGATGTACACGAGTGTGTGTGTGTGTGAGTGTAGTGATGCACACTCGTGTGTGTGTGATAGTGTAGTGATGTACACTCGTGTGTGTGATAGTGTAGTGATGTACACTCGTGTGTGTGTGTGTGTGTGAGTGTAGTGATGTACACTCGTGTGTGTGTGATAGTGTAGTGATGTACACTCGTGTGTGTGATAGTGTAGTGATGTACACTCGTGTGTGTGATAGTGTAGTGATGTACACCGTGTGTGTGAGTGATGGTGTAGTGATGTACACTCGTGTGTGTGTGAAAGTGTAGTGATGTACACTGTGTGTGTGTGATAGTGTAGTGATGTACACTCGTGTGTGTGTGTGTGATAGTGAGTGATGTACACTCGTGTGTGTGTGATAGTGTAGTGATGTACACTGTGTGTGTGAGATGGTGTAGTGATGTACACTCGAGTGTGTGTGAAAGTGTAGTGATGTACACTCGTGTGTGTGTGTGATAGTGTAGTGATGTACACTCGTGTGTGTGTGTGAGAAAGTGTAGTGAGTTACACTGTGTGTGTGAGATGGTGTAGGGATGTACACTCGTGTGTGTGTGTGTGATAGTGTAGTGATGTTTACTCGTGTGTGTGTGATAGTGAGTGATGTACACTCGTGTGTGTGTGTGTGATAGTGTAGTGATGTACACTCGTGTGTGTGTGTGATAGTGAGTGATGTACACTCGTGTGTGTTTGATAGTGTAGTGATGTACACTCGTGTGTGTGTGTGAGATCGTGTAGTGATGTACACTCTATGTGTGTCTGATAGTGTAGTGATGTACACTCGTGTGTGTGTGTGAGATAGTGTAGTAATGTACACTCGTGTGTGTGTGTGTGATGGTGTAGTGATGTACACTCGTGTGTGTGTGTGATAGTGTAGTGATGTACACTCGTGTGTGTGTGTGATAGTGTAGTGATGTACACTCGTGTGTGTGTGTGATAGTGTAGTGATATACACTCGTGTGTGTGTTAGTGTAGTGATGTACACTCGTGTGTTTGTGTGATAGTGTAGTGATGTACACTCGTGTGTGTGTGTTAGTGTAGTGATGTACACTCTGTGTGTGTGATAGTGTAGTGATGTACACTCGTGTGTGTGTGATGGTGTAGTGATGTACACTCGTGTGTGTGTGTGTGATAGTGTAGTGATGTACACTCGTGTGTGTGATAGTGTAGTGATGTACACTCGTGTGTGTGATAGTGTAGTGATGTACACTCGTGTGTGTGTGTGTGATAGTGTAGTGATGTACACCGTGTGTGTGTGTGATAGTGTAGTGATGTACACTCGTGTGTGTAATAGTGTAGTGATGTACAATCGTGTGTGTGATAGTGTAGTGATGTACACTCGTGTGTGTGTGTGATAGTGTAGTGATGTACACTCGTGGGTGTGTGTGTGATAGTGTAGTGATGTACACTCGTGGGTGTGTGTGATAGTGTAGTAATGCACACTCGTGTGTGTGATAGTGTTGTGATGTACACTCGTGTGTGTGATAGTGTAGTGATGTACACTCGTGTGTGTGTGTGTGATAGTGTAGTGATGTACACTCGTGTGTGTGATAGTGTAGTGATGTACACTCGTGTGTGTAATAGTGTAGTGATGTACACTCGTGTGTGTGATAGTGTAGTGATGTACACTCGTGTGTGTAATAGTGTAGTGATGTACACTCGTGTGTGTAATAGTGTAGTGATGTACACTCGTGTGTGTGATAGTGTAGTGATGTACACCGTGTGTGTGAGTGTGATGGTGTAGTGATGTACACTCGTGTGTGTGTGAAAGTGTAGTGATGTACACTGTGTGTGTGTGATAGTGTAGTGATGTACACTCGTGTGTGTGTGTGTGATAGTGAGTGATGTACACTCGTGTGTGTGTGATAGTGTAGTGATGTACACTGTGTGTGTGAGATGGTGTAGTGATGTACACTCGAGTGTGTGTGAAAGTGTAGTGATGTACACTCGTGTGTGTGTGTGATAGTGTAGTGATGTACACTCGTGTGTGTGTGTGAGAAAGTGTAGTGAGTTACACTGTGTGTGTGAGATGGTGTAGGGATGTACACTCGTGTGTGTGTGTGTGATAGTGTAGTGATGTTTACTCGTGTGTGTGTGATAGTGAGTGATGTACACTCGTGTGTGTGTGTGTGATAGTGTAGTGATGTACACTCGTGTGTGTGTGTGATAGTGAGTGATGTACACTCGTGTGTGTTTGATAGTGTAGTGATGTACACTCGTGTGTGTGTGTGAGATCGTGTAGTGATGTACACTCTATGTGTGTCTGATAGTGTAGTGATGTACACTCGTGTGTGTGTGTGAGATAGTGTAGTAATGTACACTCGTGTGTGTGTGTGTGATGGTGTAGTGATGTACACTCGTGTGTGTGTGTGATAGTGTAGTGATGTACACTCGTGTGTGTGTGTGATAGTGTAGTGATGTACACTCGTGTGTGTGTGTGATAGTGTAGTGATATACACTCGTGTGTGTGTTAGTGTAGTGATGTACACTCGTGTGTTTGTGTGATAGTGTAGTGATGTACACTCGTGTGTGTGTGTTAGTGTAGTGATGTACACTCTGTGTGTGTGATAGTGTAGTGATGTACACTCGTGTGTGTGTGATGGTGTAGTGATGTACACTCGTGTGTGTGTGTGTGATAGTGTAGTGATGTACACTCGTGTGTGTGATAGTGTAGTGATGTACACTCGTGTGTGTGATAGTGTAGTGATGTACACTCGTGTGTGTGTGTGTGTGTGATAGTGTAGTGATGTACACCGTGTGTGTGTGTGATAGTGTAGTGATGTACACTAGTGTGTGTAATAGTGTAGTGATGTACACTCGTGTGTGTAATAGTGTAGTGATGTACAATCGTGTGTGTGATAGTGTAGTGATGTACACTCGTGTGTGTGTGTGATAGTGTAGTGATGTACACTCGTGGGTGTGTGTGTGATAGTGTAGTGATGTACACTCGTGGGTGTGTGTGATAGTGTAGTAATGCACACTCGTGTGTGTGATAGTGTTGTGATGTACACTCGTGTGTGTGATAGTGTAGTGATGTACACTCGTGTGTGTGTGTGTGATAGTGTAGTGATGTACACTCGTGTGTGTGATAGTGTAGTGATGTACACTCGTGTGTGTAATAGTGTAGTGATGTACACTCGTGTGTGTGATAGTGTAGTGATGTACACTCGTGTGTGTAATAGTGTAGTGATGTACACTCGTGTGTGTAATAGTGTAGTGATGTACACTCGTGTGTGTGATAGTGTAGTGATGTACACTCGTGTGTGTAATAGTGTAGTGATGTACACTCGTGTGTGTAATAGTATAGTGATGTACACTCGTGTGTGTGATAGTGTAGTGATGTACACTCGTGTGTGTGATAGTGTAGTGATGTACACTCGTGTGTGTGATAGTGTAGTGATGTACACTCGTGTGTGTGTGATAGTGTAGTGATGCACACTCGTGTGTGTGATAGTGTAGTGATGTACACTCGTGTGTGTGTGATAGTGTAGTGATGTACACTCGTGTGTGTGTGATAGTGTAGTGATGTACACTAGTGTGTGTGATAGTGTAGTGATGTCCACTCGTGTGTGTGATAATGTAGTGATGTACAGTCGTGTGTGCGTGATAGTGTAGTGATGTACACTCGTGTGTGTGATAGTGTAGTGATGTACACTCGTGTGTGTGTGTGTGTGATAGTGTAGTGATGTACACCGTGTGAGTGTGATGGTGTAGTGATGTACACTCGTGTGTGTGTGTGATAGTGTAGTGATGTACACTCGTGTGTGTGTGTGATGGTGTAGTGATGTACACTCGTGTGTTTGTGTGATAGTGTAGTGATGTACACTCGTGTGTGTGTGTGTTAGTGTAGTGATGTACACTCGTGTGTGTGTGATAGTGTAGTGATGTACACGAGTGTGTGTCTGATAGTGTAGTGATGTACACTCGTGTGTGTGTGATAGTGTAGTGATGTACACTCGTGTGTGTGATAGTATAATGATGTACACTCGTGTGTGTGATAGTGTAGTGATGTACACTCGTGTGTGTGATAGTGTAGTGATGTACACCGTGTGTGTGAGTGTGATGGTGTAGTGATGTGCACTCGTGTGTGTGTGATAGTGAGTGATGTACACTCGTGTGTGTGTGTGATAGTGAGTGATGTACACTCGTGTGTGTGTGATAGTGTAGTGATGTACACTCGTGTGTGTGTGATAATGTAGTGACGTACACTCGTGTGTCTGTGTGATGGTGTAGTGATGTACACTCGTGTGTGTGTGTGATAGTGTAGTGATGTACACTCGTGTGTGTGTGTGTGTGATGGTGTAGTGATGTACACTCGTGTGTGTGTGTGTGTTAGTGTAGTGATGTACACTCGTGTGTGTGTGTGTGTTAGTGTAGTGATGTACACTCGTGTGTGTGTGTGATAGTGTAGTGATGTACACTCGTGTGTTTGTGTGATAGTGTAGTGATGTACACGAGTGTGTGTGTGTGTGAGTGTAGTGATGCACACTCGTGTGTGTGTGATAGTGTAGTGATGTACACTCGTGTGTGTGATAGTGTAGTGATGTACACTCGTGTGTGTGTGTGTGTGTGAGTGTAGTGATGTACACTCGTGTGTGTGTGATAGTGTAGTGATGTACACTCGTGTGTGTGATAGTGTAGTGATGTACACTCGTGTGTGTGATAGTGTAGTGATGTACACCGTGTGTGTGAGTGATGGTGTAGTGATGTACACTCGTGTGTGTGTGAAAGTGTAGTGATGTACACTGTGTGTGTGTGATAGTGTAGTGATGTACACTCGTGTGTGTGTGTGTGATAGTGAGTGATGTACACTCGTGTGTGTGTGATAGTGTAGTGATGTACACTGTGTGTGTGAGATGGTGTAGTGATGTACACTCGAGTGTGTGTGAAAGTGTAGTGATGTACACTCGTGTGTGTGTGTGATAGTGTAGTGATGTACACTCGTGTGTGTGTGTGAGAAAGTGTAGTGAGTTACACTGTGTGTGTGAGATGGTGTAGGGATGTACACTCGTGTGTGTGTGTGTGATAGTGTAGTGATGTTTACTCGTGTGTGTGTGATAGTGAGTGATGTACACTCGTGTGTGTGTGTGTGATAGTGTAGTGATGTACACTCGTGTGTGTGTGTGATAGTGAGTGATGTACACTCGTGTGTGTTTGATAGTGTAGTGATGTACACTCGTGTGTGTGTGTGAGATCGTGTAGTGATGTACACTCTATGTGTGTCTGATAGTGTAGTGATGTACACTCGTGTGTGTGTGTGAGATAGTGTAGTAATGTACACTCGTGTGTGTGTGTGTGATGGTGTAGTGATGTACACTCGTGTGTGTGTGTGATAGTGTAGTGATGTACACTCGTGTGTGTGTGTGATAGTGTAGTGATGTACACTCGTGTGTGTGTGTGATAGTGTAGTGATATACACTCGTGTGTGTGTTAGTGTAGTGATGTACACTCGTGTGTTTGTGTGATAGTGTAGTGATGTACACTCGTGTGTGTGTGTTAGTGTAGTGATGTACACTCTGTGTGTGTGATAGTGTAGTGATGTACACTCGTGTGTGTGTGATGGTGTAGTGATGTACACTCGTGTGTGTGTGTGTGATAGTGTAGTGATGTACACTCGTGTGTGTGATAGTGTAGTGATGTACACTCGTGTGTGTGATAGTGTAGTGATGTACACTCGTGTGTGTGTGTGTGATAGTGTAGTGATGTACACCGTGTGTGTGTGTGATAGTGTAGTGATGTACACTCGTGTGTGTAATAGTGTAGTGATGTACAATCGTGTGTGTGATAGTGTAGTGATGTACACTCGTGTGTGTGTGTGATAGTGTAGTGATGTACACTCGTGGGTGTGTGTGTGATAGTGTAGTGATGTACACTCGTGGGTGTGTGTGATAGTGTAGTAATGCACACTCGTGTGTGTGATAGTGTTGTGATGTACACTCGTGTGTGTGATAGTGTAGTGATGTACACTCGTGTGTGTGTGTGTGATAGTGTAGTGATGTACACTCGTGTGTGTGATAGTGTAGTGATGTACACTCGTGTGTGTAATAGTGTAGTGATGTACACTCGTGTGTGTGATAGTGTAGTGATGTACACTCGTGTGTGTAATAGTGTAGTGATGTACACTCGTGTGTGTAATAGTGTAGTGATGTACACTCGTGTGTGTGATAGTGTAGTGATGTACACCGTGTGTGTGAGTGTGATGGTGTAGTGATGTACACTCGTGTGTGTGTGAAAGTGTAGTGATGTACACTGTGTGTGTGTGATAGTGTAGTGATGTACACTCGTGTGTGTGTGTGTGATAGTGAGTGATGTACACTCGTGTGTGTGTGATAGTGTAGTGATGTACACTGTGTGTGTGAGATGGTGTAGTGATGTACACTCGAGTGTGTGTGAAAGTGTAGTGATGTACACTCGTGTGTGTGTGTGATAGTGTAGTGATGTACACTCGTGTGTGTGTGTGAGAAAGTGTAGTGAGTTACACTGTGTGTGTGAGATGGTGTAGGGATGTACACTCGTGTGTGTGTGTGTGATAGTGTAGTGATGTTTACTCGTGTGTGTGTGATAGTGAGTGATGTACACTCGTGTGTGTGTGTGTGATAGTGTAGTGATGTACACTCGTGTGTGTGTGTGATAGTGAGTGATGTACACTCGTGTGTGTTTGATAGTGTAGTGATGTACACTCGTGTGTGTGTGTGAGATCGTGTAGTGATGTACACTCTATGTGTGTCTGATAGTGTAGTGATGTACACTCGTGTGTGTGTGTGAGATAGTGTAGTAATGTACACTCGTGTGTGTGTGTGTGATGGTGTAGTGATGTACACTCGTGTGTGTGTGTGATAGTGTAGTGATGTACACTCGTGTGTGTGTGTGATAGTGTAGTGATGTACACTCGTGTGTGTGTGTGATAGTGTAGTGATGTACACTCGTGTGTGTGTTAGTGTAGTGATGTACACTCGTGTGTTTGTGTGATAGTGTAGTGATGTACACTCGTGTGTGTGTGTTAGTGTAGTGATGTACACTCTGTGTGTGTGATAGTGTAGTGATGTACACTCGTGTGTGTGTGATGGTGTAGTGATGTACACTCGTGTGTGTGTGTGTGATAGTGTAGTGATGTACACTCGTGTGTGTGATAGTGTAGTGATGTACACTCGTGTGTGTGATAGTGTAGTGATGTACACTCGTGTGTGTGTGTGTGTGTGATAGTGTAGTGATGTACACCGTGTGTGTGTGTGATAGTGTAGTGATGTACACTAGTGTGTGTAATAGTGTAGTGATGTACACTCGTGTGTGTAATAGTGTAGTGATGTACAATCGTGTGTGTGATAGTGTAGTGATGTACACTCGTGTGTGTGTGTGATAGTGTAGTGATGTACACTCGTGGGTGTGTGTGTGATAGTGTAGTGATGTACACTCGTGGGTGTGTGTGATAGTGTAGTAATGCACACTCGTGTGTGTGATAGTGTTGTGATGTACACTCGTGTGTGTGATAGTGTAGTGATGTACACTCGTGTGTGTGTGTGTGATAGTGTAGTGATGTACACTCGTGTGTGTGATAGTGTAGTGATGTACACTCGTGTGTGTAATAGTGTAGTGATGTACACTCGTGTGTGTGATAGTGTAGTGATGTACACTCGTGTGTGTAATAGTGTAGTGATGTACACTCGTGTGTGTAATAGTGTAGTGATGTACACTCGTGTGTGTGATAGTGTAGTGATGTACACTCGTGTGTGTAATAGTGTAGTGATGTACACTCGTGTGTGTAATAGTATAGTGATGTACACTCGTGTGTGTGATAGTGTAGTGATGTACACTCGTGTGTGTGATAGTGTAGTGATGTACACTCGTGTGTGTGATAGTGTAGTGATGTACACTCGTGTGTGTGTGATAGTGTAGTGATGCACACTCGTGTGTGTGATAGTGTAGTGATGTACACTCGTGTGTGTGTGATAGTGTAGTGATGTACACTCGTGTGTGTGTGATAGTGTAGTGATGTACACTAGTGTGTGTGATAGTGTAGTGATGTCCACTCGTGTGTGTGATAATGTAGTGATGTACAGTCGTGTGTGCGTGATAGTGTAGTGATGTACACTCGTGTGTGTGATAGTGTAGTGATGTACACTCGTGTGTGTGTGTGTGTGATAGTGTAGTGATGTACACCGTGTGAGTGTGATGGTGTAGTGATGTACACTCGTGTGTGTGTGTGATAGTGTAGTGATGTACACTCGTGTGTGTGTGTGATGGTGTAGTGATGTACACTCGTGTGTTTGTGTGATAGTGTAGTGATGTACACTCGTGTGTGTGTGTGTTAGTGTAGTGATGTACACTCGTGTGTGTGTGATAGTGTAGTGATGTACACGAGTGTGTGTCTGATAGTGTAGTGATGTACACTCGTGTGTGTGTGATAGTGTAGTGATGTACACTCGTGTGTGTGATAGTATAATGATGTACACTCGTGTGTGTGATAGTGTAGTGATGTACACTCGTGTGTGTGATAGTGTAGTGATGTACACCGTGTGTGTGAGTGTGATGGTGTAGTGATGTGCACTCGTGTGTGTGTGATAGTGAGTGATGTACACTCGTGTGTGTGTGTGATAGTGAGTGATGTACACTCGTGTGTGTGTGATAGTGTAGTGATGTACACTGTGTGTGTGAGATGGTGTAGTGATGTACACTTGTGTGTGTGTGAAAGTGTAGTGATGTACACTCGTGTGTGTGATAGTGTAGTGATGTACACTCGTGTGTGTGATAGTGTAGTGATGTACACTCGTGCGTGTGTGATAGTGTAGTGATGTACACTGTGTGTGTGTGATAGTGTAGTGATGTACACTCGTGTGTGTGTGACAGTGTAGTGATGTACACTCGTGCGTGTGTGATAGTGTAGTGATGTACACTGTGTGTGTGTGATAGTGTAGTGATGTACACTCGTGTGTGTGTGATAGTGTAGTGATGTACACTGTGTGTGTGATAGTGTAGTGATGTACACTCGTGTGTGTGTGATAGTGTAGTGATGTACACTCGTGTGTGTGTGTGATAGTGTAGTGATGTACACTCGTGTGTGTAATAGTGTAGTGATGTACACTCGTGTGTGTAATAGTATAGTGATGTACACTCGTGTGTGTGATAGTGTAGTGATGTACACTCGTGTGTGTGATAGTGTAGTAATGTACACTCGTGTGTGTGATAGTGTAGTGATATACACTCGTGTGTGTGATAGTGTAGTGATGCACACTCGTGTGTGTGTGAGTGTAGTGATGTACACTCGTGGGTGTGTGTGATAGTGTAGTGATATACACTCGTGTGTGTGATAGTGTAGTGATGCACACTCGTGTGTGTGTGAGTGTAGTGATGTACACTCGTGTGTGTGTGTGATAGTGTAGTGATCTACACTCGTGTGTGTGTGATAGTGTAGTGATGCACACTCGTGTGTGTGATAGTGTAGTGATGTACACTCGTGTGTGTGTGATAGTGTAGTGATGTACACTCGTGTGTGTGTGATAGTGTAGTGATGTACACTAGTGTGTGTGATAGTGTAGTGATGTCCACTCGTGTGTGTGATAATGTAGTGATGTACAGTCGTGTGTGCGTGATAGTGTAGTGATGTACACTCGTGTGTGTGATAGTGTAGTGATGTACACTCGTGTGTGTGTGTGTGTGATAGTGTAGTGATGTACACCGTGTGAGTGTGATGGTGTAGTGATGTACACTCGTGTGTGTGTGTGATAGTGTAGTGATGTACACTCGTGTGTGTGTGTGATGGTGTAGTGATGTACACTCGTGTGTTTGTGTGATAGTGTAGTGATGTACACTCGTGTGTGTGTGTGTGTTAGTGTAGTGATGTACACTCGTGTGTGTGTGATAGTGTAGTGATGTACACGAGTGTGTGTCTGATAGTGTAGTGATGTACACTCGTGTGTGTGTGATAGTGTAGTGATGTACACTCGTGTGTGTGATAGTATAATGATGTACACTCGTGTGTGTGATAGTGTAGTGATGTACACTCGTGTGTGTGATAGTGTAGTGATGTACACCGTGTGTGTGAGTGTGATGGTGTAGTGATGTGCACTCGTGTGTGTGTGATAGTGAGTGATGTACACTCGTGTGTGTGTGTGATAGTGAGTGATGTACACTCGTGTGTGTGTGATAGTGTAGTGATGTACACTGTGTGTGTGAGATGGTGTAGTGATGTACACTTGTGTGTGTGTGAAAGTGTAGTGATGTACACTCGTGTGTGTGATAGTGTAGTGATGTACACTCGTGTGTGTGATAGTGTAGTGATGTACACTCGTGCGTGTGTGATAGTGTAGTGATGTACACTGTGTGTGTGTGATAGTGTAGTGATGTACACTCGTGTGTGTGATAATGTAGTGATGTACAGTCGTGTGTGCGTGATAGTGTAGTGATGTACACTCGTGTGTGTGATAGTGTAGTGATGTACACTCGTGTGTGTGTGTGTGTGATAGTGTAGTGATGTACACCGTGTGAGTGTGATGGTGTAGTGATGTACACTCGTGTGTGTGTGTGATAGTGTAGTGATGTACACTCGTGTGTGTGTGTGATGGTGTAGTGATGTACACTCGTGTGTTTGTGTGATAGTGTAGTGATGTACACTCGTGTGTGTGTGTGTGTTAGTGTAGTGATGTACACTCGTGTGTGTGTGATAGTGTAGTGATGTACACGAGTGTGTGTCTGATAGTGTAGTGATGTACACTCGTGTGTGTGTGATAGTGTAGTGATGTACACTCGTGTGTGTGATAGTATAATGATGTACACTCGTGTGTGTGATAGTGTAGTGATGTACACTCGTGTGTGTGATAGTGTAGTGATGTACACCGTGTGTGTGAGTGTGATGGTGTAGTGATGTGCACTCGTGTGTGTGTGATAGTGAGTGATGTACACTCGTGTGTGTGTGTGATAGTGAGTGATGTACACTCGTGTGTGTGTGATAGTGTAGTGATGTACACTGTGTGTGTGAGATGGTGTAGTGATGTACACTTGTGTGTGTGTGAAAGTGTAGTGATGTACACTCGTGTGTGTGATAGTGTAGTGATGTACACTCGTGTGTGTGATAGTGTAGTGATGTACACTCGTGCGTGTGTGATAGTGTAGTGATGTACACTGTGTGTGTGTGATAGTGTAGTGATGTACACTCGTGTGTGTGTGACAGTGTAGTGATGTACACTCGTGTGTGTGTGATAGTGTAGTGATGTACACTCGTGTGTGTGTGATAGTGTAGTGATGTACACTGTGTGTGTGATAGTGTAGTGATGTACACTCGTGTGTGTGTGATAGTGTAGTGATGTACACTGTGTGTGTGTGATAGTGTAGTGATGTACACTCGTGTGTGTGTGATAGTGTAGTGATGTACACTGTGTGTGTGATAGTGTAGCGATGTACACTCGTGTGTGTGTGATAGTGTAGTGATGTACACTCGTGTGTGTGTGTGATAGTGTAGTGATGTACACTCGTGTGTGTGTGTGATAGTGTAGTGATGTACACACGTGTGTGTGTGTGATAGTGTAGTGATGTACACTGTGTGTGTGTGATAGTGTAGTGATGTACACTCGTGTGTGTGTGATAGTGTAGTGATGTACACTCGTGCGTGTGTGATAGTGTAGTGATGTACACTGTGTGTGTGTGTGTGATAGTGTAGTGATGTACACTCGTGTGTGTGATAGTGTAGTGATGTACACTCGTGTGTGTGTGTGTGTGATAGTGTAGTGATGTACACCGTGTGAGTGTGATGGTGTAGTGATGTACACTCGTGTGTGTGTGTGATAGTGTAGTGATGTACACTCGTGTGTGTGTGTGATGGTGTAGTGATGTACACTCGTGTGTTTGTGTGATAGTGTAGTGATGTACACTCGTGTGTGTGTGTGTGTTAGTGTAGTGATGTACACTCGTGTGTGTGTGATAGTGTAGTGATGTACACGAGTGTGTGTCTGATAGTGTAGTGATGTACACTCGTGTGTGTGTGATAGTGTAGTGATGTACACTCGTGTGTGTGATAGTATAATGATGTACACTCGTGTGTGTGATAGTGTAGTGATGTACACTCGTGTGTGTGATAGTGTAGTGATGTACACCGTGTGTGTGAGTGTGATGGTGTAGTGATGTGCACTCGTGTGTGTGTGATAGTGAGTGATGTACACTCGTGTGTGTGTGTGATAGTGAGTGATGTACACTCGTGTGTGTGTGATAGTGTAGTGATGTACACTGTGTGTGTGAGATGGTGTAGTGATGTACACTTGTGTGTGTGTGAAAGTGTAGTGATGTACACTCGTGTGTGTGATAGTGTAGTGATGTACACTCGTGTGTGTGATAGTGTAGTGATGTACACTCGTGCGTGTGTGATAGTGTAGTGATGTACACTGTGTGTGTGTGATAGTGTAGTGATGTACACTCGTGTGTGTGTGACAGTGTAGTGATGTACACTCGTGTGTGTGTGATAGTGTAGTGATGTACACTCGTGTGTGTGTGATAGTGTAGTGATGTACACTGTGTGTGTGATAGTGTAGTGATGTACACTCGTGTGTGTGTGATAGTGTAGTGATGTACACTGTGTGTGTGTGATAGTGTAGTGATGTACACTCGTGTGTGTGTGATAGTGTAGTGATGTACACTGTGTGTGTGATAGTGTAGCGATGTACACTCGTGTGTGTGTGATAGTGTAGTGATGTACACTCGTGTGTGTGTGTGATAGTGTAGTGATGTACACTCGTGTGTGTGTGTGATAGTGTAGTGATGTACACACGTGTGTGTGTGTGATAGTGTAGTGATGTACACTGTGTGTGTGTGATAGTGTAGTGATGTACACTCGTGTGTGTGTGATAGTGTAGTGATGTACACTCGTGCGTGTGTGATAGTGTAGTGATGTACACTGTGTGTGTGTGTGTGATAGTGTAGTGATGTACACTCGTGTGTGTGTGTGTGTGTGATAGTGTAGTGATGTACACTGTGTGTGTGTGGTAGTGTAGTGATGTACACTCGTGTGTGTGTGTGATAGTGTAGTGATGTACACTGTGTGTGTGATAGTGTAGTGATGTACACTCGTATGTGTGATAGTGTAGTGATGTACACTCGTGTGTGTGTGTGATAGTGTGTGATGTACACCGTGTGAGTGTGATGGTGTAGTGATGTACACTCGTGTGTGTGTGTGATAGTGTAGTGATGTACACTCGTGTGTGTGTGTGATGGTGTAGTGATGTACACTCGTGTGTGTGTGTGTGTGTGTTAGTGTAGTGATGTACACTCGTGTGTGTGTGTGTGTTAGTGTAGTGATGTACACTCGTGTGTGTGTGTGATAGTGTAGTGATGTACACTCGTGTGTTTGTGTGATAGTGTAGTGATGTACACGAGTGTGTGTGTGTGTGAGTGTAGTGATGCACACTCGTGTGTGTGTGATAGTGTAGTGATGTACACTCGTGTGTGTGATAGTGTAGTGATGTACACTCGTGTGTGTGTGTGTGTGTGAGTGTAGTGATGTACACTCGTGTGTGTGATAGTATAATGATGTACACTCGTGTGTGTGATAGTGTAGTGATGTACACTCGTGTGTGTGATAGTGTAGTGATGTACACCGTGTGTGTGAGTGTGATGGTGTAGTGATGTGCACTCGTGTGTGTGTGATAGTGAGTGATGTACACTCGTGTGTGTGTGTGATAGTGAGTGATGTACACTCGTGTGTGTGTGACAGTGTAGTGATGTACACTCGTGTGTGTGTGATAGTGTAGTGATGTACACTCGTGTGTGTGTGATAGTGTAGTGATGTACACTGTGTGTGTGATAGTGTAGTGATGTACACTCGTGTGTGTGTGATAGTGTAGTGATGTACACTGTGTGTGTGTGATAGTGTAGTGATGTACACTCGTGTGTGTGTGATAGTGTAGTGATGTACACTGTGTGTGTGATAGTGTAGCGATGTACACTCGTGTGTGTGTGATAGTGTAGTGATGTACACTCGTGTGTGTGTGTGATAGTGTAGTGATGTACACTCGTGTGTGTGTGTGATAGTGTAGTGATGTACACACGTGTGTGTGTGTGATAGTGTAGTGATGTACACTGTGTGTGTGTGATAGTGTAGTGATGTACACTCGTGTGTGTGTGATAGTGTAGTGATGTACACTCGTGCGTGTGTGATAGTGTAGTGATGTACACTGTGTGTGTGTGTGTGATAGTGTAGTGATGTACACTCGTGTGTGTGATAGTGTAGTGATGTACACTCGTGTGTGTGTGTGTGTGATAGTGTAGTGATGTACACCGTGTGAGTGTGATGGTGTAGTGATGTACACTCGTGTGTGTGTGTGATAGTGTAGTGATGTACACTCGTGTGTGTGTGTGATGGTGTAGTGATGTACACTCGTGTGTTTGTGTGATAGTGTAGTGATGTACACTCGTGTGTGTGTGTGTGTTAGTGTAGTGATGTACACTCGTGTGTGTGTGATAGTGTAGTGATGTACACGAGTGTGTGTCTGATAGTGTAGTGATGTACACTCGTGTGTGTGTGATAGTGTAGTGATGTACACTCGTGTGTGTGATAGTATAATGATGTACACTCGTGTGTGTGATAGTGTAGTGATGTACACTCGTGTGTGTGATAGTGTAGTGATGTACACCGTGTGTGTGAGTGTGATGGTGTAGTGATGTGCACTCGTGTGTGTGTGATAGTGAGTGATGTACACTCGTGTGTGTGTGTGATAGTGAGTGATGTACACTCGTGTGTGTGTGATAGTGTAGTGATGTACACTGTGTGTGTGAGATGGTGTAGTGATGTACACTTGTGTGTGTGTGAAAGTGTAGTGATGTACACTCGTGTGTGTGATAGTGTAGTGATGTACACTCGTGTGTGTGATAGTGTAGTGATGTACACTCGTGCGTGTGTGATAGTGTAGTGATGTACACTGTGTGTGTGTGATAGTGTAGTGATGTACACTCGTGTGTGTGTGACAGTGTAGTGATGTACACTCGTGTGTGTGTGATAGTGTAGTGATGTACACTCGTGTGTGTGTGATAGTGTAGTGATGTACACTGTGTGTGTGATAGTGTAGTGATGTACACTCGTGTGTGTGTGATAGTGTAGTGATGTACACTGTGTGTGTGTGATAGTGTAGTGATGTACACTCGTGTGTGTGTGATAGTGTAGTGATGTACACTGTGTGTGTGATAGTGTAGCGATGTACACTCGTGTGTGTGTGATAGTGTAGTGATGTACACTCGTGTGTGTGTGTGATAGTGTAGTGATGTACACTCGTGTGTGTGTGTGATAGTGTAGTGATGTACACACGTGTGTGTGTGTGTGATAGTGTAGTGATGTACACTGTGTGTGTGTGATAGTGTAGTGATGTACACTCGTGTGTGTGTGATAGTGTAGTGATGTACACTCGTGCGTGTGTGATAGTGTAGTGATGTACACTGTGTGTGTGTGTGTGATAGTGTAGTGATGTACACTCGTGTGTGTGTGTGTGTGTGATAGTGTAGTGATGTACACTGTGTGTGTGTGGTAGTGTAGTGATGTACACTCGTGTGTGTGTGTGATAGTGTAGTGATGTACACTGTGTGTGTGATAGTGTAGTGATGTACACTCGTATGTGTGATAGTGTAGTGATGTACACTCGTGTGTGTGTGTGATAGTGTGTGATGTACACCGTGTGAGTGTGATGGTGTAGTGATGTACACTCGTGTGTGTGTGTGATAGTGTAGTGATGTACACTCGTGTGTGTGTGTGTGTGTGATGGTGTAGTGATGTACACTCGTGTGTGTGTGTGTGTGTTAGTGTAGTGATGTACACTCGTGTGTGTGTGTGTGTTAGTGTAGTGATGTACACTCGTGTGTGTGTGTGATAGTGTAGTGATGTACACTCGTGTGTTTGTGTGATAGTGTAGTGATGTACACGAGTGTGTGTGTGTGTGAGTGTAGTGATGCACACTCGTGTGTGTGTGATAGTGTAGTGATGTACACTCGTGTGTGTGATAGTGTAGTGATGTACACTCGTGTGTGTGTGTGTGTGTGTGTGAGTGTAGTGATGTACACTCGTGTGTGTGTGATAGTGTAGTGATGTACACTCGTGTGTGTGATAGTGTAGTGATGTACACTCGTGTGTGTGATAGTGTAGTGATGTACACCGTGTGTGTGAGTGTGATGGTGTAGTGATGTACACTCGTGTGTGTGTGAAAGTGTAGTGATGTACACTGTGTGTGTGTGATAGTGTAGTGATGTACACTCGTGTGTGTGTGTGTGATAGTGAGTGATGTACACTCGTGTGTGTGTGATAGTGTAGTGATGTACACTGTGTGTGTGAGATGGTGTAGTGATGTACACTCGAGTGTGTGTGAAAGTGTAGTGATGTACACTCGTGTGTGTGTGTGATAGTGTAGTGATGTACACTCGTGTGTGTGTGTGAGAAAGTGTAGTGATGTACACTGTGTGTGTGAGATGGTGTAGGGATGTACACTCGTGTGTGTGTGTGTGATAGTGTAGTGATGTATACTCGTGTGTGTGTGATAGTGAGTGATGTACACTCGTGTGTGTGTGTGTGATAGTGTAGTGATGTACACTCGTGTGTGTGTGTGATAGTGAGTGATGTACACTCGTGTGTGTTTGATAGTGTAGTGATGTACACTCGTGTGTGTGTGTGAGATCGTGTAGTGATGTACACTCTATGTGTGTCTGATAGTGTAGTGATGTACACTCGTGTGTGTGTGTGAGATAGTGTAGTAATGTACACTCGTGTGTGTGTGTGTGATGGTGTAGTGATGTACACTCGTGTGTGTGTTAGTGTAGTGATGTACACTCGTGTGTGTGTGTGATAGTGTAGTGATGTACACTCGTGTGTGTGTGTGATAGTGTAGTGATATACACTCGTGTGTGTGTTAGTGTAGTGATGTACACTCGTGTGTTTGTGTGATAGTGTAGTGATGTACACTCGTGTGTGTGTGTGTTAGTGTAGTGATGTACACTCTGTGTGTGTGTGATAGTGTAGTGATGTACACTCGTGTGTGTGTGATGGTGTAGTGATGTACACTCGTGTGTGTGTGTGTGATAGTGTAGTGATGTACACTCGTGTGTGTGATAGTGTAGTGATGTACACTCGTGTGTGTGATAGTGTAGTGATGTACACTCGTGTGTGTGTGTGTGTGTGTGATAGTGTAGTGATGTACACCGTGTGTGTGTGTGATAGTGTAGTGATGTACACTAGTGTGTGTAATAGTGTAGTGATGTACACTCGTGTGTGTAATAGTGTAGTGATGTACAATCGTGTGTGTGATAGTGTAGTGATGTACACTCGTGTGTGTGTGTGATAGTGTAGTGATGTACACTCGTGGGTGTGTGTGTGATAGTGTAGTGATGTACACTCGTGGGTGTGTGTGATAGTGTAGTAATGCACACTCGTGTGTGTGATAGTGTTGTGATGTACACTCGTGTGTGTGATAGTGTAGTGATGTACACTCGTGTGTGTGTGTGTGTGATAGTGTAGTGATGTACACTCGTGTGTGTGATAGTGTAGTGATGTACACTCGTGTGTGTAATAGTGTAGTGATGTACACTCGTGTGTGTGATAGTGTAGTGATGTACACTCGTGTGTGTAATAGTGTAGTGATGTACACTCGTGTGTGTAATAGTGTAGTGATGTACACTCGTGTGTGTGATAGTGTAGTGATGTACACTCGTGTGTGTAATAGTGTAGTGATGTACACTCGTGTGTGTAATAGTATAGTGATGTACACTCGTGTGTGTGATAGTGTAGTGATGTACACTCGTGTGTGTGATAGTGTAGTAATGTACACTCGTGTGTGTGATAGTGTAGTGATGTACACTCGTGTGTGTGATAGTGTAGTGATGCACACTCGTGTGTGTGTGAGTGTAGTGATGTACACTCGTGGGTGTGTGTGATAGTGTAGTAATGTACACTCGTGTGTGTGATAGTGTAGTGATGTACACTCGTGTGTGTGTGTGATAGTGTAGTGATCTACACTCGTGTGTGTGTGATAGTGTAGTGATGCACACTCGTGTGTGTGATAGTGTAGTGATGTACACTCGTGTGTGTGTGATAGTGTAGTGATGTACACTCGTGTGTGTGTGATAGTGTAGTGATGTACACTAGTGTGTGTGATAGTGTAGTGATGTCCACTCGTGTGTGTGATAATGTAGTGATGTACAGTCGTGTGTGCGTGATAGTGTAGTGATGTACACTCGTGTGTGTGTGTGTGTGATAGTGTAGTGATGTTCACTCGTGTGTGTGTGTGATAGTGTAGTGATGTACACTCGTGTGTGTGTGTGATAGTCTAGTGATGTACACTCGTGTGTGTGTGATAGTGTAGTGATGTTCACTCGTGTGTGTGTGTGATAGTGTAGTGATGTACAGTCGTGTGTGCGTGATAGTGTAGTGATGTACACTCGTGTGTGTGTGTGATAGTCTAGTGATGTACACTCGTGTGTGTGTGTGATAGTGTAGTGATGTTCACTCGTGTGTGTGTGTGATAGTGTAGTGATGTACACTCTGTATGTGTGTGTGATTGTGTAGTGATGTACACTCGTGTGTGTGATAGTGTAGTGATATACACTCGTGTGTGTGTGATAGTGTAGTGATGTGCACTCGTGTGTGTGTGTGATAGTGTAGTGATGTACACTCTGTGTGTGTGTGTGATAGTGTAGTGATGTTCACTCGTGTGTGTGTGATAGTGTAGTGATGTACACTCGTGTGTGTGTGTGTGATAGTGTAGTGATGTACACTCTGTGTGTGTGTGTGATTGTGTAGTGATGTACACTCGTGTGTGTGATAGTGTAGTGATGTACACTTGTGTGTGTGTGATAGTGTAGTGATGTACACTCTGTGTGTGTGTGTGATAGTGTAGTGATGTACACTCGTGGGTGTGTGTGATAGTGTAGTGATGTACACTCGTGTGTGTAATAGTGTAGTGATGTACAATCGTGTGTGTGATAGTGTAGTGATGTACACTCGTGTGTGTGTGATAGTGTAGTGATGTACACTCTGTGTGTGTGTGTGATAGTGTAGTGATGTACACTCCTGGGTGTGTGTGATAGTGTAGTGATGTACACTCGTGTGTGTGATAGTGTAGTGATGTACACTCGTGTGTGTGATAGTGTAGTGGTGTACACTCGTGTGTGTGTGTGTGATAGTGTAGTGATGTACACTCGTGTGTGTGATAGTGTAGTGATGCACACTCGTGTGTGTAATAGTGTAGTGATGTACACTCGTGTGTGTGATAGTGTAGTGATGTACACTCGTGTGTGTAATAGTGTAGTGATGTACACTCGTGTGTGTAATAGTGTAGTGGTGTACACTCGTGTGTGTGATAGTGTAGTGATGTACACTCGTGTGTGTGATAGTGTAGTGATGTACACTCGTGTGTGTGATAGTGTAGTGATGTACACTCGTGTGTGTGATAGTGTAGTAATGTACACTCGTGTGTGTAATAGTGTAGTGATGTACACTCGTGTGTGTAATAGTGTAGTGATGTACACTCGTGTGTGTGTGATAGTGTAGTGATGTACACTCGTGTGTGCAATAGTGTAGTGATGTACACTCGTGTGTGTAATAGTGTAGTGATGTACACTCGTGTGTGTAATAGTGTAGTGATGTACACTCGTGTGTGTGATAGTGTAGTGATGTACACTCGTGTGTGTGTGATAGTGTAGTGATGTACACTCGTGTGTGTGATAGTGTAGTGATGTACACTCGTGTGTGTGTGTGTGTGTGTGATAGTGTAGTGATGTACACTCGTGTGTGTGTGTGTGTGTGATAGTGTAGTGATGTACACTCATGTGTGTCTGTGATAGTGTAGTGATGTACACTCGTGTGTGTGATAGTGTAATGATGTACACTCGTGTGTGTGATAGTGTAGTGATGTACACTCGTGTGTGTGATAGTGTAGTGATGTACACTCGTGTGTGTGATAGTGTAGTGATGTGCACTCGTGTGTGTGTGTGATGGTGTAGTGATGTACACTCGTGTGTGTGTGATAGTGTAGTGATGTACACTCGTGTGTGTGATAGTGTAGTGATGTACACTCGTGTCCGTGATAGTGTAGTGACGTACACTCGTGTGTGTGTGTGTGATAGTGTAGTGATGTACACTCGTGTGTGTGTGTGTGTAGTGATGTACACTCGTGTGTGTGATAGTGTAGTGATGTACACTCGTGTGTGTGATAGTGTAGTGATGTACACTCGTGTGTGTGTGATAGTGTAGTGATGTACACTCGTGTGTGTGTGTGTGTGTGATAGTGTAGTGATGTACACTCGTGTGTGTGTGTGATAATGTAGTGATGTACACGAGTGTGTGTGTGATAGTGTAGTGATGTACACTCGTGTGTGTGTGTGTGATAGTGTAGTGATGTACACTCGTGTGTGTGTGATAGTGCAGTGATGTACACTCGTGTGTGTGTGTGTGATAGTGTAGTGATGTATACTGTGTGTGTGTGATAGTGTAGTGGTGTACACTCGTGTGTGTAAGATAGTGTAGTGATGTACACTCGTGTGTGTATGTCAAAGTGTAGTGATGTACACTCGTGTGTGTGATAGTGTAGTGATGTACACTCTTGTGTGTGTGATAGTGTAGTGATGTACACTGTGTGTGTGATAGTGTAGTGATGTACACTCGTGTGTGTCATAGTGTAGTGATGTACACTGTGTGTGTGATAGAGTAGTGATGTACACTCGTGTGTGTGTGAGTGTAGTGATGTACACTCGTGGGTGTGTGTGATAGTGTAGTAATGTACACTCGTGTGTATGATAGTGTAGTGATGTACACTCGTGTGTGTGATAGTGTAGTGATGTACACTCGTGTGTGTGATAGTGTAGTAATGTACACTCGTGTGTGTGATAGTGTAGTGATGTACACTCGTGTGTGTGATAGTGTAGTGATGTACACTCGTGTGTGTAATAGTGTAGTGATGTACACTCGTGTGTGTGTGTGATAGTGTAGTGATGTACACTCGTGTGTGTGTGTGTGATAGTGTAGTGATGTACACTCCTGTGTGTGTGATAGTGTAGTGATGTACACTGTGTGTGTGTTAGTGTAGTGATGTACACTCGTGTGTGTGTGAGTGTAGTGATGTACACTGTGTGTGTGATAGTGTAGTGATGTACACTCGTGTGTGTGTGAGTGTAGTGATGTACACTCGTGGGTGTGTGTGATAGTGTAGTAATGTACACTCGTGTGTGTGATAGTGTAGTGATGTACACTCGTGTGTGTGATAGTGTAGTGATGTACACTCGTGTGTGTGATAGTCTAGTGATGTACACTCGTGTGTGTGATAGTGTAGTGATGTACACTCGTGTGTGTAATAGTGTAGTGATGTACACTCGTGTGTGTAATAGTGTAGTGATGTACACTCGTGTGTGTGTATGAGTGTAGTGATGTACACTCGTGGGTGTGTGTGATAGTGTAGTAATGTACACTCGTGTGTGTGATAGTGTAGTGATGTACACTCGTGTGTGTGTGTGTGATAGTGTAGTGATGTACACTCGTGTGTGTCTGTGTGTGATAGTGTAGTGATGTACACTCGTGTGTGTGTGTGATAGTGTAGTGATGTACACTCGTGTGTGTGTGTGTGAGTGTAGTGATGTACACTCGTGGGTGTGTGTGATAGTGTAGTAATGTACACTCGTGTGTGTGATAGTGTAGTGATGTACACTCGTGTGTGTGATAGTGTAGTGATGTACACTCGTGTGTGTGATAGTGTAGTAATGTACACTCGTGTGTGTGATAGTCTAGTGATGTACACTCGTGTGTGTGATAGTGTAGTGATGTACACTCGTGTGTGTGATAGTGTAGTGATGTACACTCGTGTGTGTGATAGTCTAGTGATGTACACTCGTGTGTGTGATAGTGTAGTGATGTACACTCGTGTGTGTGATAGTGTAGTGATGTACACTCGTGTGTGATAGTGCAGTGATGTACACTCGTGTGTGTGTGTGATAGTGTAGTGATGTACACTCGTGTGTGATAGTGCAGTGATGTACACTCGTGTGTGTGTGATAGTGTAGTGATGTACACTGTGTGTGTGTGATAGTGTAGTGATGTACACTCGTGTGTGTGTGTGTGATAGTGTAGTGATGTACACTCCTGTGTGTGTGATAGTGTAGTGATGTACACTCGTGTGTGTGTGAGTGTAGTGATGTACACTGTGTGTGTGATAGTGTAGTGATGTACACTCGTGTGTGTGTGAGTGTAGTGATGTACACTCGTGGGTGTGTGTGATAGTGTAGTAATGTACACTCGTGTGTGTGATAGTGTAGTGATGTACACTCGTGTGTGTGATAGTGTAGTGATGTACACTCGTGTGTGTGATAGTCTAGTGATGTACACTCGTGTGTGTGATAGTGTAGTGATGTACACTCGTGTGTGTAATAGTGTAGTGATGTACACTCGTGTGTGTAATAGTGTAGTGATGTACACTCGTGTGTGTGTATGAGTGTAGTGATGTACACTCGTGGGTGTGTGTGATAGTGTAGTAATGTACACTCGTGTGTGTGATAGTGTAGTGATGTACACTCGTGTGTGTGTGTGTGATAGTGTAGTGATGTACACTCGTGTGTGTCTGTGTGTGATAGTGTAGTGATGTACACTCGTGTGTGTGTGTGATAGTGTAGTGATGTACACTCGTGTGTGTGTGTGTGAGTGTAGTGATGTACACTCGTGGGTGTGTGTGATAGTGTAGTAATGTACACTCGTGTGTGTGATAGTGTAGTGATGTACACTCGTGTGTGTGATAGTGTAGTGATGTACACTCGTGTGTGTGATAGTGTAGTAATGTACACTCGTGTGTGTGATAGTCTAGTGATGTACACTCGTGTGTGTGATAGTGTAGTGATGTACACTCGTGTGTGTGATAGTGTAGTGATGTACACTCGTGTGTGTGATAGTGTAGTGATGTACACTCGTGTGTGTGTGATAGTGTCGTGATGTACACTCGTGTGTGTGTGTGAGTGTAGTGATGTACACTCGTGGGTGTGTGTGATAGTGTAGTAATGTACAATCGTGTGTGTGATAGTGTAGTAATGTACACTCGTGTGTGTGATAGTCTAGTGATGTACACTCGTGTGTGTGATAGTGTAGTGATGTACACTCGTGTGTGTGATAGTGTAGTGATGTACACTCGTGTGTGTGTGTGATAGTGTAGTGATGTACACTCGTGTGTGTGTGATAGTGTAGTGATGTATACTCGTGTGTGTGAGTGTAGTGATGTACACTCGTGGGTGTGCGTGATAGTGTAGTAATGTACACTCGTGTGTGTGATAGTGTAGTGATGTATCCTCGTGTTAGTGTTAGTGTAGTGATGTACACTCGTGCGTGTGTGTGTGTGTGTGATAGTGTAGTGATGTACACTCGTGTGTGTGTATGATGGTGATAGTGAAGTGATGTACACTCGTGTGTGTGTGTGTGATAGTGTAGTGATGTACACTGTGTGTGTGTGATAGTGTAGTGATGTACACTCGTGTGTGTGTGATAGTGTAGTGATGTACACTCGTGTGTGTGTGTGATAGTGTAGTGATGTACACTCGTGTGTGTGTGATAGTGTAGTGATGTACACTCGTGTGTGATAGTGCAGTGATGTACACTCGTGTGTGTGTGATAGTGTAGTGATGTACACTGTGTGTGTGTGATAGTGTAGTGATGTACACTCGTGTGTGTGTGTGTGATAGTGTAGTGATGTACACTCCTGTGTGTGTGATAGTGTAGTGATGTACACTGTGTGTGTGTTAGTGTAGTGATGTACACTCGTGTGTGTGTGAGTGTAGTGATGTACACTCGTGGGTGTGTGTGATAGTGTAGTAATGTACACTCGTGTGTGTGATAGTGTAGTGATGTACACTCGTGTGTGTGATAGTGTAGTGATGTACACTCGTGTGTGTGATAGTCTAGTGATGTACACTCGTGTGTGTGATAGTGTAGTGATGTACACTCGTGTGTGTAATAGTGTAGTGATGTACACTCGTGTGTGTAATAGTGTAGTGATGTACACTCGTGTGTGTGTATGAGTGTAGTGATGTACACTCGTGGGTGTGTGTGATAGTGTAGTAATGTACACTCGTGTGTGTGATAGTGTAGTGATGTACACTCGTGTGTGTGTGTGTGATAGTGTAGTGATGTACACTCGTGTGTGTCTGTGTGTGATAGTGTAGTGATGTACACTCGTGTGTGTGTGTGATAGTGTAGTGATGTACACTCGTGTGTGTGTGTGTGAGTGTAGTGATGTACACTCGTGGGTGTGTGTGATAGTGTAGTAATGTACACTCGTGTGTGTGATAGTGTAGTGATGTACACTCGTGTGTGTGATAGTGTAGTGATGTACACTCGTGTGTGTGATAGTGTAGTAATGTACACTCGTGTGTGTGATAGTCTAGTGATGTACACTCGTGTGTGTGATAGTGTAGTGATGTACACTCGTGTGTGTGATAGTGTAGTGATGTACACTCGTGTGTGTGATAGTCTAGTGATGTACACTCGTGTGTGTGATAGTGTAGTGATGTACACTCGTGTGTGTGATAGTGTAGTGATGTACACTCGTGTGTGTGTGTGATAGTGTCGTGATGTACACTCGTGTGTGTGTGTGAGTGTAGTGATGTACACTCGTGGGTGTGTGTGATAGTGTAGTAATGTACAATCGTGTGTGTGATAGTGTAGTAATGTACACTCGTGTGTGTGATAGTCTAGTGATGTACACTCGTGTGTGTGATAGTGTAGTGATGTACACTCGTGTGTGTGATAGTGTAGTGATGTACACTCGTGTGTGTGTGATAGTGTCGTGATGTACACTCGTGTGTGTGATAGTGTAGTGATGTACACTCGTGTGTGTGTGATAGTGTAGTGATGTACACTCGTGTGTGTGATAGTGTAGTGATGTACACTATGTGTGTGTGTGATAGTGTAGTGATGTACACTGTGTGTGTGTGATAGTGTAGTGATGTACACTCGTGTGTGTGTGTGATAATGTAGTGATGTACACGAGTGTGTGTGTGATAGTGTAGTGATGTACACTCGTGTGTGTGATAGTGTAGTGATGTACACTCGTGTGTGTGATAGTGTAGTGATGTACACTCGTGTGTGTGATAGTCTAGTGATGTACACTCGTGTGTGTGATAGTGTAGTGATGTACACTCGTGTGTGTGATAGTGTAGTGATGTACACTCGTGTGTGTGTGATAGTGTCGTGATGTACACTCGTGTGTGTGTGTGATAGTGTAGTAATGTACACTCTTGGGTGTGTGTTATAGTGTAGTAATGTACACTCGTGTGTGTGATAGTGTAGTGATGTACACTCGTGTGTGTGATAGTGTAGTGATGTACACTCGTGTGTGTGATAGTGTAGTAATGTACACTCGTGTGTGTGATAGTCTAGTGATGTACACTCGTGTGTGTGATAGTGTAGTGATGTACACTCGTGTGTGTGATAGTGTAGTGATGTACACTCGTGTGTGTGTGATAGTGTCGTGATGTACACTCGTGTGTGTGTGTGAGTGTAGTGATGTACACTCGTGGGTGTGTGTGATAGTGTAGTAATGTACACTCGTGTGTGTGATAGTCTAGTGATGTACACTCGTGTGTGTGATAGTGTAGTGATGTACACTCGTGTGTGTGATAGTGTAGTGATGTACACTCGTGTGTGTGTGATAGTGTCGTGATGTACACTCGTGTGTGTGTGTGAGTGTAGTGATGTACACTCGTGGGTGTGTGTGATAGTGTAGTAATGTACACTCGTGTGTGTGATAGTGTAGTGATGTACACTCGTGTGTGTGTGTGTGATAGTGTAGTGATGTACACTCGTGTGTGTGTGTGTGTGTGTGTGTTATAGTGTAGTGATGTACACTCATGTGTGTGTGTGTGATAGTGTAGTGATGTACACTGGTGTGTGTGAGAGTGTAGTGATGTACACTCGTGTGTGTGTGTCTGATAGTGTAGTGATGTACACTCGTGTGTGTGATAGTGTAGTGATGTACACTCGTGTGTGTGTGTCTGATAGTGTAGCAATGTACACTCGTGTGTGTGTGATGGTGTAGTGATGTACACTCGTGTGTGTGTGATAGTGTAGTGATGTACACTGTGTGTGTGATAGTGTAGTGATGTACACTCGTGTGTGTGTGTGTGTGTGATAGTGTAGTGATGTACACTCGTGTGTGTGTGTCTGATAGTGTAGTGATGTACACTCGTGTGTGTGATAGTGTAGTGATGTACACTCGTGTGTGTGTGTCTGATAGTGTAGCAATGTACACTCGTGTGTGTGATGGTGTAGTGATGTACACTCGTGTGTGTGTGATAGTGTAGTGATGTCCGCTCGTGTGTGTGATAGTGTAGTGATGTACACTCGTGTGTGTGTGTCTGATAGTGTAGCAATGTACACTCGTGTGTGTGATGGTGTAGTGATGTACACTCGTGTGTGTGTGATAGTGTAGTGATGTACACTCGTGTGTGTGTGTGATAGTGTAGTGATGTACACTCGTGTGTGTGTGATAGTGTAGTGATGTACACTCAGTGTGTATGTGATAGTGTAGTGATGTACACTGTGTGTGTGATAGTGTAGTGATGTACACTCGTGTGTGTGTGATAGTGTAATGATGTACACTCGTGTGTGTGTGTGATAGTGTAGTGATGTACACTGTGTGTGTGATAGTGTAGTGATGTACACTCGTGTGTGTGTGTGATAGTGTAGTGATGTACACTCGTGTGTGTTTGTGTGATAGTGTAGTGATGTTCACTCGTGTGTGTGTGTGTGTGTGTGATGGTGTAGTGATGTACACTCGTGTGTGTGTGTGTGATAGTGTAGTGATGTACACTCGTGTGTGTGTGATGGTGTAGTGATGTACACTCGTGTGTGTGTGTGTGATAGTGTAGTGATGTACACTCGTGTGTGTGTGATGGTGTAGTGATGTACACTCGTGTGTGTGTGATGGTGTAGTGATGTACACTCGTGTGTGTGATAGTGTAGTGATGTACACTCGTGTGTGTGTGATAGTGTAGTGATGTACACTCGTGTGTGTGTGATAGTGTAGTGATGTACACTCGTGTGTGTGTGTCTGATAGTGTAGCAATGTACACTCGTGTGTGTGATGGTGTAGTGATGTACACTCGTGTGTGTGTGATAGTGTAGTGATGTACACTCGTGTGTGTGTGTGATAGTGTAGTGATGTACACTCGTGTGTGTGTGTCTGATAGTGTAGCAATGTACACTCGTGTGTGTGATGGTGTAGTGATGTACACTCGTGTGTGTGTGATAGTGTAGTGATGTACACTCAGTGTGTATGTGATAGTGTAGTGATGTACACTGTGTGTGTGATAGTGTAGTGATGTACACTCGTGTGTGTGTGATAGTGTAATGATGTACACTCGTGTGTGTGTGTGATAGTGTAGTGATGTACACTGTGTGTGTGATAGTGTAGTGATGTACACTCGTGTGTGTGTGTGTGATAGTGTAGTGATGTACACTCGTGTGTGTTTGTGTGATAGTGTAGTGATGTTCACTCGTGTGTGTGTGTGTGTGTGATGGTGTAGTGATGTACACTCGTGTGTGTGTGTGTGATAGTGTAGTGATGTACACTCGTGTGTGTGTGATGGTGTAGTGATGTACACTCGTGTGTGTGTGATGGTGTAGTGATGTACACTCGTGTGTGTGTGATAGTGTAGTGATGTACACTCGTGTGTGTGTGATAGTGTAGTGATGTACACTCGTGTGTGTGTGATAGTGTAGTGATGTACACTCGTGTGTGTGTGTGTGATGGTGTAGTGATGTACACTCGTGTGTGTGTGTGTGTGATAGTATAGTGATGTACACTCGTGTATGTGTGATAGTGTAGTGATGTACACTCGTGTGTGTGATAGTGTACTGATGTACTCTCGTGTGTGTGTGTGATAGTGTAGTGATGTACACTCGTGTGTGTGTGATAGTGTAGTGATGTACACTCGTGTGTGTGTGATAGTGTAGTGATGTACACTCGTGTGTGTGTGTGATAGTGTAGTGATGTACACTCGTGTGTGTGATAGTGTAGTGATGTACACTCGTGTGTGTGTGTGTGATAGTGTAGTGATGTACACTCGTGTGTGTGATGGTGTAGTGATGTACACTGTGTGTGTGTGATAGTGTAGTGATGTACACTCGTGTGTGTGTGATAGTGCAGTGATGTACACTCGTGTGTGTGTGTGATAGTGTAGTGATGTACACTGTGTGTGTGTGATAGTGTAGTGTTGTCCACTCGTGTGTGTGATAGTGTAGTGATGTACACTCGTGTGTGTGATAGTGTAGTGTTGTCCACTCGTGTGTGTGATAGTGTAGTGATGTACACTGTGTGTGTGTGATAGTGTAGTGATGTACACTCGTGTGTGTGTGATAGTGTAGTGATGTACACTCGTGTGTGTGATAGTGTAGTGATGTACACTCGTGTGTGTGATAGTGTAGTGATGTACACTATGTGTGTGTGTGATAGTGTAGTGATGTACACTGTGTGTGTGTGATAGTGTAGTGATGTACACTCGTGTGTGTGATAATGTAGTGATGTACACGAGTGTGTGTGTGATAGTATAGTGATGTACACTCGTGTGTGTGTGTGGGATAGTGTAGTGATGTACACTGGTGTGTGTGATAATGTAGTGATGTACACGAGTGTGTGTGTGATAGTGTAGTGATGTACACTCGTGTGTGTGAGATAGTGTAGTGATGTACACTCGTGTGTGTGTGTTAGTGTAGGGATGTACACTCGTGTGTGTGTGATAGTGTAGTGATGTACACTCGTGTGTGTGTGTGTGTGATGGTGATAGTGTAGTGATGTACACTCGTGTGTGTGTGTGAGTGTAGTGATGTACACTCGTGGGTGTGTGTGATAGTGTAGTAATGTACACTCGTGTGTGTGATAGTGTAGTGATGTACACTCGTGTGTGTGTGTGTGATAGTGTAGTGATGTACACTCGTGTGTGTGTGTGTGATAGTGTAGTGATGTACACTCATGTGTGTGTGTGTGATAGTGTAGTGATGTATACTCGTGTGTGTGATAGTGTAGTGATGTACACTCGTGTGTGTGTGTGTGTGTGATAGTGTAGTGATGTACACTCGTGTGTGTGTGTGATAGTGTAGTGATGTACACTCATGTGTGTGTGTGTGATAGTGTAGTGATGTACACTCGTGTGTGTGTGATAGTGTAGTGATGTACACTCGTGTGTGTGTGTCTGATAGTGTAGTGATGTACACTCGTGTGTGTGATAGTGTAGTGATGTACACTCGTGTGTGTGTGTCTGATTGTGTAGCAATGTACACTCGTGTGTGTGATGGTGTAGTGATGTACACTCGTGTGTGTGTGATAGTGTAGTGATGTACACTGTGTGTGTGATAGTGTAGTGATGTACACTCGTGTGTGTGTGTGTGTGATAGTGTAGTGATGTACACTCGTGTGTGTGTGTCTGATAGTGTAGTGATGTACACTCGTGTGTGTGATAGTGTAGTGATGTACACTCGTGTGTGTGTGCGTGTGATAGTGTAGTGATGTACACTCGTGTGTGTGTGTGATAGTGTAGTGATGTACACTCATGTGTGTGTGTGTGATAGTGTAGTGATGTACACTCGTGTGTGTGATAGTGTAGTGATGTACACTCGTGTGTGTGTGTCTGATAGTGTAGTGATGTACACTCGTGTGTGTGATAATGTAGTGATGTACACTCGTGTGTGTGTGTGTCTGATAGTGTAGCAATGTACACTCGTGTGAGTGATGGTGTAGTGATGTACACTCGTGTGTGTGTGATGGTGTAGTGATGTACACTGTGTGTGTGATAGTGTAGTGATGTACACTCGTGTGTGTGTGTGTGATAGTGTAGTGATGTACACTCGTGTGTGTGTGTGATAGTGTAGTGATGTACACTCGTGTGTGTGATAGTGTAGTGATGTACACTCGTGTGTGTGATAGTGTAGTGTTGTCCACTCGTGTGTGTGATAGTGTAGTGATGTACACTGTGTGTGTGTGATAGTGTAGTGATGTACACTCGTGTGTGTGTGAGTGTAGTGATGTACACTGTGTGTGTGATAGTATAGTGATGTACACTCGTGTGTGTGTGAGTGTAGTGATGTACACTCGTGGGTGTGTGTGATAGTGTAGTAATGTACACTCGTGTGTGTGATAGTGTAGTGATGTACACTCGTGTGTGTGATAGTGTAGTGATGTACACTCGTGTGTGTGATAGTCTAGTGATGTACACTCGTGTGTGTGATAGTGTAGTGATGTACACTCGTGTGTGTAATAGTGTAGTGATGTACACTCGTGTGTGTAATAGTGTAGTGATGTACACTCGTGTGTGTGTATGAGTGTAGTGATGTACACTCGTGTGTGTGTGTGATAGTGTAGTAATGTACACTCGTGTGTGTGATAGTGTAGTGATGTACACTCGTGTGTGTGTGTGTGTGTGATAGTGTAGTGATGTACACTCGTGTGTGTCTGTGTGTGATAGTGTAGTGATGTACACTCGTGTGTGTGTGTGATAGTGTAGTGATGTACACTCGTGTGTGTGTGTGTGTGAGTGTAGTGATGTACACTCGTGGGTGTGTGTGATAGTGTAGTAATGTACACTCGTGTGTGTGTGATAGTGTAGTGATGTACACTCGTGTGTGTGTGTGTGATTGTGTAGTGATGTACACTCGTGTGTGTGTGATAGTGTAGTGATGTACACTGTGTGTGTGATAGTGTAGTGATGTACACTCGTGTGTGTGTGTCTGATAGTGTAGCAATGTACACTCGTGTGTGTGATGGTGTAGTGATGTACACTCGTGTGTGTGTGATAGTGTAGTGATGTCCACTCGTGTGTGTGATAGTGTAGTGATGTCCACTCGTGTGTGTGATAGTGTAGTGATGTACACTCGTGTGTGTGTGTCTGATAGTGTAGCAATGTACACTCGTGTGTGTGATGGTGTAGTGATGTACACTCGTGTGTGTGTGATAGTGTAGTGATGTACACTCGTGTGTGTGTGATAGTGTAGTGATGTACACTCGTGTGTGTGTGTGTGATAGTGTAGTGATGTACACTCAGTGTGTATGTGATAGTGTAGTGATGTACACTGTGTGTGATAGTGTAGTGATGTACACTCGTGTGTGTGTGATAGTGTAATGATGTACACTCGTGTGTGTGTGTGATAGTGTAGTGATGTACACTGTGTGTGTGATAGTGTAGTGATGTACACTCGTGTGTGTGTGATAGTGTAGTGATGTACACTCGTGTGTGTGTGTGATAGTGTAGTGATGTACACTCGTGTGTGTGTGTGATAGTGTAGTGATGTACACTCGTGTGTGTGTGTTAGTGTAGGGATGTACACTCGTGTGTGTGTGATAGTGTAGTGATGTACACTCGTGTGTGTGTGATAGTGTAGTGATGTACACTCGTGTGTGTGTGTGATGGTGATAGTGTAGTGATGTACACTCGTGTGTGTGTGTGAGTGTAGTGATGTACACTCGTGGGTGTGTGTGATAGTGTAGTAATGTACACTCGTGTGTGTGATAGTGTAGTGATGTACACTCGTGTGTGTGTGTGTGATAGTGTAGTGATGTACACTCGTGTGTGTGTGTGTGTGTGATAGTGTAGTGATGTACACTCATGTGTGTGTGTGTGATAGTGTAGTGATGTATACTCGTGTGTGTGATAGTGTAGTGATGTACACTCGTGTGTGTGTGTGTGTGTGTGATAGTGTAGTGATGTACACTCGTGTGTGTGTGTGTGTGATAGTGTAGTGATGTACACTCATGTGTGTGTGTGTGATAGTGTAGTGATGTACACTCGTGTGTGTGATAGTGTAGTGATGTACACTCGTGTGTGTGTGTCTGATAGTGTAGTGATGTACACTCGTGTGTGTGATAGTGTAGTGATGTACACTCGTGTGTGTGTGTCTGATAGTGTAGCAATGTACACTCGTGTGTGTGATGGTGTAGTGATGTACACTCGTGTGTGTGTGATAGTGTAGTGATGTACACTGTGTGTGATAGTGTAGTGATGTACACTCGTGTGTGTGTGTGTGATAGTGTAGTGATGTACACTCGTGTGTGTGTGTCTGATAGTGTAGTGATGTACACTCGTGTGTGTGATAGTGTAGTGATGTACACTCGTGTGTGTGTGTGATAGTGTAGTGATGTACACTGTGTGTGTGTGATAGTGTAGTGATGTACACTCGTGTGTGTGTGAGTGTAGTGATGTACACTGTGTGTGTGATAGTGTAGTGATGTACACTCGTGTGTGTGTGAGTGTAGTGATGTACACTCGTGGGTGTGTGTGATAGTGTAGTAATGTACACTCGTGTGTGTGATAGTGTAGTGATGTACACTCGTGTGTGTGATAGTGTAGTGATGTACACTCGTGTGTGTGATAGTCTAGTGATGTACACTCGTGTGTGTGATAGTGTAGTGATGTACACTCGTGTGTGTAATAGTGTAGTGATGTACACTCGTGTGTGTAATAGTGTAGTGATGTACACTCGTGTGTGTGTATGAGTGTAGTGATGTACACTCGTGTGTGTGTGTGATAGTGTAGTAATGTACACTCGTGTGTGTGATAGTGTAGTGATGTACACTCGTGTGTGTGTGTGTGTGTGTGATAGTGTAGTGATGTACACTCGTGTGTGTCTGTGTGTGATAGTGTAGTGATGTACACTCGTGTGTGTGTGTGATAGTGTAGTGATGTACACTCGTGTGTGTGTGTGTGTGAGTGTAGTGATGTACACTCGTGGGTGTGTGTGATAGTGTAGTAATGTACACTCGTGTGTGTGATAGTGTAGTGATGTACACTCGTGTGTGTGTGTGATAGTGTAGTGATGTACACTCGTGTGTGTGATAGTGTAGTAATGTACACTCGTGTGTGTGATAGTCTAGTGATGTACACTCGTGTGTGTGATAGTGTAGTGATGTACACTCGTGTGTGTGATAGTGTAGTGATGTACACTCGTGTGTGTGATAGTCTAGTGATGTACACTCGTGTGTGTGATAGTGTAGTGATGTACACTCGTGTGTGTGATAGTGTAGTGATGTACACTCGTGTGTGTGTGATAGTGTCGTGATGTACACTCGTGGGTGTGTGTGATAGTGTAGTAATGTACACTCGTGTGTGTGATAGTGTAGTGATGTACACTCGTGTGTGTGTGTGATAGTGTAGTGATGTACACTCGTGTGTGTGATAGTGTAGTAATGTACACTCGTGTGTGTGATAGTCTAGTGATGTACAATCGTGTGTGTGATAGTGTAGTGATGTACACTCGTGTGTGTGATAGTGTAGTGATGTACACTCGTGTGTGTGTGATAGTGTCGTGATGTACACTCGTGTGTGTGTGTGAGTGTAGTGATGTACACTCGTGGGTGTGTGTGATAGTGTAGTAATGTACACTCGTGTGTGTGATAGTGTAGTGATGTACACTCGTGTGTGTGTGTGTGTGATAGTGTAGTGATGTACACTCGTGTGTGTGTGTGATAGTGTAGTGATGTACACTCGTGTGTGTGTGTGTGTGATAGTGTAGTGATGTACACTCATGTGTGTGTGTGTGATAGTGTAGTGATGTACACTCGTGTGTGTGATAGTGTAGTGATGTACACTCGTGTGTGTGTGTCTGATAGTGTAGTGATGTACACTCGTGTGTGTGATAGTGTAGTGATGTACACTCGTGTGTGTGTGTCTGATAGTGTAGCAATGTACACTCGTGTGTGTGATTGTGTAGTGATGTACACTCGTGTGTGTGTGATAGTGTAGTGATGTACACTGTGTGTGTGATAGTGTAGTGATGTACACTCGTGTGTGTGTGTGTGTGATAGTGTAGTGATGTACACTCGTGTGTGTGTGTCTGATAGTGTAGCAATGTACACTCGTGTGTGTGATGGTGTAGTGATGTACACTCGTGTGTGTGTGATAGTGTAGTGATGTCCACTCGTGTGTGTGATAGTGTAGTGATGTCCACTCGTGTGTGTGATAGTGTAGTGATGTACACTCGTGTGTGTGTGTCTGATAGTGTAGTGATGTACACTCGTGTGTGTGATAGTGTAGTGATGTACACTCGTGTGTGTGTGTCTGATAGTGTAGCAATGTACACTCGTGTGTGTGATTGTGTAGTGATGTACACTCGTGTGTGTGTGATAGTGTAGTGATGTACACTGTGTGTGTGATAGTGTAGTGATGTACACTCGTGTGTGTGTGTGTGTGTGATAGTGTAGTGATGTACACTCGTGTGTGTGTGTCTGATAGTGTAGCAATGTACACTCGTGTGTGTGATTGTGTAGTGATGTACACTCGTGTGTGTGTGATAGTGTAGTGATGTACACTGTGTGTGTGATAGTGTAGTGATGTACACTCGTGTGTGTGTGTGTGTGTGATAGTGTAGTGATGTACACTCGTGTGTGTGTGTCTGATAGTGTAGCAATGTACACTCGTGTGTGTGATGGTGTAGTGATGTACACTCGTGTGTGTGTGATAGTGTAGTGATGTCCACTCGTGTGTGTGATAGTGTAGTGATGTCCACTCGTGTGTGTGATAGTGTAGTGATGTACACTCGTGTGTGTGTGTCTGATAGTGTAGTGATGTACACTCGTGTGTGTGATAGTGTAGTGATGTACACTCGTGTGTGTGTGTCTGATAGTGTAGCAATGTACACTCGTGTGTGTGATTGTGTAGTGATGTACACTCGTGTGTGTGTGATAGTGTAGTGATGTACACTGTGTGTGTGATAGTGTAGTGATGTACACTCGTGTGTGTGTGTGATAGTGTAGTGATGTACACTCGTGTGTGTGTGTCTGATAGTGTAGCAATGTACACTCGTGTGTGTGATGGTGTAGTGATGTACACTCGTGTGTGTGTGATAGTGTAGTGATGTCCACTCGTGTGTGTGATAGTGTAGTGATGTCCACTCGTGTGTGTGATAGTGTAGTGATGTACACTCGTGTGTGTGTGTGTCTGATAGTGTAGCAATGTACACTCGTGTGTGTGATGGTGTAGTGATGTACACTCGTGTGTGTGTGTCTGATAGTGTAGCAATGTACACTCGTGTGTGTGATTGTGTAGTGATGTACACTCGTGTGTGTGTGATAGTGTAGTGATGTACACTGTGTGTGTGATAGTGTAGTGATGTACACTCGTGTGTGTGTGTGTGTGTGATAGTGTAGTGATGTACACTCGTGTGTGTGTGTCTGATAGTGTAGCAATGTACACTCGTGTGTGTGATGGTGTAGTGATGTACACTCGTGTGTGTGTGATAGTGTAGTGATGTCCACTCGTGTGTGTGATAGTGTAGTGATGTCCACTCGTGTGTGTGATAGTGTAGTGATGTACACTCGTGTGTGTGTGTCTGATAGTGTAGTGATGTACACTCGTGTGTGTGATAGTGTAGTGATGTACACTCGTGTGTGTGTGTCTGATAGTGTAGCAATGTACACTCGTGTGTGTGATTGTGTAGTGATGTACACTCGTGTGTGTGTGATAGTGTAGTGATGTACACTGTGTGTGTGATAGTGTAGTGATGTACACTCGTGTGTGTGTGTGTGTGTGATAGTGTAGTGATGTACACTCGTGTGTGTGTGTCTGATAGTGTAGCAATGTACACTCGTGTGTGTGATTGTGTAGTGATGTACACTCGTGTGTGTGTGATAGTGTAGTGATGTACACTGTGTGTGTGATAGTGTAGTGATGTACACTCGTGTGTGTGTGTGTGTGATAGTGTAGTGATGTACACTCGTGTGTGTGTGTCTGATAGTGTAGCAATGTACACTCGTGTGTGTGATGGTGTAGTGATGTACACTCGTGTGTGTGTGATAGTGTAGTGATGTCCACTCGTGTGTGTGATAGTGTAGTGATGTCCACTCGTGTGTGTGATAGTGTAGTGATGTACACTCGTGTGTGTGTGTCTGATAGTGTAGTGATGTACACTCGTGTGTGTGATAGTGTAGTGATGTACACTCGTGTGTGTGTGTCTGATAGTGTAGCAATGTACACTCGTGTGTGTGATTGTGTAGTGATGTACACTCGTGTGTGTGTGATAGTGTAGTGATGTACACTGTGTGTGTGATAGTGTAGTGATGTACACTCGTGTGTGTGTGTGATAGTGTAGTGATGTACACTCGTGTGTGTGTGTCTGATAGTGTAGCAATGTACACTCGTGTGTATGATGGTGTAGTGATGTACACTCGTGTGTGTGTGATAGTGTAGTGATGTCCACTCGTGTGTGTGATAGTGTAGTGATGTACACTCGTGTGTGTGTGTCTGATAGTGTAGCAATGTACACTCGTGTGTGTGATGGTGTAGTGATGTACACTCGTGTGTGTGTGATAGTGTAGTGATGTACACTCGTGTGTGTGTGATAGTGTAGTGATGTACACTCGTGTGTGTGTGTGATAGTGTAGTGATGTACACTCAGTGTGTATGTGATAGTGTAGTGATGTACACTGTGTGTGATAGTGTAGTGATGTACACTCGTGTGTGTGTGATAGTGTAATGATGTACACTCGTGTGTGTGTGTGATAGTGTAGTGATGTACACTGTGTGTGTGATAGTGTAGTGATGTACACTCGTGTGTGTGTGATAGTGTAGTGATGTACACTCGTGTGTGTGTGTGATAGTGTAGTGATGTACACGCGTGTGTGATAGTGTAGTGATGTACACTCGTGTGTGTGTGTTAGTGTAGGGATGTACACTCGTGTGTGTGTGATAGTGTAGTGATGTACACTCGTGTGTGTGTGATAGTGTAGTGATGTACACTCGTGTGTGTGTGTGTGATGGTGATAGTGTAGTGATGTACACTCGTGTATGTGTGTGAGTGTAGTGATGTACACTCGTGGGTGTGTGTGATAGTGTAGTAATGTACACTCGTGTGTGTGATAGTGTAGTGATGTACACTCGTGTGTGTGTGTGTGATAGTGTAGTGATGTACACTCGTGTGTGTGTGTGTGTGTGATAGTGTAGTGATGTACACTCATGTGTGTGTGTGTGATAGTGTAGTAATGTACACTCGTGTGTGTGATAGTGTAGTGATGTACACTCGTGTGTGTGTGTGTGTGATAGTGTAGTGATGTACACTCGTGTGTGTGTGTGATAGTGTAGTGATGTACACTCGTGTGTGTGTGTGTGTGTGATAGTGTAGTGATGTACACTCATGTGTGTGTGTGTGATAGTGTAGTGATGTACACTCGTGTGTGTGATAGTGTAGTGATGTACACTCGTGTGTGTGTGTCTGATAGTGTAGTGATGTACACTCGTGTGTGTGATAGTGTAGTGATGTACACTCGTGTGTGTGTGTCTGATAGTGTAGCAATGTACACTCGTGTGTGTGATTGTGTAGTGATGTACACTCGTGTGTGTGTGATAGTGTAGTGATGTACACTGTGTGTGTGATAGTGTAGTGATGTACACTCGTGTGTGTGTGTGTGTGTGATAGTGTAGTGATGTACACTCGTGTGTGTGTGTCTGATAGTGTAGCAATGTACACTCGTGTGTGTGATGGTGTAGTGATGTACACTCGTGTGTGTGTGATAGTGTAGTGATGTCCACTCGTGTGTGTGATAGTGTAGTGATGTCTACTCGTGTGTGTGATAGTGTAGTGATGTACACTCGTGTGTGTGTGTCTGATAGTGTAGTGATGTACACTCGTGTGTGTGATAGTGTAGTGATGTACACTCGTGTGTGTGTGTCTGATAGTGTAGCAATGTACACTCGTGTGTGTGATTGTGTAGTGATGTACACTCGTGTGTGTGTGATAGTGTAGTGATGTACACTGTGTGTGTGATAGTGTAGTGATGTACACTCGTGTGTGTGTGTGTGTGTGATAGTGTAGTGATGTACACTCGTGTGTGTGTGTCTGATAGTGTAGCAATGTACACTCGTGTGTGTGATGGTGTAGTGATGTACACTCGTGTGTGTGTGATAGTGTAGTGATGTCCACTCGTGTGTGTGATAGTGTAGTGATGTCCACTCGTGTGTGTGATAGTGTAGTGATGTACACTCGTGTGTGTGTGTCTGATAGTGTAGCAATGTACACTCGTGTGTGTGATGGTGTAGTGATGTACACTCGTGTGTGTGTGATAGTGTAGTGATGTACACTCGTGTGTGTGTGATAGTGTAGTGATGTACACTCGTGTGTGTGTGTGATAGTGTAGTGATGTACACTCAGTGTGTATGTGATAGTGTAGTGATGTACACTGTGTGTGATAGTGTAGTGATGTACACTCGTGTGTGTGTGATAGTGTAATGATGTACACTCGTGTGTGTGTGTGATAGTGTAGTGATGTACACTGTGTGTGTGATAGTGTAGTGATGTACACTCGTGTGTGTGTGATAGTGTAGTGATGTACACTCGTGTGTGTGTGTGATAGTGTAGTGATGTACACGCGTGTGTGATAGTGTAGTGATGTACACTCGTGTGTGTGTGTTAGTGTAGGGATGTACACTCGTGTGTGTGTGATAGTGTAGTGATGTACACTCGTGTGTGTGTGATAGTGTAGTGATGTACACTCGTGTGTGTGTGTGATGGTGATAGTGTAGTGATGTACACTCGTGTGTGTGTGTGAGTGTAGTGATGTACACTCGTGGGTGTGTGTGATAGTGTAGTAATGTACACTCGTGTGTGTGATAGTGTAGTGATGTACACTCGTGTGTGTGTGTGTGATAGTGTAGTGATGTACACTCGTGTGTGTGTGTGTGTGTGATAGTGTAGTGATGTACACTCATGTGTGTGTGTGTGATAGTGTAGTGATGTATACTCGTGTGTGTGATAGTGTAGTGATGTACACTCGTGTGTGTGTGTGTGTGATAGTGTAGTGATGTACACTCGTGTGTGTGTGTGTGATAGTGTAGTGATGTACACTCATGTGTGTGTGTGTGATAGTGTAGTGATGTACACTCGTGTGTGTGATAGTGTAGTGATGTACACTCGTGTGTGTGTGTCTGATAGTGTAGTGATGTACACTCGTGTGTGTGATAGTGTAGTGATGTACACTCGTGTGTGTGTGTCTGATAGTGTAGCAATGTACACTCGTGTGTGTGATGGTGTAGTGATGTACACTCGTGTGTGTGTGATAGTGTAGTGATATACACTGTGTGTGTGATAGTGTAGTGATGTACACTCGTGTGTGTGTGTGATAGTGTAGTGATGTACACTCGTGTGTGTGTGTCTGATAGTGTAGTGATGTACACTCGGGTGTGTGATAGTGTAGTGATGTACACTCGTGTGTGTGTGTGTGTGATAGTGTAGTGATGTACACTCGTGTGTGTGTGTGTGATAGTGTAGTGATGTACACTCATGTGTGTGTGTGTGATAGTGTAGTGATGTACACTCGTGTGTGTGATAGTGTAGTGATGTACACTCGTGTGTGTGTGTGTGATAGTGTAGTAATGTACACTGTGTGTGTGTGATAGTGTAGTGATGTACACTCGTGTGTGTGTGAGTGTAGTGATGTACACTGTGTGTGTGATAGTGTAGTGATGTACACTCGTGTGTGTGTGAGTGTAGTGATGTACACTCGTGGGTGTGTGTGATAGTGTAGTAATGTACACTCGTGTGTGTGATAGTGTAGTGATGTACACTCGTGTGTGTGATAGTGTAGTGATGTACACTCGTGTGTGTGATAGTCTAGTGATGTACACTCGTGTGTGTGATAGTGTAGTGATGTACACTCGTGTGTGTAATAGTGTAGTGATGTACACTCGTGTGTGTAATAGTGTAGTGATGTACACTCGTGTGTGTGTATGAGTGTAGTGATGTACACTCGTGTGTGTGTGTGATAGTGTAGTAATGTACACTCGTGTGTGTGATAGTGTAGTGATGTACACTCGTGTGTGTGTGTGTGTGTGATAGTGTAGTGATGTACACTCGTGTGTGTCTGTGTGTGATAGTGTAGTGATGTACACTCGTGTGTGTGTGTGATAGTGTAGTGATGTACACTCGTGTGTGTGTGTGTGTGAGTGTAGTGATGTACACTCGTGGGTGTGTGTTTTAGTGTAGTAATGTACACTCGTGTGTGTGATAGTGTAGTGATGTACACTCGTGTGTGTGTGTGTGATAGTGTAGTGATGTACACTCGTGTGTGTGATAGTGTAGTAATGTACACTCGTGTGTGTGATAGTCTAGTGATGTACACTCGTGTGTGTGATAGTGTAGTGATGTACACTCGTGTGTGTGATAGTGTAGTGATGTACACTCGTGTGTGTGATAGTCTAGTGATGTACACTCGTGTGTGTGATAGTGTAGTGATGTACACTCGTGTGTGTGATAGTGTAGTGATGTACACTCGTGTGTGTGATAGTGTAGTGATGTACACTCGTGTGTGTGTGATAGTGTCGTGATGTACACTCGTGTGTGTGTGTGATAGTGTAGTGATGTACACTCGTGTGTGTGATAGTGTAGTAATGTACACTCGTGTGTGTGATAGTCTAGTGATGTACACTCGTGTGTGTGATAGTGTAGTGATGTACACTCGTGTGTGTGATAGTGTAGTGATGTACACTCGTGTGTGTGATAGTCTAGTGATGTACACTCGTGTGTGTGATAGTGTAGTGATGTACACTCGTGTGTGTGATAGTGTAGTGATGTACACTCGTGTGTGTGTGATAGTGTCGTGATGTACACTCGTGTGTGTGTGTGAGTGTAGTGATGTACACTCGTGGGTGTGTGTGATAGTGTAGTAATGTACACTCGTGTGTGTGATAGTGTAGTGATGTACACTCGTGTGTGTGATAGTGTAGTGATGTACACTCGTGTGTGTGATAGTGTAGTAATGTACACTCGTGTGTGTGATAGTCTAGTGATGTACAATCGTGTGTGTGATAGTGTAGTGATGTACACTCGTGTGTGTGATAGTGTAGTGATGTACACTCGTGTGTGTGTGATAGTGTCGTGATGTACACTCGTGTGTGTGTGTGAGTGTAGTGATGTACACTCGTGGGTGTGTGTGATAGTGTAGTAATGTACACTCGTGTGTGTGATAGTGTAGTGATGTACACTCGTGTGTATGTGTGTGTGATAGTGTAGTGATGTACACTCGTGTGTGTGTGTGATAGTGTAGTGATGTACACTCGTGTGTGTGTGTGTGATAGTGTAGTGATGTACACTCATGTGTGTGTGTGTGATAGTGTAGTGATGTACACTCGTATGTGTGATAGTGTAGTGATGTACACTCGTGTGTGTGTGTCTGATAGTGTAGTGATGTACACTCGTGTGTGTGATAGTGTAGTGATGTACACTCGTGTGTGTGTGTCTGATAGTGTAGCAATGTACACTCGTGTGTGTGATGGTGTAGTGATGTACACTCGTGTGTGTGTGATAGTGTAGTGATGTCCACTCGTGTGTGTGATAGTGTAGTGATGTCCACTCGTGTGTGTGATAGTGTAGTGATGTACACTCGTGTGTGTGTGTCTGATAGTGTAGCAATGTACACCCGTGTGTGTGATGGTGTAGTGATGTACACTCGTGTGTGTGTGATAGTGTAGTGATGTCCACTCGTGTGTGTGATAGTGTAGTGATGTCCACTCGTGTGTGTGATAGTGTAGTGATGTACACTCGTGTGTGTGTGTCTGATAGTGAAGCAATGTACACTCGTGTGTGTGATGGTGTAGTGATGTACACTCGTGTGTGTGTGATAGTGTAGTGATGTACACTCGTGTGTGTGTGATAGTGTAGTGATGTACACTCGTGTGTGTGTGTGATAGTGTAGTGATGTACACTCAGTGTGTATGTGATAGTGTAGTGATGTACACTGTGTGTGATAGTGTAGTGATGTACACTCGTGTGTGTGTGATAGTGTAATGATGTACACTCGTGTGTGTGTGTGTGATAGTGTAGTGATGTACACTGTGTGTGTGATAGTGTAGTGATGTACACTCGTGTGTGTGTGTGATAGTGTAGTGATGTACACTCGTGTGTGTTTGTGTGATAGTGTAGTGATGTTCACTCGTGTGTGTGTGTGTGTGTGTGATGGTGTAGTGATGTACACTCGTGTGTGTGTGTGTGTGATAGTGTAGTGATGTACACTCGTGTGTGTGTGATGGTGTAGTGATGTACACTCGTGTGTGTGTGTGATAGTGTAGTGATGTACACTGTGTGTGTGATAGTGTAGTGATGTACACTCGTGTGTGTGTGTGTGTGATAGTGTAGTGATGTACACTCGTGTGTGTGTGTGTGATAGTGTAGTGATGTACACTCGTGTGTGTGTGATAGTGTAGTGATGTACACTCGTGTGTGTGTGTGTGTGTGATGGTGTAGTGATGTACACTCGTGTGTGTGTGTGTGTGATAGTATAGTGATGTACACTCGTGTATGTGTGATAGTGTAGTGATGTACACTCGTGTGTGTGATAGTGTAGTGATGTACACTCGTGTGTGTGTGTGTGATAGTGTAGTGATGTACACTCGTGTGTGTGTGATAGTGTAATGATGTACACTCGTGTGTGTGTGATAGTGTAGTGATGTACACTCGTGTGTGTGTGATAGTGTAGTGATGTACACTCGTGTGTGTGATAGTGTAGTGATGTACACTCGTGTGTGTGTGTGATAGTGTAGTGATGTACACTCGTGTGTGTGTGATGGTGTAGTGATGTACACTCGTGTGTGTGTGATAGTGTAGTGATGTACACTCGTGTGTGTGTGTGATAGTGTAGTGTTGTCCACTCGTGTGTGTGATAGTGTAGTGATGTACACTGTGTGTGTGTGATAGTGTAGTGTTGTCCACTCGTGTGTGTGATAGTGTAGTGATGTACACTCGTGTGTGTGATAGTGTAGTGTTGTCCACTCGTGTGTGTGATAGTGTAGTGATGTACACTGTGTGTGTGTGATAGTGTAGTGATGTACACTCGTGTGTGTGTGATAGTGTAGTGATGTACACTCGTGTGTGTGATAGTGTAGTGATGTACACTGTGTGTGTGTGATAGTGTAGTGATGTACACTGTGTGTGTGTGATAGTGTAGTGATGTACACGAGTGTGTGTGTGTGATAATGTAGTGATGTACACGAGTGTGTGTGTGATAGTGTAGTGATGTACACTCGTGTGTGTGTGTGATAGTGTAGTGATGTACACACGTGTGTGTGATAATGTAGTGATGTACACGAGTGTGTGTGTGATAGTGTAGTGATGTACACTCGTGTGTGTGTGTGGGATAGTGTAGTGATGTACACTCGTGTGTGTGTGATAATGTAGTGATGTACACGAGTGTGTGTGTGATAGTGTAGTGATGTACACTCGTGTGTGTGTGTGATAGTGTAGTGATGTACACTCGTGTGTGTGAGATAGTGTAGTGATGTACACTGTGTGTGTGTGTAATAGTGTAGTGATGTACACTCGTGTGTGTGTGTGATAGTGTAGTGATGTACACTCGTGTGTGTGATAATGTAGTGATGTACACTCGTGTGTGTGTGTGATAGTGTAGTGATGTACACTCCTGTGTGTGTGATAGTGTAGTGAGGTACACTGTGTGTGTGATAGTGTAGTGATGTACACTCATGTGTGTGTGTGTGATAGTGTAGTGATGTACACTCGTGTGTGTGATAGTGTAGTGATGTACACTCGTGTGTGTGTGTGTGTCTGATAGTGTAGTGATGTACACTCGTGTGTGTGATAGTGTAGTGATGTACACTCGTGTGTGTGTGTGTCTGATAGTGTAGCAATGTACACTCGTGTGTGTGATGGTGTAGTGATGTACACTCGTGTGTGTGTGATAGTGTAGTGATGTACACTGTGTGTGTGATAGTGTAGTGATGTACACTCGTGTGTGTGTGTGATAGTGTAGTGATGTACACTCGTGTGTGTGTGTCTGATAGTGTAGCAATGTACACTCGTGTGTGTGATGGTGTAGTGATGTACACTCGTGTGTGTGTGATAGTGTAGTGATGTACACTCGTGTGTGTGTGTCTGATAGTGTAGCAATGTACACTCGTGTGTGTGCTAGTGTAGTGATGTACACTCGTGTGTGTGTGTCTGATAGTGTAGCAATGTACACTCGTGTGTGTGATGGTGTAGTGATGTACACTCGTGTGTGTGTGTCTGATAGTGTAGCAATGTACACTCGTGTGTGTGATGGTGTAGTGATGTACACTCGTGTGTGTGTGTCTGATAGTGTAGCAATGTACACTCGTGTGTGTGATGGTGTAGTGATGTACACTCGTGTGTGTGTGATAGTGTAGTGATGTACACTCAGTGTGTATGTGATAGTGTAGTGATGTACACTGTGTGTGTGATAGTGTAGTGATGTACACTCGTGTGTGTGTGATAGTGTAATGATGTACACTCGTGTGTGTGTGTGATAGTGTAGTGATGTACACTGTGTGTGTGATAGTGTAGTGATGTACACTCGTGTGTGTGTGTGATAGTGTAGTGATGTACACTCGTGTGTGTTTGTGTGATAGTGTAGTGATGTTCACTCGTGTGTGTGTGTGTGATGGTGTAGTGATGTACACTCGTGTGTGTGTGTGTGATAGTGTAGTGATGTACACTCGTGTGTGTGTGATGGTGTAGTGATGTACACTCGTGTGTGTGTGATGGTGTAGTGATGTACACTCGTGTGTGTGTGTGTGATAGTGTAGTGATGTACACTCGTGTGTGTGTGTGTGTGATAGTGTAGTGATGTACACTCGTGTGTGTGTGATAGTGTAGTGATGTACACTCGTGTGTGTGTGTGTGATGGTGTAGTGATGTACACTCGTGTGTGTGTGTGATAGTATAGTGATGTACACTCGTGTATGTGTGATAGTGTAGTGATGTACACTCGTGTGTGTGATAGTGTAGTGATGTACACTCGTGTGTGTGTGTGATAGTGTAGTGATGTACACTCGTGTGTGTGTGATAGTGTAGTGATGTACACTCGTGTGTGTGTGTATGTGATAGTGTAGTGATGTACACTCGTGTGTGTGATAGTGTAGTGATGTACACTCGTGTGTGTGTGTGATAGTGTAGTGATGTACACTCGTGTGTGTGTGATGGTGTAGTGATGTACACTCGTGTGTGTGTGATAGTGTAGTGATGTACACTCGTGTGTGTGTGTGATAGTGTAGTGTTGTCCACTCGTGTGTGTGATAGTGTAGTGATGTACACTCGTGTGTGTGTGATAGTGTAGTGATGTACACTCGTGTGTGTGTGATGGTGTAGTGATGTACACTCGTGTGTGTGTGATGGTGTAGTGATGTACACTCGTGTGTGTGTGTGTGATAGTGTAGTGATGTACACTCGTGTGTGTGTGTGTGTGATAGTGTAGTGATGTACACTCGTGTGTGTGTGATAGTGTAGTGATGTACACTCGTGTGTGTGTGTGTGATGGTGTAGTGATGTACACTCGTGTGTGTGTGTGATAGTATAGTGATGTACACTCGTGTATGTGTGATAGTGTAGTGATGTACACTCGTGTGTGTGATAGTGTAGTGATGTACACTCGTGTGTGTGTGTGATAGTGTAGTGATGTACACTCGTGTGTGTGTGATAGTGTAGTGATGTACACTCGTGTGTGTGTGTATGTGATAGTGTAGTGATGTACACTCGTGTGTGTGATAGTGTAGTGATGTACACTCGTGTGTGTGTGTGATAGTGTAGTGATGTACACTCGTGTGTGTGTGATGGTGTAGTGATGTACACTCGTGTGTGTGTGATAGTGTAGTGATGTACACTCGTGTGTGTGTGTGATAGTGTAGTGTTGTCCACTCGTGTGTGTGATAGTGTAGTGATGTACACTCGTGTGTGTGTGATAGTGTAGTGATGTACACTCGTGTGTGTGTGTGTGATGGTGTAGTGATGTACACTCGTGTGTGTGTGTGATAGTATAGTGATGTACACTCGTGTATGTGTGATAGTGTAGTGATGTACACTCGTGTGTGTGATAGTGTAGTGATGTACACTCGTGTGTGTGTGTGATAGTGTAGTGATGTACACTCGTGTGTGTGTGATAGTGTAGTGATGTACACTCGTGTGTGTGTGTATGTGATAGTGTAGTGATGTACACTCGTGTGTGTGATAGTGTAGTGATGTACACTCGTGTGTGTGTGTGATAGTGTAGTGATGTACACTCGTGTGTGTGTGATGGTGTAGTGATGTACACTCGTGTGTGTGTGATAGTGTAGTGATGTACACTCGTGTGTGTGATAGTGTAGTGATGTACACTCGTGTGTGTGATAGTGTAGTGTTGTCCACTCGTGTGTGTGATAGTGTAGTGATGTACACTCGTGTGTGTGTGATAGTGTAGTGATGTACACTCGTGTGTGTGATAGTGTAGTGATGTACACTGTGTGTGTGTGTGATAGTGTAGTGATGTACACTGTGTGTGTGTGATAGTGTAGTGATGTACACTCGTGTGTGTGATAATGTAGTGATGTACACGAGTGTGTGTGTGATAGTGTAGTGATGTACACTCGTGTGTGTGTGTGGGATAGTGTAGTGATGTACACTCGTGTGTGTGATAATGTAGTGATGTACACGAGTGTGTGTGTGATAGTGTAGTGATGTACACTCGTGTGTGTGTGTGATAGTGTAGTGATGTACACTCGTGTGTGTGAGATAGTGTAGTGATGTACAGTGTGTGTGTGTGTGATAGTGTAGTGATGTACACTCGTGTGTGTGTGTGATAGTGTAGTGATGTACACTCGTGTGTGTGATAATGTAGTGATGTACACTCGTGTGTGTGTGTGATAGTGTAGTGATGTACACTCCTGTGTGTGTGATAGTGTAGTGAGGTACACTGTGTGTGTGATAGTGTAGTGAGGTACACTGTGTGTGTGATAGTGTAGTGATGTACACTCGTGTGTGTGTGAGTGTAGTGATGTACACTGTGTGTGTGATAGTGTAGTGATGTACACTCGTGGGTGTGTGTGATAGTGTAGTAATGTACACTCGTGTGTGTGATAGTGTAGCAATGTACACTCGTGTGTGTGTGTGTGTGTAATAGTGTAGTGATGTACACTCGTGTGTGTGTGTGTAATAGTGTAGTGATGTACACTCGTGTGTGTGTGTAATAGTGTAGTGATGTACACTCGTGTGTGTGTGTGTGATAGTGTAGTGATGTACACTCGTGTGTGTGTGATAGTGTAGTGATGTACACTCGTGTGTGTGTGTGTAATAGTGTAGTGATGTACACTCGTGTGTGTGTGTAATAGTGTAGTGATGTACACGAGTGTGTGTGTGATAGTGTAGTGATGTACACTGTGTGTGTGTGATAGTGTAGTGATGTACACGAGTGTGTGTGTGTGATAATGTAGTGATGTACACGAGTGTGTGTGTGATAGTGTAGTGATGTACACTCGTGTGTGTGTGTGATAGTGTAGTGATGTACACACGTGTGTGTGATAATGTAGTGATGTACACGAGTGTGTGTGTGATAGTGTAGTGATGTACACTCGTGTGTGTGTGTGGGATAGTGTAGTGATGTACACTCGTGTGTGTGTGATAATGTAGTGATGTACACGAGTGTGTGTGTGATAGTGTAGTGATGTACACTCGTGTGTGTGTGTGATAGTGTAGTGATGTACACTCGTGTGTGTAATAGTGTAGTGATGTACACTCGTGTGTGTGTGTGATAGTGTAGTGATGTACACTCGTGTGTGTGATAATGTAGTGATGTACACTCGTGTGTGTGTGTGATAGTGTAGTGATGTACACTCCTGTGTGTGTGATAGTGTAGTGAGGTACACTGTGTGTGTGATAGTGTAGTGATGTACACTCATGTGTGTGTGTGTGATAGTGTAGTGATGTACACTCGTGTGTGTGATAGTGTAGTGATGTACACTCGTGTGTGTGTGTGTGTCTGATAGTGTAGTGATGTACACTCGTGTGTGTGATAGTGTAGTGATGTACACTCGTGTGTGTGTGTGTCTGATAGTGTAGCAATGTACACTCGTGTGTGTGATGGTGTAGTGATGTACACTCGTGTGTGTGTGATAGTGTAGTGATGTACACTGTGTGTGTGATAGTGTAGTGATGTACACTCGTGTGTGTGTGTGATAGTGTAGTGATGTACACTCGTGTGTGTGTGTCTGATAGTGTAGCAATGTACACTCGTGTGTGTGATGGTGTAGTGATGTACACTCGTGTGTGTGTGATAGTGTAGTGATGTACACTCGTGTGTGTGTGTCTGATAGTGTAGCAATGTACACTCGTGTGTGTGCTAGTGTAGTGATGTACACTCGTGTGTGTGTGTCTGATAGTGTAGCAATGTACACTCGTGTGTGTGATGGTGTAGTGATGTACACTCGTGTGTGTGTGTCTGATAGTGTAGCAATGTACACTCGTGTGTGTGATGGTGTAGTGATGTACACTCGTGTGTGTGTGTCTGATAGTGTAGCAATGTACACTCGTGTGTGTGATGGTGTAGTGATGTACACTCGTGTGTGTGTGATAGTGTAGTGATGTACACTCAGTGTGTATGTGATAGTGTAGTGATGTACACTGTGTGTGTGATAGTGTAGTGATGTACACTCGTGTGTGTGTGATAGTGTAATGATGTACACTCGTGTGTGTGTGTGATAGTGTAGTGATGTACACTGTGTGTGTGATAGTGTAGTGATGTACACTCGTGTGTGTGTGTGATAGTGTAGTGATGTACACTCGTGTGTGTTTGTGTGATAGTGTAGTGATGTTCACTCGTGTGTGTGTGTGTGTGTGATGGTGTAGTGATGTACACTCGTGTGTGTGTGTGTGTGATAGTGTAGTGATGTACACTCGTGTGTGTGTGATGGTGTAGTGATGTACACTCGTGTGTGTGTGATGGTGTAGTGATGTACACTCGTGTGTGTGTGTGTGATAGTGTAGTGATGTACACTCGTGTGTGTGTGTGTGTGATAGTGTAGTGATGTACACTCGTGTGTGTGTGATAGTGTAGTGATGTACACTCGTGTGTGTGTGTGTGATGGTGTAGTGATGTACACTCGTGTGTGTGTGTGATAGTATAGTGATGTACACTCGTGTATGTGTGATAGTGTAGTGATGTACACTCGTGTGTGTGATAGTGTAGTGATGTACACTCGTGTGTGTGTGTGATAGTGTAGTGATGTACACTCGTGTGTGTGTGATAGTGTAGTGATGTACACTCGTGTGTGTGTGTATGTGATAGTGTAGTGATGTACACTCGTGTGTGTGATAGTGTAGTGATGTACACTCGTGTGTGTGTGTGATAGTGTAGTGATGTACACTCGTGTGTGTGTGATGGTGTAGTGATGTACACTCGTGTGTGTGTGATAGTGTAGTGATGTACACTCGTGTGTGTGTGTGATAGTGTAGTGTTGTCCACTCGTGTGTGTGATAGTGTAGTGATGTACACTCGTGTGTGTGTGATAGTGTAGTGATGTACACTCGTGTGTGTGTGATGGTGTAGTGATGTACACTCGTGTGTGTGTGATGGTGTAGTGATGTACACTCGTGTGTGTGTGTGATAGTGTAGTGATGTACACTCGTGTGTGTGTGTGTGTGATAGTGTAGTGATGTACACTCGTGTGTGTGTGATAGTGTAGTGATGTACACTCGTGTGTGTGTGTGTGATGGTGTAGTGATGTACACTCGTGTGTGTGTGTGATAGTATAGTGATGTACACTCGTGTATGTGTGATAGTGTAGTGATGTACACTCGTGTGTGTGATAGTGTAGTGATGTACACTCGTGTGTGTGTGTGATAGTGTAGTGATGTACACTCGTGTGTGTGTGATAGTGTAGTGATGTACACTCGTGTGTGTGTGTATGTGATAGTGTAGTGATGTACACTCGTGTGTGTGATAGTGTAGTGATGTACACTCGTGTGTGTGTGTGATAGTGTAGTGATGTACACTCGTGTGTGTGTGATGGTGTAGTGATGTACACTCGTGTGTGTGTGATAGTGTAGTGATGTACACTCGTGTGTGTGTGTGTGATAGTGTAGTGTTGTCCACTCGTGTGTGTGATAGTGTAGTGATGTACACTCGTGTGTGTGTGATAGTGTAGTGATGTACACTCGTGTGTGTGTGTGTGATGGTGTAGTGATGTACACTCGTGTGTGTGTGTGATAGTATAGTGATGTACACTCGTGTATGTGTGATAGTGTAGTGATGTACACTCGTGTGTGTGATAGTGTAGTGATGTACACTCGTGTGTGTGTGTGATAGTGTAGTGATGTACACTCGTGTGTGTGTGATAGTGTAGTGATGTACACTCGTGTGTGTGTGTATGTGATAGTGTAGTGATGTACACTCGTGTGTGTGATAGTGTAGTGATGTACACTCGTGTGTGTGTGTGATAGTGTAGTGATGTACACTCGTGTGTGTGTGATGGTGTAGTGATGTACACTCGTGTGTGTGTGATAGTGTAGTGATGTACACTCGTGTGTGTGATAGTGTAGTGATGTACACTCGTGTGTGTGATAGTGTAGTGTTGTCCACTCGTGTGTGTGATAGTGTAGTGATGTACACTCGTGTGTGTGATAGTGTAGTGATGTACACTGTGTGTGTGTGTGATAGTGTAGTGATGTACACTGTGTGTGTGTGATAGTGTAGTGATGTACACTCGTGTGTGTGATAATGTAGTGATGTACACTCGTGTGTGTGATAGTGTAGTGATGTACACTCGTGTGTGTGTGATAGTGTAGTGATGTACACTCGTGTGTGTGATAGTGTAGTGATGTACACTGTGTGTGTGTGTGATAGTGTAGTGATGTACACTGTGTGTGTGTGATAGTGTAGTGATGTACACTCGTGTGTGTGATAGTGTAGTGATGTACACTCGTGTGTGTGTGTGGGATAGTGTAGTGATGTACACTCGTGTGTGTGATAATGTAGTGATGTACACGAGTGTGTGTGTGATAGTGTAGTGATGTACACTCGTGTGTGTGTGTGATAGTGTAGTGATGTACACTCGTGTGTGTGAGATAGTGTAGTGATGTACAGTGTGTGTGTGTGTGATAGTGTAGTGATGTACACTCGTGTGTGTGTGTGATAGTGTAGTGATGTACACTCGTGTGTGTGATAATGTAGTGATGTACACTCGTGTGTGTGTGTGATAGTGTAGTGATGTACACTCCTGTGTGTGTGATAGTGTAGTGAGGTACACTGTGTGTGTGATAGTGTAGTGAGGTACACTGTGTGTGTGATAGTGTAGTGATGTACACTCGTGTGTGTGTGAGTGTAGTGATGTACACTGTGTGTGTGATAGTGTAGTGATGTACACTCGTGGGTGTGTGTGATAGTGTAGTAATGTACACTCGTGTGTGTGATAGTATAGTGATGTACACTCGTGTGTGTGATAGTGTAGCAATGTACACTCGTGTGTGTGTGTGTGTAATAGTGTAGTGATGTACACTCGTGTGTGTGTGTGTAATAGTGTAGTGATGTACACTCGTGTGTGTGTGTAATAGTGTAGTGATGTACACTCGTGTGTGTGTGTGTGATAGTGTAGTGATGTACACTCGTGTGTGTGTGATAGTGTAGTGATGTACACTCGTGTGTGTGTGTGTAATAGTGTAGTGATGTACACTCGTGTGTGTGTGTAATAGTGTAGTGATGTACACTCGTGTGTGTGTGTGATAGTGTAGTGATGTACACTCGTGTGTGTGTGATAGTGTAGTGATGTACACTCGTGTGTGTGTGTATGTGAAAGTGTAGTGATGTACACTCGTGTGTGTGATAGTGTAGTGATGTACACTCGTGTGTGTGTGTGATAGTGTAGTGATGTACACTCGTGTGTGTGTGATAGTGTAGTGATGTACACTCGTGTGTGTGTGTGATAGTGTAGTGTTGTCCACTCGTGTGTGTGATAGTGTAGTGATGTACACTCGTGTGTGTGTGATAGTGTAGTGATGTACACTCGTGTGTGTGTGTGTGATGGTGTAGTGATGTACACTCGTGTGTGTGTGTGATAGTATAGTGATGTACACTCGTGTATGTGTGATAGTGTAGTGATGTACACTCGTGTGTGTGATAGTGTAGTGATGTACACTCGTGTGTGTGTGTGACAGTGTAGTGATGTACACTCGTGTGTGTGTGATAGTGTAGTGATGTACACTCGTGTGTGTGTGTATGTGATAGTGTAGTGATGTACACTCGTGTGTGTGATAGTGTAGTGATGTACACTCGTGTGTGTGTGTGATAGTGTAGTGATGTACACTCGTGTGTGTGTGATGGTGTAGTGATGTACACTCGTGTGTGTGTGATAGTGTAGTGATGTACACTCGTGTGTGTGATAGTGTAGTGATGTACACTCGTGTGTGTGATAGTGTAGTGTTGTCCACTCGTGTGTGTGATAGTGTAGTGATGTACACTCGTGTGTGTGTGATAGTGTAGTGATGTACACTCGTGTGTGTGATAGTGTAGTGATGTACACTGTGTGTGTGTGTGATAGTGTAGTGATGTACACTGTGTGTGTGTGATAGTGTAGTGATGTACACTCGTGTGTGTGATAATGTAGTGATGTACACGAGTGTGTGTGTGATAGTGTAGTGATGTACACTCGTGTGTGTGTGTGGGATAGTGTAGTGATGTACACTCGTGTGTGTGATAATGTAGTGATGTACACGAGTGTGTGTGTGATAGTGTAGTGATGTACACTCGTGTGTGTGTGTGATAGTGTAGTGATGTACACTCGTGTGTGTGAGATAGTGTAGTGATGTACACTGTGTGTGTGTGTGATAGTGTAGTGATGTACACTCGTGTGTGTGTGTGTGATAGTGTAGTGATGTACACTCGTGTGTGTGATAATGTAGTGATGTACACTCGTGTGTGTGTGTGATAGTGTAGTGATGTACACTCCTGTGTGTGTGATAATGTAGTGATGTACACTCGTGTGTGTGTGTGATAGTGTAGTGATGTACACTCCTGTGTGTGTGATAGTGTAGTGAGGTACACTGTGTGTGTGATAGTGTAGTGAGGTACACTGTGTGTGTGATAGTGTAGTGATGTACACTCGTGTGTGTGTGAGTGTAGTGATGTACACTGTGTGTGTGATAGTGTAGTGATGTACACTCGTGGGTGTGATAGTGTAGTAATGTACACTCGTGTGTGTGATAGTATAGTGATGTACACTCGTGTGTGTGATAGTGTAGCAATGTACACTCGTGTGTGTGTGTGTGTAATAGTGTAGTGATGTACACTCGTGTGTGTGTGTGTAATAGTGTAGTGATGTACACTCGTGTGTGTGTGTAATAGTGTAGTGATGTACACTCGTGTGTGTGTGTGTGATAGTGTAGTGATGTACACTCGTGTGTGTGTGATAGTGTAGTGATGTACACTCGTGTGTGTGTGTGTAATAGTGTAGTGATGTACACTCGTGTGTGTGTGTAATAGTGTAGTGATGTACACTCGTGTGTGTGTGTGATAGTGTAGTGATGTACACTCGTGTGTGTGTGTGATAGTGTAGTGATGTACACTCGTGTGTGTGTGATAGTGTAGTGATGTACACTCGTGTGTGTGATAGTGTAGTGATGTACACTCTTGTGTGTGTGATAGTGTAGTGATGTACACTCGTGTGTGTGATAGTGTAGTGATGTACACGCGTGTGTGATAGTGTAGTGATGTACACTCGTGTGTGTGTGTTAGTGTAGGGATGTACACTCGTGTGTGTGTGTGATAGTGTAGTGATGTACACTCGTGTGTGTGTGTGATAGTGTAGTAGTGTACACTCGTGTGTGTGTGTGATAGTGTAGTGATGTACACTCGTGTGTGTGTGTGAGTGTAGTGATGTACACTCGTGTGTGTGTGTTAGTGTAGGGATGTACACTCGTGTGTGTGTGTGATAGTGTAGTGATGTACACTCGTGTGTGTGTGTGATAGTGTAGTGATGTACACTCGTGTGTGTGTGTGTGTGATAGTGTAGTGATGTACACTCATGTGTGTGTGTGAGATAGTGTAGTGATGTACACTCGTGTGTGTGATAGTGTAGTGATGTACACTCGTGTGTGTGTGTGTGATAGTGTAGTGATGTACACTCGTGTGTGTGTGTGAGTGTAGTGATGTACACTCGTGGGTGTGTGTGATAGTGTAGTAATGTACACTCGTGTGTGTGATAGTGTAGTGATGTACACTCGTGTGTGTGTGTGTGTGATAGTGTAGTGATGTACACTCGTGTGTGTGTGTGTGTGTGATAGTGTAGTGATGTACACTCATGTGTGTGTGATAGTGTAGTGATGTACACTCGTGTGTGTGATAGTGTAGTGATGTACACTCGTGTGTGTGTGTGTGTGTGTGATAGTGTAGTGATGTACACTCGTGTGTGTGTGTGTGATAGTGTAGTGATGTACACTCGTGTGTGTGATAGTGTAGTGATGTACACTCGTGTGTGTGTGTCTGATAGTGTAGTGATGTACACTCGTGTGTGTGATAGTGTAGTGATGTACACTCGTGTGTGTGTGATAGTGTAGTGATGTACACTGTGTGTGTGATAGTGTAGTGATGTACACTCGTGTGTGTGTGTGTGTGATAGTGTAGTGATGTACACTGTGTGTGTGATAGTGTAGTGATGTACACTCGTGTGTGTGTGTGTGTGTGATAGTGTAGTGATGTACACTCGTGTGTGTGTGTGTGTGATAGTGTAGTGATGTACACTCGTGTGTGTGTGTGTGATAGTGTAGTGATGTACACTCATGTGTGTGTGTGTGATAGTGTAGTGATGTACACTCGTGTGTGTGATAGTGTAGTGATGTACACTCGTGTGTGTGTGTCTGATAGTGTAGCAATGTACACTCGTGTGTGTGATGGTGTAGTGATGTGCACTCGTGTGTGTGTGATAGTGTAGTGATGTCCACTCGTGTGTGTGATAGTGTAGTGATGTACACTCGTGTGTGTGTGTCTGATAGTGTAGCAATGTACACTCGTGTGTGTGATGGTGTAGTGATGTACACTCGTGTGTGTGATAGTGTAGTGATGTACACTCGTGTGTGTGATAGTGTAGTGATGTACACTAGTGTAGTGATGTACACTCGTGTGTGTTTGTGTGATAGTGTAGTGATGTTCACTCGTGTGTGTGTGTGTGATGGTGTAGTGATGTAAACTCGTGTGTGTGTGTGTGTGATAGTGTAGTGATGTACACTCGTGTGTGTATGATGGTGTAGTGATGTACACTCGTGTGTGTGTGATGGTGTAGTGATGTACACTCGTGTGTGTGTGTGTGATAGTGTAGTGATGTACACTCGTGTGTGTGTGTGATAGTGTAGTGATGTACACTCGTGTGTGTGTGATAGTGTAGTGATGTACACTCGTGTGTGTGTCTGATAGTGTAGTGATGTACACTCATGTGTGTGTGTGTGATAGTGTAGTGATGTACACTCGTGTGTGTGATAGTGTAGTGATGTACACTCGTGTGTGTGTGTCTGATAGTGTAGTGATGTACACTCGTGTGTGTGATAGTGTAGTGATGTACACTCGTGTGTGTGTGATAGTGTAGTGATGTACACTGTGTGTGTGATAGTGTAGTGATGTACACTCGTGTGTGTGTGTGTGTGATAGTGTAGTGATGTACACTGTGTGTGTGATAGTGTAGTGATGTACACTCGTGTGTGTGTGTGTGTGATAGTGTAGTGATGTACACTCGTGTGTGTGTGTCTGATAGTGTAGTGATGTACACTCGTGTGTGTGATAGTGTAGTGATGTACACTCGTGTGTGTGTGATAGTGTAGTGATGTACACTCGTGTGTGTGTGTGTGTGTGATAGTGTAGTGATGTACACTCATGTGTGTGTGTGTGATAGTGTAGTGATGTACACTCGTGTGTGTGTGTGATAGTGTAGTGATGTACACTCGTGTGTGTGTGATAGTGTAGTGATGTACACTCGTGTGTGTGTCTGATAGTGTAGTGATGTACACTCATGTGTGTGTGTGTGATAGTGTAGTGATGTACACTCGTGTGTGTGATAGTGTAGTGATGTACACTCGTGTGTGTGTGTCTGATAGTGTAGTGATGTACACTCGTGTGTGTGATAGTGTAGTGATGTACACTCGTGTGTGTGTGATAGTGTAGTGATGTACACTGTGTGTGTGATAGTGTAGTGATGTACACTCGTGTGTGTGTGTGTGTGTGATAGTGTAGTGATGTACACTGTGTGTGTGATAGTGTAGTGATGTACACTCGTGTGTGTGTGTGTGTGATAGTGTAGTGATGTACACTCGTGTGTGTGTGTCTGATAGTGTAGTGATGTACACTCGTGTGTGTGATAGTGTAGTGATGTACACTCGTGTGTGTGTGATAGTGTAGTGATGTACACTCGTGTGTGTGTGTGTGTGATAGTGTAGTGATGTACACTCATGTGTGTGTGTGTGTGATAGTGTAGTGATGTACACTCGTGTGTGTGATAGTGTAGTGATGTACACTCGTGTGTGTGTGTCTGATAGTGTAGCAATGTACACTCGTGTGTGTGATGGTGTAGTGATGTGCACTCGTGTGTGTGTGATAGTGTAGTGATGTCCACTCGTGTGTGTGATAGTGTAGTGATGTACACTCGTGTGTGTGTGTCTGATAGTGTAGCAATGTACACTCGTGTGTGTGATGGTGTAGTGATGTACACTCGTGTGTGTGATAGTGTAGTGATGTACACTCGTGTGTGTGATAGTGTAGTGATGTACACTAGTGTAGTGATGTACACTCGTGTGTGTTTGTGTGATAGTGTAGTGATGTTCACTCGTGTGTGTGTGTGTGTGTGATGGTGTAGTGATGTAAACTCGTGTGTGTGTGTGATAGTGTAGTGATGTACACTCGTGTGTGTATGATGGTGTAGTGATGTACACTCGTGTGTGTGTGATGGTGTAGTGATGTACACTCGTGTGTGTGTGTGTGATAGTGTAGTGATGTACACTCGTGTGTGTGTGTGATAGTGTAGTGATGTACACTCGTGTGTGTGTGATAGTGTAGTGATGTACACTCGTGTGTGTGTGTGTGATGGTGTAGTGATGTACACTCGTGTGTGTGTGTGTGATAGTATAGTGATGTACACTCGTGTATGTGTGATAGTGTAGTGATGTACACTCGTGTGTGTGATAGTGTAGTGATGTACACTCGTGTGTGTGTGTGATAGTGTAGTGATGTACACTCGTGTGTGTGTGATAGTGTAGTGATGTACACTCGTGTGTGTGTGATAGTGTAGTGATGTACACTCGTGTGTGTGTGTGATAGTGTAGTGATGTACACTCGTGTGTGTGATAGTGTAGTGATGTAAACTCGTGTGTGTGTGTGATAGTGTAGTGATGTACACTCGTGTGTGTATGATGGTGTAGTGATGTACACTCGTGTGTGTGTGATGGTGTAGTGATGTACACTCGTGTGTGTGTGTGTGTGATAGTGTAGTGATGTACACTCGTGTGTGTGTGTGATAGTGTAGTGATGTACACTCGTGTGTGTGTGATAGTGTAGTGATGTACACTCGTGTGTGTGTGTGTGTGTGTGATGGTGTAGTGATGTACACTCGTGTGTGTGTGTGTGTGATAGTATAGTGATGTACACTCGTGTATGTGTGATAGTGTAGTGATGTACACTCGTGTGTGTGATAGTGTAGTGATGTACACTCGTGTGTGTGTGTGATAGTGTAGTGATGTACACTCGTGTGTGTGTGATAGTGTAGTGATGTACACTCGTGTGTGTGTGATAGTGTAGTGATGTACACTCGTGTGTGTGTGTGATAGTGTAGTGATGTACACTCGTGTGTGTGATAGTGTAGTGATGTACACTCGTGTGTGTGTGTGATAGTGTAGTGTTGTCCACTCGTGTGTGTGATAGTGTAGTGTTGTCCACTCGTGTGTGTGATAGTGTAGTGATGTACACTCGTGTGTGTGATAGTGTAGTGATGTGCACTGTGTGTGTGTGTGATAGTGTAGTGATGTACACTCGTGTGTGTGTGATAGTGTAGTGATGTACACTCGTGTGTGTGTGATAGTGTAGTGATGTACACTGTGTGTGTGTGATAGTGTAGTGATGTACACTGTGTGTGTGTGATAGTGTAGTGATGTACACTCGTGTGTGTGTGTGATAATGTAGTGATGTACACTCGTGTGTGTGATAGTGTAGTGTTGTCCACTCGTGTGTGTGATAGTGTAGTGATGTACACTGTGTGTGTGTGTGATAGTGTAGTGATGTACACTCGTGTGTGTGTGATAGTGTAGTGATGTACACTCGTGTGTGTGTGATAGTGTAGTGATGTACACTGTGTGTGTGTGATAGTGTAGTGATGTACACTCGTGTGTGTGTGTGATAGTGTAGTGATGTACACTCGTGTGTGTGATAATGTAGTGATGTACACGAGTGTGTGTGTGATAGTGTAGTGATGTACACTCGTGTGTGTGTGTGGGATAGTGTAGTGATGTACACTCGTGTGTGTGATAATGTAGTGATGTACACGAGTGTGTGTGTGATAGTGTAGTGATGTACACTCGTGTGTGTGTGTGGGATAGTGTAGTGATGTACACTCGTGTGTGTGATAATGTAGTGATGTACACGAGTGTGTGTGTGATAGTGTAGTGATGTACACTCGTGTGTGTGTGATAGTGTAGTGATGTACACTCTTGTGTGTGAGATAGTGTAGTGATGTACACTGTGTGTGTGTGTGATAGTGTAGTGATGTACACTCGTGTGTGTGTGATAGTGTAGTGATGTACACTCAGTGTGTATGTGATAGTGTAGTGATGTACACTGTGTGTGTGATAGTGTAGTGATGTACACTCGTGTGTGTGTGTGATAGTGTAGTGATGTACACTCGTGTGTGTTTGTGTGATAGTGTAGTGATGTTCACTCGTGTGTGTGTGTGATGGTGTAGTGATGTACACTCGTGTGTGTGTGTGTGATAGTGTAGTGATGTACACTCGTGTGTGTGTGATGGTGTAGTGATGTACACTCGTGTGTGTGTGATGGTGTAGTGATGTACACTCGTGTGTGTGTGTGTGTGATAGTGTAGTGATGTACACTCGTGTGTGTGTGTGATAGTGTAGTGATGTACACTCGTGTGTGTGTGATAGTGTAGTGATGTACACTCGTGTGTGTGTGTGTGATGGTGTAGTGATGTACACTCGTGTGTGTGATAGTGTAGTGATGTACACTCGTGTGTGTGTGTGTCTGATAGTGTAGTGATGTACACTCGTGTGTGTGATAGTGTAGTGATGTACACTCGTGTGTGTGTGTCTGATAGTGTAGCAATGTACACTCGTGTGTGTGATGGTGTAGTGATGTGCACTCGTGTGTGTGTGATAGTGTAGTGATGTCCACTCGTGTGTGTGATAGTGTAGTGATGTACACTCATGTGTGTGTGTGTGTGATAGTGTAGTGATGTACACTCGTGTGTGTGATAGTGTAGTGATGTACACTCGTGTGTGTGTGTCTGATAGTGTAGCAATGTACACTCGTGTGTGTGATGGTGTAGTGATGTGCACTCGTGTGTGTGTGATAGTGTAGTGATGTCCACTCGTGTGTGTGATAGTGTAGTGATGTACACTCGTGTGTGTGTGTCTGATAGTGTAGCAATGTACACTCGTGTGTGTGATGGTGTAGTGATGTACACTCGTGTGTGTGATAGTGTAGTGATGTACACTCGTGTGTGTGATAGTGTAGTGATGTACACTAGTGTAGTGATGTACACTCGTGTGTGTTTGTGTGATAGTGTAGTGATGTTCACTCGTGTGTGTGTGTGTGATGGTGTAGTGATGTAAACTCGTGTGTGTGTGTGATAGTGTAGTGATGTACACTCGTGTGTGTATGATGGTGTAGTGATGTACACTCGTGTGTGTGTGATGGTGTAGTGATGTACACTCGTGTGTGTGTGTGTGATAGTGTAGTGATGTACACTCGTGTGTGTGTGTGATAGTGTAGTGATGTACACTCGTGTGTGTGTGATAGTGTAGTGATGTACACTCGTGTGTGTGTGTGTGATGGTGTAGTGATGTACACTCGTGTGTGTGTGTGTGATAGTATAGTGATGTACACTCGTGTATGTGTGATAGTGTAGTGATGTACACTCGTGTGTGTGATAGTGTAGTGATGTACACTCGTGTGTGTGTGTGATAGTGTAGTGATGTACACTCGTGTGTGTGTGATAGTGTAGTGATGTACACTCGTGTGTGTGTGATAGTGTAGTGATGTACACTCGTGTGTGTGTGTGATAGTGTAGTGATGTACACTCGTGTGTGTGATAGTGTAGTGATGTAAACTCGTGTGTGTGTGTGATAGTGTAGTGATGTACACTCGTGTGTGTATGATGGTGTAGTGATGTACACTCGTGTGTGTGTGATGGTGTAGTGATGTACACTCGTGTGTGTGTGTGTGTGTGATAGTGTAGTGATGTACACTCGTGTGTGTGTGTGATAGTGTAGTGATGTACACTCGTGTGTGTGTGATAGTGTAGTGATGTACACTCGTGTGTGTGTGTGTGTGTGTGATGGTGTAGTGATGTACACTCGTGTGTGTGTGTGTGTGATAGTATAGTGATGTACACTCGTGTATGTGTGATAGTGTAGTGATGTACACTCGTGTGTGTGATAGTGTAGTGATGTACACTCGTGTGTGTGTGTGATAGTGTAGTGATGTACACTCGTGTGTGTGTGATAGTGTAGTGATGTACACTCGTGTGTGTGTGATAGTGTAGTGATGTACACTCGTGTGTGTGTGTGATAGTGTAGTGATGTACACTCGTGTGTGTGATAGTGTAGTGATGTACACTCGTGTGTGTGTGTGATAGTGTAGTGTTGTCCACTCGTGTGTGTGATAGTGTAGTGTTGTCCACTCGTGTGTGTGATAGTGTAGTGATGTACACTCGTGTGTGTGATAGTGTAGTGATGTGCACTGTGTGTGTGTGTGATAGTGTAGTGATGTACACTCGTGTGTGTGTGATAGTGTAGTGATGTACACTCGTGTGTGTGTGATAGTGTAGTGATGTACACTGTGTGTGTGTGATAGTGTAGTGATGTACACTGTGTGTGTGTGATAGTGTAGTGATGTACACTCGTGTGTGTGTGTGATAATGTAGTGATGTACACTCGTGTGTGTGATAGTGTAGTGTTGTCCACTCGTGTGTGTGATAGTGTAGTGATGTACACTGTGTGTGTGTGTGATAGTGTAGTGATGTACACTCGTGTGTGTGTGATAGTGTAGTGATGTACACTCGTGTGTGTGTGATAGTGTAGTGATGTACACTGTGTGTGTGTGATAGTGTAGTGATGTACACTGTGTGTGTGTGATAGTGTAGTGATGTACACTCGTGTGTGTGTGTGATAATGTAGTGATGTACACGAGTGTGTGTGATAGTGTAGTGATGTACACTCGTGTGTGTGTGTGATAGTGTAGTGATGTACACTCGTGTGTGTGATAATGTAGTGATGTACACGAGTGTGTGTGTGATAGTGTAGTGATGTACACTCGTGTGTGTGTGTGGGATAGTGTAGTGATGTACACTCGTGTGTGTGATAATGTAGTGATGTACACGAGTGTGTGTGTGATAGTGTAGTGATGTACACTCGTGTGTGTGTGTGGGATAGTGTAGTGATGTACACTCGTGTGTGTGATAATGTAGTGATGTACACGAGTGTGTGTGTGATAGTGTAGTGATGTACACTCGTGTGTGTGTGATAGTGTAGTGATGTACACTCTTGTGTGTGAGATAGTGTAGTGATGTACACTGTGTGTGTGTGTGATAGTGTAGTGATGTACACTCGTGTGTGTGTGATAGTGTAGTGATGTACACTCAGTGTGTATGTGATAGTGTAGTGATGTACACTGTGTGTGTGATAGTGTAGTGATGTACACTCGTGTGTGTGTGTGATAGTGTAGTGATGTACACTCGTGTGTGTTTGTGTGATAGTGTAGTGATGTTCACTCGTGTGTGTGTGTGATGGTGTAGTGATGTACACTCGTGTGTGTGTGTGTGATAGTGTAGTGATGTACACTCGTGTGTGTGTGATGGTGTAGTGATGTACACTCGTGTGTGTGTGATGGTGTAGTGATGTACACTCGTGTGTGTGTGTGTGTGATAGTGTAGTGATGTACACTCGTGTGTGTGTGTGATAGTGTAGTGATGTACACTCGTGTGTGTGTGATAGTGTAGTGATGTACACTCGTGTGTGTGTGTGTGATGGTGTAGTGATGTACACTCGTGTGTGTGATAGTGTAGTGATGTACACTCGTGTGTGTGTGTCTGATAGTGTAGTGATGTACACTCGTGTGTGTGATAGTGTAGTGATGTACACTCGTGTGTGTGTGTCTGATAGTGTAGCAATGTACACTCGTGTGTGTGATGGTGTAGTGATGTACACTCGTGTGTGTGATAGTGTAGTGATGTACACTCGTGTGTGTGTGTGTGTGATAGTGTAGTGATGTACACTCGTGTGTGTGTGTGTGTGATAGTGTAGTGATGTACACTCATGTGTGTGTGTGTGATAGTGTAGTGATGTACACTCGTGTGTGTGATAGTGTAGTGATGTACACTCGTGTGTGTGTGTCTGATAGTGTAGCAATGTACACTCGTGTGTGTGATGGTGTAGTGATGTGCACTCGTGTGTGTGTGATAGTGTAGTGATGTCCACTCGTGTGTGTGATAGTGTAGTGATGTACACGCGTGTGTGTGTGTCTGATAGTGTAGCAATGTACACTCGTGTGTGTGATGGTGTAGTGATGTACACTCGTGTGTGTGTGATAGTGTAGTGATGTACACTCGTGTGTGTGTGATAGTGTAGTGATGTACACTCGTGTGTGTGATAGTGTAGTGATGTACACTAGTGTAGTGATGTACACTCGTGTGTGTTTGTGTGATAGTGTAGTGATGTTCACTCGTGTGTGTGTGTGATGGTGTAGTGATGTAAACTCGTGTGTGTGTGTGTGTGTGATAGTGTAGTGATGTACACTCGTGTGTGTATGATGGTGTAGTGATGTACACTCGTGTGTGTGTGATGGTGTAGTGATGTACACTCGTGTGTGTGTGTGTGTGATAGTGTAGTGATGTACACTCGTGTGTGTGTGTGATAGTGTAGTGATGTACACTCGTGTGTGTGTGATAGTGTAGTGATGTACACTCGTGTGTGTGTGTGTGTGTGATGGTGTAGTGATGTACACTCGTGTGTGTGTGTGTGATAGTATAGTGATGTACACTCGTGTATGTGTGATAGTGTAGTGATGTACACTCGTGTGTGTGATAGTGTAGTGATGTACACTCGTGTGTGTGTGTGTGATAGTGTAGTGATGTACACTCGTGTGTGTGTGATAGTGTAGTGATGTACACTCGTGTGTGTGTGATAGTGTAGTGATGTACACTCGTGTGTGTGTGATAGTGTAGTGATGTACACTCGTGTGTGTGATAGTGTAGTGATGTACACTCGTGTGTGTTTGTGTGATAGTGTAGTGATGTTCACTCGTGTGTGTGTGTGTGATGGTGTAGTGATGTAAACTCGTGTGTGTGTGTGTGTGTGTGATAGTGTAGTGATGTACACTCGTGTGTGTATGATGGTGTAGTGATGTACACTCGTGTGTGTGTGTGATGGTGTAGTGATGTACACTCGTGTGTGTGTGTGTGATAGTGTAGTGATGTACACTCGTGTGTGTGTGTGATAGTGTAGTGATGTACACTCGTGTGTGTGTGATAGTGTAGTGATGTACACTCGTGTGTGTGTGTGATGGTGTAGTGATGTACACTCGTGTGTGTGTGTGTGTGATAGTATAGTGATGTACACTCGTGTATGTGTGATAGTGTAGTGATGTACACTCGTGTGTGTGATAGTGTAGTGATGTACACTCGTGTGTGTGTGTGTGATGGTGTAGTGATGTACACTCGTGTGTGTGTGTGTGATAGTATAGTGATGTACACTCGTGTATGTGTGATAGTGTAGTGTTGTCCACTCGTGTGTGTGATAATGTAGTGATGTACACTCGTGTGTGTGATAGTGTAGTGTTGTCCACTCGTGTGTGTGATAGTGTAGTGATGTACACTCGTGTGTGTGATAGTGTAGTGTTGTCCACTCGTGTGTGTGATAGTGTAGTGATGTACACTGTGTGTGTGTGTGTGATAGTGTAGTGATGTACACTCGTGTGTGTGTGATAGTGTAGTGATGTACACTCGTGTGTGTGTGATAGTGTAGTGATGTACACTGTGTGTGTGTGATAGTGTAGTGATGTACACTGTGTGTGTGTGATAGTGTAGTGATGTACACTCGTGTGTGTGTGTGATAATGTAGTGATGTACACGAGTGTGTGTGATAGTGTAGTGATGTACACTCGTGTGTGTGTGTGATAGTGTAGTGATGTACACTCGTGTGTGTGATAATGTAGTGATGTACACGAGTGTGTGTGTGATAGTGTAGTGATGTACACTCGTGTGTGTGTGTGGGATAGTGTAGTGATGTACACTCGTGTGTGTGATAATGTAGTGATGTACACGAGTGTGTGTGTGATAGTGTAGTGATGTACACTCGTGTGTGTGTGTGGGATAGTGTAGTGATGTACACTCGTGTGTGTGATAATGTAGTGATGTACACGAGTGTGTGTGTGATAGTGTAGTGATGTACACTCGTGTGTGTGTGTGATAGTGTAGTGATGTACACTCTTGTGTGTGAGATAGTGTAGTGATGTACACTGTGTGTGTGTGTGATAGTGTAGTGATGTACACTCGTGTGTGTTTGTGTGATAGTGTAGTGATGTTCACTCGTGTGTGTGTGTGTGATGGTGTAGTGATGTACACTCGTGTGTGTGTGTGTGTGTGATAGTGTAGTGATGTACACTCGTGTGTGTGATAGTGTAGTGATGTACACTCGTGTGTGTGTGTGTGATAGTGTAGTGATGTACACTCGTGTGTGTGTGTGATAGTGTAGTGATGTACACTCGTGTGTGTGTGATAGTGTAGTGATGTACACTGTGTGTGTGATAGTGTAGTGATGTACACTGTGTGTGTGATAGTGTAGTGATGTACACTCGTGTGTGTGTGTGATAGTGTAGTGATGTACACTCGTGTGTGTTTGTGTGATAGTGTAGTGATGTTCACTCGTGTGTGTGTGTGTGTGATGGTGTAGTGATGTACACTCGTGTGTGTGTGTGTGTGATAGTGTAGTGATGTACACTCGTGTGTGTGATAGTGTAGTGATGTACACTCGTGTGTGTGTGTGTGATAGTGTAGTGATGTACACTCGTGTGTGTGTGTGATAGTGTAGTGATGTACACTCGTGTGTGTGTGATAGTGTAGTGATGTACACTCGTGTGTGTGTGTGTGATGGTGTAGTGATGTACACTCGTGTGTGTGTGATAGTATAGTGATGTACACTCGTGTATGTGTGATAGTGTAGTGATGTACACTCGTGTGTGTGATAGTGTAGTGATGTACACTCGTGTGTGTGTGTGATAGTGTAGTGATGTACACTCGTGTGTGTGTGTGATAGTGTAGTGATGTACACTCGTGTGTGTGTGATAGTGTAGTGATGTACACTCGTGTGTGTGTGATAGTGTAGTGATGTACACTCGTGTGTGTGTGTGATAGTGTAGTGATGTACACTCGTGTGTGTGATAGTGTAGTGATGTACACTCGTGTGTGTGTGTGTGATAGTGTAGTGATGTACACTCGTGTGTGTGTGATGGTGTAGTGATGTACACTCGTGTGTGTGATAGTGTAGTGATGTACACTGTGTGTGTGTGATAGTGTAGTGTTGTCCACTCGTGTGTGTGATAGTGTAGTGATGTACACTCGTGTGTGTGATAGTGTAGTGTTGTCCACTCGTGTGTGTGATAGTGTAGTGATGTACACTGTGTGTGTGTGATAGTGTAGTGATGTACACTCGTGTGTGTGTGATAGTGTAGTGATGTACACTCGTGTGTGTGATAGTGTAGTGATGTACACTGTGTGTGTGTGATAGTGTAGTGATGTACACTGTGTGTGTGTGATAGTGTAGTGATGTACACTCGTGTGTGTGTGTGTGATAGTGTAGTGATGTACACTCGTGTGTGTGATAATGTAGTGATGTACCCGAGTGTGTGTGTGATAGTGTAGTGATGTACACTCGTGTGTGTGTGTGGGATAGTGTAGTGATGTACACTCGTGTGTGTGATAATGTAGTGATGTACACGAGTGTGTGTGTGATAGTGTAGTGATGTACACTCGTGTGTGTGTGTGTGATAGTGTAGTGATGTACACTCTTGTGTGTGAGATAGTGTAGTGATGTACACTGTGTGTGTGTGTGTGATAGTGTAGTGATGTACACTCGTGTGTGTGTGTGATAGTGTAGTGATGTACACTCGTGTGTGTGATAATGTAGTGATGTACACTCGTGTGTGTGATGGTGATAGTGTAGTGATGTACACTCGTGTGTGTGTGATAGTGCAGTGATGTACACTCGTGTGTGTGTGTGATAGTGTAGTGATGTACACTCCTGTGTGTGTGATAGTGTAGTGAGGTACACTGTGTGTGTGATAGTGTAGTGATGTACACTCGTGTGTGTGAGTGTAGTGATGTACACTGTGTGTGTGATAGTGTAGTGATGTACACTCGTGGGTGTGTGTGATAGTGTAGTAATGTACACTCGTGTGTGTGATAGTATAGTGATGTACACTCGTGTGTGTGATAGTGTAGTAATGTACACTCGTGTGTGTGTGTGTGTGTAATAGTGTAGTGATGTACACTCGTGTGTGTGTGTAATAGTGTAGTGATGTACACTCGTGTGTGTGTGTAATAGTGTAGTGATGTACACTCGTGTGTGTGTGTGTGTGTGATAGTGTAGTGATGTACACTCGTGTGTGTGTGTAATAGTGTAGTGATGTACACTCGTGTGTGTGTGTAATAGTGTAGTGATGTACACTCATGTGTGTGTGATAGTGTAGTGATGTACACTCGTGTGTGTGTGATAGTGTAGTGATGTACACTCATGTGTGTTTGATAGTGTAGTGATGTACACTCTTGTGTGTGATAGTGTAGTGATGTACACTCGTGTGTGTGATAGTGTAGTGATGTACACGCGTGTGTGATAGTGTAGTGATGTACACTCGTGTGTGTGTGTTAGTGTAGGGATGTACACTCGTGTGTTTGTGATAGTGTAGTGATGTACACTCGTGTGTGTGTGTGATAGTGTAGTGATGTACACTCGTGTGTGTGTGATAGTGTCGTGATGTACACTTGTGTGTGTGATAGTGTAGTGATGTACACTCGTGTGTGTAATAGTGTAGTGATGTACACTCGTGTGTGTAATAGTGTAGTGATGTACACTCGTGTGTGTGATAGTGTAGTGATGTACACTCGTGTGTGTGTGATAGTGTAATAAAAGACTTGACCACGATATCTGGCTTGGTGTCCTTTATTTGGTTCGGTTTCTGTTTCCCACACGGCTGTCCTTTATTTGGTTCCTTCCACACGGTGCCGACTCCGCTGTCGCTCCCGTCACCGCCAACAGCCCCGCTGTTGGTCTCCGTCGCTCCCGTAGCTCCTTAGCAGCCTCGCTGCTGTTACCCTCACGCAGCCCCTCCGGCTGTACTCGCTGCAGCCTCCTCTCTGGGTCACTCCCGTAGACTCTGACAGCCTCGTTGCTGTCTCTCTCTGTCGCTCCCGTAGCTCCTGGCAGCCTCACCGCTGCCTCCCTTACACAGCCTCCCTGGCTGTACTCGCTGCAGCTTCACCCCCTCCAGTAGCCCACTACTGTCTCCGGGTTTGGCCACCGCTGGCCGACGGTGCCACCCCTCCTTGGTTCGCCCTGCGTGGCCTCACCCTTTTCCAGTCTCCCACCAACTCCCTTCTCCTTCCGGTTTCACCGCTTAAGGACCCGAACCTTCCTCCCACGTAACATGACTCCACCTCCCCGTGACGTCACATCCGGAAGGTCGCTTACGCCCGCATTACACCACCCTCCCCCGTAGAGAAAAACCCAGCCGACCTCGGCTGAACAATACCAAACCGTAATGCGGCGAACCGACCTTCCACACCAAAGGACACAAAGCATGCAATATAACAGTAAGAACAACAACACAAAGTAACATCAACGAACGTACGAGAAGCATGCAATAAATACGACAGTAAGAACATGTCTTGCCTCACGGCAGATGGGGAGCGTACGTTAACAGGAAGTTCCTGTTTTTTTATGCTAATGTTGGTCACGTGACCAGGGAGTGACGATGTTAGATTTCCACTGTACCACGCTGGCTTCAGCCAGTACTCAGATAAGTCAAGATGGCGGCACGCATCGCATCTCAGTGAGACCACAGCCGCACTTATCCATTGTGGGAGCTTAAGAAGCATTATCTGTAAGTTGTTTATATTCCTCTAATATTGGAAATGCTGTTGTAATGTTTAAATGACCGTTATAGCAATGTAAATGCCTTTATGGTGCCGTTAAGTTGTTGTAGTAAATACGAGGCCTAGTTAGTAACGAAGCCTGTGACTTTCCTTATTGTGGATGTTACTTGCGATTTAGTAGGTCGAGTCAGACTTTTGCCTATGTTGCGATCCTGAGAGTGATGACGAAGTATCTCATCCACAGTTTAGTGTTAAGTGTAATGCTGTACATTTGGGGTGCAGTGGGATGAATACACTGTGCCTGTATGCAACGCATCAGCTTGTGCCTTTGTCTAGTTGTTCAGGGGTAATGTGGGGGCCTGGTCCTTCCAGGATCTATTGTTATCTGAGACAATGTTCTGATGCTGTGGTGTTCATTGTGTGGGTGTTTCCGAATTATAACAGATGCTGTATCTGTGTTTTCTCACCAGTTTTACCTGTTAAATCAATAAATGACGATCGGAGTTGGACGGTCATCCTGGCTTCGAGGGTTTATTGAACACATGGTTGTCTACTCGACTAGCGGTGCAACGCAGCGCAGCATGCAATAAATACGACAGTAAGAACAAGAACAACAACACAACATAACAATCAACGAAACGTAAGAGATTTAGAACGTGTGCGGGTCGCCGGCCCGTCCCGGACGGTCGGCGGCCCACCCGCAGAACGGGAACGTGATGGAGTTTGAGGAGTGACAGGGCGTAATCCTCCTGTCGCTGTTGGAAGTCCACCAACGTCCTGTGTCCCTGAAGGATTAGTCTCGGGCGTGTCCGGCGAATGTGCTTGCAGCGGGGTCGGAAGGGCTGCAGGGCTCGAAGTTCCCGCAGACCTGGCAGGCGCCCTCCGAGCAGGGCCCCTCGTCACCCGCGGTGTCACGGCCGGTCTGTCTGGAACAGGTACGACAGGCGCTCTAGCAAGATCAATGGACGCAGGCAGGGGAGAGTCGGCAGCAACAGACCCCGGCAAGGCAACATTGGGAGATGACGCATCATGTAGGGGAGCAACATATGGTTTCAAGCGCGACGTATGAACAAACCAGCGGCGAGATCCAATCTGAACGCGTGCTGACTGTGGGTTGGGAACCTCGATGAGGCGGACGGGCCCTCGCCAAGGTTTGTGCAATTTATGAGAGGTTCCCGGCCGTACCTGCGGACAATGGAGCCAGGCCAGGTCCCCAACCTTCCAGGGGCACTCCCCCTTGGAACGTCGAGCATACCGCTCGTTCCGGGCCTGGGCTTTGGCCGTAGCCACGCGGGCATTCTCCCGCGCCTCCGTGACCCGGCGAACCGTGTCATGAATGTACTCAGGGAGTGGTTTACGAGGTCCTCTCACCCCGGTTCCCAATTGCACATCCATCGGCGGCACGTTTTCCCGACCATACATAAGGTAAAACGGCGAATAACCTGTAGCCGCATGAGGCGTCATCCGGTTTGCCGAAAGGACCCCAGGGATGTGCAGATCCCAATCTGATTGTTGTTCACTCACAGTATGGCAAAGCATGGCAGACAATGTCCTGTTTAGCCGCTCAACCATACCATTCGTCTGCGGATGGTATGGGGATGTCCGTACTTTCTTAGTCCCAAGGCCCGCGCACACTTCCGCCAATAATTTAGAAGAGAAATTTCGGCCCTGGTCCGTGAGGAGTCTCTCAGGCGCCCCCTTGTCCATAATGTACCCAAACAAAAAGGCGTCGGTAATGGCCGCGGCCGACTGGTCGGGCAACGGCCAGGCCATCGGCCAACGGGAGAGGTACTCAACCCCAACCAGCAAATATGTATTACCCCTCGCCGATGGTGGGAAAGGTCCCAATATGTCCAGTGCCACCAATTCATTAACCCGAGACACCTGAATTGACTGGATAGGCGGCACGTAAGGATGTTTAGGCGGCTTACGTCGGGCGCAATCAGGGCACGCGCGCACGTGCCCTACGACATCTGTCGCCATGCCGTGCCAAAAATAATGACGTTGCAACGTCAACAAGGTCTTCTGCACACCTAGATGTAAGAGCGTGTCACAATGGAGAGTTCTAATCAACTCGTATCGCAGGGACGTTGGTACCACCAGACGCCAGCGTTCCTGGAACCGTTCCCTCCACATAAGCAGACCATCTCGGAGAGTGGTTTCCAGCCCCACAGCCGTACTCGGACTCCCATTATCCCCCGCAGACCGCTTCCGCAAGGACAACAACGACTCATCCATCATCTGTTCCCGAATCCACACAGACCGCGGCAGATTCAAAACCCCGTCAGTCGGTCCCGGTTCCATCGGAGCATCCGACTTCTCGACGGCCAACGCAAGCGGCTGAGGGGGGGGGGGTAGAATCGGCGAACACCTATGCGTCCCCGACGCAAAGTGCGTCTGCGTTCGCATGGCGCACCCCCTTCCGATGGTGAATTTGGAAGGAAAATTCCTGCAGCGTGTTCAACCAACGCGCCAACTGGCCGGATGGCTGGTCCATTTTAAGTGCATATTGCAAGGCCGCATGATCCGTACGCACAATAAAGGAACGACCGTAAAGGTACGGTCGAAATTGCCATAGGAAAAAAACAACAGCCAGAAGTTCTCTGCGAGTGACACAGTAGCGGGTTTCCGCGGGAGACAAGACCCGGCTACCATACGCCATGACGCGCTCTACACCCCCTTTAGACTGAGATAATACCGCACCAATACCTGTGTCACTCGCGTCCGTATCAAGAATGAATGGGTGATCGAAATCGGGATAATCCAATGTTGGGGCCATAGCCAATAGATCGCGCAGACTCCGAAAGGCCGCCTCTTCCGGCTGTCCCCAAGCAAACTTTCGTCCTTTACCCGTAAGGAGATGCAAGGGCCTCGCGATTGTCGCAAAATTCGGCACAAATCTTCGATAATACGAGGCAAATCCCAAAAACCGACGAACATCCCCCACGGTGGCCGGAGTCGGCCAATCCCGGACGCACGCCGTCTTTTCCGGATCCGTGGACACCCCCTCAGCACTCACAATGTGCCCCAAATAACGGACGGACCGTTGCAGTAGGTGGCATTTCTTTGGTTTGAATTTCAAATTCGCAGAGCGCATCCTCGTGAACACTGTCTCCAGCCGCCTTAAATGTTCATCAAATGTGCGGCTGAAGACAATAATATCGTCCAAATATATAAGACATGTCTCCCACTGCAACCCCATCAAAACGAGCTCCATCAACCTTTGAAATGTAGCAGGGGCCGCATTCAATCCCATCGGAAGGCAGTTAAATTGAAATAACCCTTGCGGCGTACGGAATGCGGTTTTCTCCTGTGAGGACTCGTCAAGGGAAAGCTGCCAAAATCCCGAAGAGAGGTCCAGTGTAGAAAAGAACTTAGCCCCCGACAATGCATCAAGGGAGTCGTCCATACGCGGCAGGGAGTACGCATCTGCCACCGATATCTTATTCAATTTCCGGAAATCAACACAAAATCGCAATTTGCCATCCTTTTTCTTAACCAAAACTACAGGAGCGCCCCATGGGCTGTTAGATGGCGATATAATGTCCATAGCCAACATGTCTTCCACTGCCCCCCGAACGTGTTCTCGCTCAGCAGGACTCATCCGATGCGAATTCAATCGAATAGGGGCAGCGTCGCCCGTATCAATATGATGGTAAAGCAACGAGGTGCGCCCCAAATCCAAATCATCGGAGCTGAACACATCCGAATACGTCAATAACAATTTACGAACCGCACCACGTTGATCCATGGACAGGGAAGAATTTCCGTCACATAAGTCAGCAATCCATCGATTATCCGAACCCCTTGGCTCGGAAACACCAGCAACCACTCCCCGGCTATGCAGACAATCCTGAGTCGCAAATGCCGTACTGGCATGTGCCACAACCGTACCAGCCGGAACACGGACGTTTTCCACACCCGCATTAAGCACCTGTAAAAACGGTAATTGATCCGGCCGGACGATGGTCTGTGCCCCAACTAACGCCAACCCGGTTGTTATCGTGGCGGACGGTGACAACAAGACCCCAACTGCTCCTAGCCGATCAGGCAGGGGCTTCCGATACCGCAAGGGAATAAGCATCTGTGAGCCAGGTGGGATGTCCACAGATGCGACGGACAGCGCCTGCACTTGTGCGGCCGAAGCAGGTCGCCCCCAGGGCGACGGCAGAAACGAGATTTGACGGCCACCCGGCAATTCAATGCAATTCTCATTAATTTTGATCAAAATGGGCATCTTAGCCAAAAAATCGGTGCCTAATAAACAAGGAACCGCCAAAGATCTTGAGATTAACACAATGCCCGAGGCCGACACATCCCCGATAGATATTTTAGCATCCACCTGGCCCACGATACCCATGCTACCCCCGTTCGCAGAACGCACGACCCGTAAACCGGACGCACGGCCCCCGGTGGGATGCCCAACAGATGGAAAATGACATGCGATATAATAGTCGCGGACGCTCCGGAGTCGACCAAAATGCGCACGTCCACCCCTTGTATAGACCCCGGTACAGTGGATGAACCCGTAGCGGCCGCGACGACTCTCCGTGCCAATTTGCGCCACTGCGTCACCGAGCGACAAGGCCCCGTCGATGGCCTTTCTTTAACAACAACATTAGGATCGCACAACGAAGGTGATGGGTGAGGTGCAAAGCCTTGCCGGGTGTCTGGTGCGTGCCGACTTGCCTGTTTCGGAGGTTCTTTGGTCGGCTTGTCTGTTGATGAGGCCTCCTGCTGCGGCGGACCCGGGACGCGGGCCCAGCAGTCCTTGGCGTAGTGGCCCCTACACCCGCAGCGGAAGCAGTCGACATCGTTGCGCCGAAGCGCAGGCCTTGCATCCCGACGGCCCCGTACCGGTAGTGTAGCGCGCGGGCCCGGCCCACCGCGTCCCGACCATGGAGCAGAGGCGGCCGTCAGCTCCTGAGGGCCCCTCTCATCCGGCACGTAGACCGCCTTCGTAGGGTCCCAACCCAGAGCGCCACCCTCTGCGACGGGCCCCCCCGTCCACACCGCAACTTGCTTCCACCGACGGAGGTTAAACTGCGCATCCAGACATTTAGCTGCCGCCCGGGAAGTGAGCTTCTCATGCCCACACACAGGCATGGGGATCCCCAGATCCCGAGACAGCTCAAGCATTTTACCTAAGATGAGAGGCTCGAGCAGGTCCGGTGGTGTCTCTGGATATGCTGCCATGGCCAGCTCCAGCACCGCACCCCTGAATGCCACGGGCGATTCCTCGGGCGCTCGTTGTCGTTGAGCAAATCGCCAATGCGCATCGTCAGGTGCCTCGTAAGCGTCGGCCATTTCTTCAAAAACTCCACGTAAAGTCTTCTTCTTTTCGTCCGTTATGAAACGGAAAAATCGAACTGATTCATCATCCAGTAGAGTCGGCAACACTTCTAAGGCCTCAGCATCGGTCCATCTTGCAGAACGTACCGCCGCCAAGAATCTGCAGGCGAAAGCGCTCCAATCGCCCGCGATGGAGAATTCTTTAACTGTGGTAAGATGGCGACTCCGACTCCTCTTCATGCCGTCCTCCAACGATGGTTCCTCTGGTGGTAAATTCAAAATGGCGTCGGCCCGCGGCGTGGCCAAGATGGCGGTTTCGCGCCGCGGAGCGCGCAAGATGGCGGCTTCGTGCCGCGTGGCTAATGGCGGCGGCAGGGCAGACAACGTGGCGGCCCGTGGACCACCTTCTGCTTCCTCCGTCATCGTCCTTGGCGTGACGAGATGACACAGCTGCGCCAGGACGTCATTGAGTGCCTCCAGTTGCTCCGCCATCTGCTGCCATCGTGGATCAGCGTCCGATGATGTTGGCGGGCCCGCTCCCGCGGCGACATCAACTCCATACCCCGCGCTCGCTTCAGCAGGGCTCTCCTCCACCACCCCAGCAGAATCCATCGTTCGAGGGAGGTCTTCGTCGTCGGACGAAGAAGCCGATGCTTGCGCCGGAATAATTTTCTTTCTTACTTGCTTCGACATGCCGTTCCACTTCTGACACCAGTGTAATAAAAGACTTGACCACGATATCTGGCTTGGTGTCCTTTATTTGGTTCGGTTTCTGTTTCCCACACGGCTGTCCTTTATTTGGTTCCTTCCACACGGTGCCGACTCCGCTGTCGCTCCCGTCACCGCCAACAGCCCCGCTGTTGGTCTCCGTCGCTCCCGTAGCTCCTTAGCAGCCTCGCTGCTGTTACCCTCACGCAGCCCCTCCGGCTGTACTCGCTGCAGCCTCCTCTCTGGGTCACTCCCGTAGACTCTGACAGCCTCGTTGCTGTCTCTCTCTGTCGCTCCCGTAGCTCCTGGCAGCCTCACCGCTGCCTCCCTTACACAGCCTCCCTGGCTGTACTCGCTGCAGCTTCACCCCCTCCAGTAGCCCACTACTGTCTCCGGGTTTGGCCACCGCTGGCCGACGGTGCCACCCCTCCTTGGTTCGCCCTGCGTGGCCTCACCATTTTCCAGTCTCCCACGAACTCCCTTCTCCTTCCGGTTTCACCGCTTAAGGACCTGAACCTTCCTCCCACGTCACATGACTCCACCTCCCCGTGACGTCACATCCGGAAGGTCGCTTACGCCCGCATTACAATAGTGTAGTGATGTACACTCGTGTGTGTGTGAGTGTAGTGATGTACACTCGTGGGTGTGTGTGATAGTGTAGTAATGTACACTCGTGTGTGTGATAGTGTAGTGATGTACACTCGTGTGTGTGTGTGTGTGTGATAGTGTAGTGATGTACACTCGTGTGTGTGTGTGTGATAGTGTAGTGATGTACACTCGTGTGTGTGTGTGTGATAGTGTAGTGATGTACACTCATGTGTGTGTGTGATAGTGTAGTGATGTACACTCGTGTGTGTGTGTGATAGTGTAGTGATGTACACTCGTGTGTGTGTGTGATGGTGTAGTGATGTACACTCGTGTGTGTGTGATAGTGTAGTGATGTACACTCGTGTGTGTGTGATAGTGTAGTGATGTACACTCGTGTGTGTGTGATAGTGTAGTGATGTACACTCGTGTGTGTGTGTGATAGCGTAGTGATGTACACTCGTGTGTGTGATAGTGTAGTGATGTCCACTCGTGTGTGTGATAGTGTAGTGATGTACACTGTGTGTGTGTGATAGTGTAGTGATGTACACTCGTGTGTGTGTGATGGTGTAGTGATGTTCACTGTGTGTGTGATAGTGTAGTGATGTCCACTCGTGTGTGTGATAGTGTAGTGATGTACACTCGTGTGTGTGTGATAGTGTAGTGATGTACACTCGTGTGTGTGTGTGATAGTGTAGTGATGTACACTCGTGTGTGTGATAGTGTAGTGATGTACACTGTGTGTGTGTGATGGTGTAGTGATGTACACTCGTGTGTGATAGTGTAGTGATGTACACTCGTGTGTGTGAGATAGTGTAGTGATGTACACTCGTGTGTGTATGTCATAGTGTAGTGATGTACACTCGTGTGTGTGTGTGTGTGTAATAGTGCAGTGATGTACACTCGTGTGTGTGTGTGTGTGTAATAGTGTAGTGATGTACACTCGTGTGTGTGTGTGTGTGATAGTGTAGTGATGTACACTCGTGTGTGTGTGTGATAGTGTAGTGATGTACACTCGTGTGTGTGTGTGATAGTGTAGTGATGTACACTCGTGTGTGTGTGTGAGATAGTGTAGTGATGTACACTCGTGTGTGTGTGTGTGATAGTGTAGTGATGTACACTCGTGTGTGTGTGATAGTGTAGTGATGTACTCGTGTGTGTGTGTGTGATAGTGTAGTGATGTACACTCGTGTGTGTGATTGTGTAGTGATGTACACTCGTGTGTGTGTGTGTTAGTGTAGTGATGTACACTCGTGTGTGTGTGTAATAGTGTAGTGATGTACACTCGTGTGTGTGTGTGTGATAGTGTAGTGATGTACACTCGTGTGTGTGTGATAGTGTAGTGATGTTCACTCGTGTGTGTGTGTGTGATAGTGTAGTGATGTACACTCGTGTGTGATAGTGTAGTGATGTACACTCGTGTGTGATAGTGTAGTGATGTACACTCGTGTGTGTGATAGTGTAGTGATGTACACTCGTGTGTGTGTGTGATAGTGTAGTGATGTACACTCGTGTGTGTGTGATAGTGTAGTAATGTTCACTCGTGTGTGTGTGATAGTGTAGTGATGTTCACTCGTGTGTGTGTGTGATAGTGTAGTGATGTTCACTCGTGTGTGTGTGTGTGTGATAGTGTAGTGATGTTCACTCGTGTGTGTGTGTGTGTGATAGTGTAGTGATGTACACTCGTGTGTGTGTGTGTGTGATAGTGTAGTGATGTACACTCGTGTGTGTGTGTGTGTGATAGTGTAGTGATGTACACTCGTGTGTGTGTGTGTGATAGTGTAGTGATGTTCACTCGTGTGTGTGTGTGTGTGTGATAGTGTAGTGATGTACACTCGTGTGTGTGTGTGTGTGTGTAATAGTGTAGTGATGTACACTCGTGTGTGTGTGTGTGTAATAGTGTAGTGATGTACACTCGTGTGTGTGTGTAATAGTGTAGTGATGTACACTCGTGTGTGTGTGTGTGATAGTGTAGTGATGTACACTAGTGTGTGTGATAGTGTGGTGATGTACACTCGTGTGTGTGTGTGTGTGTGTGATAGTGTAGTGATGTACACTCTTGTGTGTGTGTGATAGTGTAGTGATGTACACTCGTGTGTGTGTGTGATAGTGTAGTGATGTACACTCGTTTGTGTGATAGTATAGTGATGTACACTCTTGTGTGTGTGTGTGTGATAGTGTAGTGATGTACACTCGTGTGTGTGTGTGATAGTGTAGTGATGTACACTCGTGTGTGTGTGTGTGAGATAGTGTAGTGATGTACACTCGTGTGTGTGTTTGTGATAGTGTAGTGATGTACACTCGTGTGTGTGATAATGTAGTGATGTACACTCGTGTGTGTCACTGTGTGTGTATTAGTGTAGTGATGTACACTCGTGTGTTTGTGATAGTGTAGTGATGTACACTTGTGTGTGTGATAGTGTAGTGATGTACACTCGTGTGTGTGTGTGTGTGATAGTGTAGTGATGTACACTCGTGTGTGTGATAGTGTAGTGATGTACACTCGCGTGTGTGTGTGTGCTAGTGTAGTGATGTACACTCGTGTGTGTGTGTGATAGTGTAGTGATGTACACTGTGTGTGTGATAGTGTAGTGATGTACACTCGTGTGTGTGTGTGTGATAGTGTAGTGATGTACACTCGTGTGTGTGTGTGTGATAGTGTAGTGATGTACACTGTGTGTGTGATAGTGTAGTGATGTACACTCGTGTATGTGTGTGATAGTGTAGTGATGTACACTGTGTGTGTGATAGTGTAGTGATGTACACTCGTGTGTGTGTGTGTGATAGTGTAGTGATGTACACTCGTGTGTGTGTTTGTGATAGTGTAGTGATGTACACTCGTGTGTGTGATAGTGTAGTGATGTACACTCGTGTGTGTGATAGTGTAGTGATGTACACTCGCGTGTGTGTGTGTGTGCTAGTGTAGTGATGTACACTCGTGTGTGTGTGTGTGATAGTGTAGTGATGTACACTGCGTGTGTGATAGTGCAGTGATGTACACTCGTGTGTGTGTGTGTATGATAGTGTAGTGATGTACACTCGTGTGTGCATTTATTTGAATTTATGTATGCATTTTAGTAATACGTTAAGTCTAATTCTTATTTTATACAACCCCCTTAATGTATATTATGCCATATTAAATATAATTTCTTATACTCTGGAACGAATTATTTCCTTTTCCTTTATTTCTTATAGGAAAAATTTGCTTGGTTTACGTCATTTTCGGTATAAGTCCTACCTTCTGGAACGAATTAACGACGCATACCGAGGTACCACTGTAAACTGAACTGGTGGGCTTAAGGGTCCTGTATTTATACTACTTTTTTATAACTGGAAAGTTCTTGAATGTTCTAGAAGTTACTACAAGTTACTACTCAGCACTGAATCTATCTGGAATTCCCATTGAAAATTTGTAAATTTCAAAATATCACTGTCTTGGTCACAAAAGCAAAGTTTGTGGGAAATAATAGCCATTTTGTGTACTTTTGAGGCATACGCAATTAGAAAATAACACTTACTGCCCAGGGACATTTTTTTAATTACACAGTGTAATGAATCTTAATAATATCAGCCATAGCTTGTGTGTGTCAAAGACTCAATGCCGTTGATGCTGAGAGCTTCAGACTTTAACACGGAACCCTAAGAATCCTAACTGTGTCTGAGTCTGTATCACGCTGCCTCAAGCACTAAAAATGAATCCTAAGAATATCAGCCATAGTGTATCTGTGTAAAACACTCACACGCAGAATAGCAATAGCATCCTCACTCAATGATACACACGTGTAGGGTTAATATAGCTCATGTAATACTCCTTTACACTCGTGTGTGTGCTGTATGTGAGCGTAGAGGTATTGCAATACATGGGCAATAGCAATGTATCTGTTTGCACAGTGATGCACGTGGTCACAACGATAGCCTAGTCCGGCTCTGTGAGCCTCGGGTATTTACATAGAACCCCAATAATCCTTAAGGTGCCTTAGTAGGGATATAGCAGCCTCAAGCATTATGAATGAATAATGAGAATCCTTAGGCTGCCTTAGTCTGGATATGAGCCTACATCATTAACAATGAATTCTACGCATCACTACGGTGATGTAGTCTGGCTCGAGTCTGATGATGACATCCATTACAGAGAAGACTTATACTCGTAGGTTCATCTGCTACAATGGTTACTTTGGCCAACAGCATCCTTACTGGATAATACACGCGTGTAATATCAATGGAGCTTATGTAATAGTGAAATACACTCGTGTGTGTGCTATATATTATTGTCTAATGAATACATTACAGTCATAAAGTTGATGTTTGCACGTGCAGTGTAGTGATAGACAAGGTTGACCAAGATTATGCCTTAGTCTCGCTCTGTGAGCCTCAGCCATGAACTGGGGAACATAAGGATCCTAAAAATGCCTTAGTTTGACTGAGCATCAAGCTGTTGACATGAAGCCTAAACATCTTCAACGTGTCTTAGTCTGGATGTATGATCCTTGGGCATTACCAATCAACCCTAAGTTTATATAATCCATAATAGAGGTTTTTTGGGGTTAGATCGCGTAAATATATAAATGCGTCGTTAAACCCGCCAACACCCGACACAGACAACTAGTAAGGGTTGTCACGTAAACAGAACGTGCCAATTCGTCACTAGTACAGCACGCCGGTGTGTTGGAGAGCCAAGCCACAACATTATTAAAATTTATATTGATGTAGTTATAAAAGCTATTTCACCATATGAATTCTGCAGGCCGATTTTGTGTCCGCAGTGCTGATGGTTACAGGATGTACCCGGTACTCGTTTAAGCCAAGGGTTCATCTGGGAGAGGCTCAGAATTGGTTCTGAATCCACTCACCATTGATGATAGCCATGGCCGTGAGTCACGTGTAGGTGACCATGTTTGTAGCTCAGTGCTCAGAGCATCCCATCATCATTGCACATCCATACTCACTCTCGCTCATGTAGACATTCGCACACAAACAGACAAACAGGCTGGAGGGGCAAGTATTGTTAGCGAGTGGCACTTTAAGGCCGGTATGGAACACGAGGGGGTGGGTGGCCAGCACCACGTCAGGCCGCCTTTGTCTCCCTAGTGGCGGTTTTAACACACTACACCAGGTAGTCATGAGGCTGAGTCGACCTAGGGGAGGACCATGACCGGTTTAGAAAATCGTCACTGGTGTGGGCTGTGAACGGGAATGGAATTTGTGTCGCTAGGTTCATATTGTAGCATGCTAACCTCTATGCCACCGCTCCGCAACATACACACAAGACACAATTACATGTACAATAACAGACATGCACACTTGTCAAGAGTCCGTGGAACTCACACATGAATGCCAGCAGGTTGACCACAGCTCCCTGCAGGGCGCTGATCGTGGCGATGTCTTCTTCGTCGAGAAATGAGGGTGGAGCTCCCTTTTGAGCGTCTCTCCTGTGAGACCAGAACCAGCAGTGACACACACAGCCCGTGTCTTACACAGCATCATTACACACAGCATCATCATTCACAGCATCATCACGCACGGCATCATCACACACGGCAACATTGCGCACAGCATCACAGCACACAACCCTTGTCTTACACAGCATCATTTCACACAGCATCATGCCACACATCATCACACAACATAACACAACATCATCACACAGCATGATCATCATACATCATCATCATCACACATTATCATCACACAGCCCATATTCCACACAAGGCGTCACTCCGTGTGTTTATTTGTGCGAGTTCATGAGTCCATACCGGTTTGTCTCTTCCAGGTGAACCTGCAGGAGTCAGACACAGGGGGCGCGAGTCAGTTCACCTCCAGCTACGTTAACCAGACGATGATTGGTAGACGCGATGAGCTGGGCTGCGCTAATCCATTTGCATATCCCAGTGTCGTTCGTTGTAATCAAGACAAAGCCATGGACTCGTTATGACTCAATTATTCTCATCAGCAAGGTGTGGCCTCTAAAATTGTTGCCACTTGGTGTCCGATATTATGGCAAGGTGTCTGTGGCACTTGACATCGAGTTGCAGTGATTGTGAACCAACATTTAAAATAATGATCCACTGCGAGAGTGAATTACACCTAGAGTGTTACGTTGCCAAAGTCCATAGTTTAGCAGGGTTAACATTTGTTGAGGCAGGCAATTTCAGGATTGGTTTAAACTTTCTAAGACTCATAAGATGTCAGTGCTGAAATATAACTCATTCTGGCTTTCCTGATGTTAAAATCCCTTTCCGTTATCAGCATTACTAATGGTTGGTATACATTTGGTAAAATTTATCATTTCAATTTAGTGTCAAGTGGCCTCAATCTGATGTAAATTAGAGGTTGATGAGGTTACAATTTTTTATGCCAATGCCTGCATAGATTACCAACCAATTAACTCAAGGGATTTGTGTGTTAATCGTATATTTATTCTTTTGAAATTCAGCGGTAGTTCATATTTTTATTACAATATACAAAGTTGGTGAACTTGACTCTACATTTACTTTCAGAACCCATGGGCTATATGTTGTCTTGACAATGGAAGTGGCGTTATCTTGTGTTTTGTGTTGCAACGCATCTGCCAAGTTTACAAACGCAACGAATATACGTGAACTGGGGCACTCGCCCTGGCTCCGTGAGTGCTCTACCTGCAGGAACGTGAGCGAGTCCCTCTCCTCCTGCAGAGCGCGCAGGCGTGTGGCTGCTGCCTGGAGCTCGCTGATCTCGTGCTCGTAATGAGCAATGTTCTCCTCGATCTGGGACAGCAGCTCGTGCCCCTTCACATCCACGTGATCCAGAGCCGCCCTCTCGTCCTCATCCAGCATCGTCCTCATGCGGGTGAACTCGCCTGAGATGCCAGCCTTGGTCTGGAGCATGGAATCCTGCAAAGGGCGTGTGATGGATTCTATAAATTAATATTCCATGCTGCTAAGACCAAAGTCACATTGTTTTCCAGTTTCTCGAAACCTATTTTTCCCTGCTGCCACATTATGTCTTTGGACTCGCATCTCATTGAACAGGTCGATAACTTCAGGTATCTAGGTGTTATCTTGCCCGTCACATTGATAACATCGCCAGTAAGATTTAATAAACAAAATCCTCTATATAAATAGACATTGTCTCACCTCGGCTCCATCTTCATGTAGTCCAAGCTGCCATCCTCCCCATCGTTGACTCCTGTGAAATCATTGACCGCCTAGCCTCTTGTTCCATTATACCACCTGGCTGCCCACTTTGACCTTGATGCCTCCATATCAACACATTATTGCAACCTCTGTATCACCTCCAATTTATCTCCCCTGGATATGTTTAGAGACCACCACAGGGCTGTCTTCATCTTAAGATTCCTTTAAAACAAATCCGCCAAGTATGTAAGGACCTCCTAACTCTGCAAATTCCCAGTCGCAACCTCAATAAGTACCTCCCTGTTCTCTCTAAAATTACCAGAAATTAAAACTAGGTTTTGCGACGCGTCCTTCCACGCTGCTGTTACTACCCCACGTTACTGGCGTGTCCTTGCCTCAGCCTAGGCTGGGCTCCCTCCCCTGCTTCCAACACGATTAGAGGGCTGCGTAATGATTGAGATATGAACCAGTGCTGGACTCTACCTTCACAAACCTGCACTGACCCATGCAACTAAGTATGGCCAACTAGCCTCAATGATCAACACGATGTTGTGGAACCTTCGTCCAGAAGTGTATTGGTGAGGATCTGTAAATTATTTACCAAAACAGATAAGCACATGTTCTTGGTTCTTTCGGTAAAGATAAGCACATGATTCACCTTCTGCATAGATTAGTCATTAAACGTATTTTGTACACAATCTATTTGCCCCATGGCCTTTTGGGACCGAATTATTTTATCAGTACTGGCAGACCTCGCTAAACGCTCAGTATGCTTCCTGAAGAAGTGAGTGCTTATCGAATCAGCGCAAAAATGGGTTATTATACTATTGTATATATCAGGATGTGTTCCCGTCAGCGTTATTGCTTTCGGATGACCAATATATATTAGGGCTTCATTGGAGTATAGGTAAAAGCACCAATAATACAGATGGTAAAAATTATTTAATGAATAAAAAATAATTATAATAACCTCATTAAGTATGACATGCTGTGCATAATACTGTACTCCTCCTACCATGGCAGTGAGTTCTCACCTCGCTAATATAAAAAAAAACAATGGATTGTTTTTTTTATAAAAATCGTAATAGAATCATGGGGGGTGGGGTTCTGGTTGGCTCAGCATGCGTCGCTCTCATTGGCTGAGCGAGTGATTAGGGGTTGGGTACGTTTCCTAAGCCAGCACTGCTGCGTGTTCTCACTCGTAAGAGCTTTATACGATACCAGCTGTACCTGGTGAAACATTCACCGATGTAGCAGATCTTTATTAAACAGTCACGCATTTTTGTTACTCATATTTTTCAACAAAGATTGATATAAATACACAATTGCCATATTCTGGGTTTTTTTTCCGACACTAAATTAAGTGAATCACACGATATGACTCTTGATCGAGCTAGATATAACTGTATACTCTTTGGTTTTTTCGGTAAAGTCACGTAGGTAAAAAATAAAAAGAAATTAAATCACGACGTTTCGGAGGCAACACAAGCTTCCGTCTTCAGGTGGCACCATCACAGCAAAATTACTGTATCACTTCACTTGATACAGTAATTTTGCTGTGACGTTGCCACCTGAAGACGGAAGCTTGTGCTGCCTCCAAAACGTCGTGATTTAATTTATTTTAATTTTATTTTTTACCTACGTGACTTTATCGACAAAGCCAAAGAGTATGGACCCTTTCAGTCACGAAAACTTCAAATCTAGAAAAGATAGAATTGTCCTTGACTAAAAACAGACTTAGGTAAGTAAATGCATTTTTTATCAAACGTTTGACATTGTGACTTATTGATTGTAAATAAAAAAGCCAATCCTATGGGGAATTGTTAGCGTATGAAACTGAATGTTAATTTCGTGTCTAATGGAATAAGTATCCTGTCAGAGGTTGCTCCACCGATCATTTTTGCTTCGATTATGCAAGTTTGTATTTGAGTAAGAGTAAGTCTTGTACCATTAAGTAGTCCTCACAATGACATTAATTTTCTAAGGAGCATGATAACGGCTCCTACTTTAAGTTTCAGTTCATGAGGAGGCATTCCGGTTGGAGTAAGACTTTAACAATTCTTCCGGGATTGCAAGTTGATCAGCAGTATCATCACTCACAATAGTATCCACGCACTAGAAAAGCACTCAGCTCCATTGTTGCGATAAAAAAGTCTGCATTTGTAACATTCAGTATTGCGCTTCATTTAAGCTGTTCAGGAGTAAATCGTAGAAAAGTAAATGTCACCGTATAGTTGCGCAAATGTATCTTGATTTTCTGGATAGCGGTGTGAGGATAATGTTGCTGTATCGTCTGTTTTTCCATCAACAACGTCCAGAAGCTATTCCACAAGTTCCATTTCACTTTCCAGAGCTCGCAAATTCTGTTTCAGCTTCAGCACCTGTAATTCTCCCCAGAAACGATGCTTCTTTATACAACTTGCAACAGTAAGAGGCCGTGAACCACGTAAAGTAACTGGTAGGACGTGCCTCCATATGATTTACATTTTACTGTTCGATCATCCAATAATATATCAACAGCCTGACATACGTGTGTGCTTCATCTCAGACAATTCGTTTCTATTGAACTATATTTGTGGCTTCGTGTTTGGCTTTATATTGCAAGTCAATGTTGCAGTTATTTTCAAAGGGATTTTAGAGACTGAATGAGCAGATCAGCCTCCAGCTAATAGTTTTGCTGGTATTCCTGTTGACGTAACTGGTGTTGCTATATCCCCTTTACCTCTAATAGTAGAGTGCCATAGTGCTGACTCTTGTACAGCAGCTGCAACTGTAAGTGGGCCGTTAGCACACACGCCATTGAGCATATATGTGTAGGACTTGAGTTATAGTGCGCCACATATTCTCTTCCACTGTTGCTATGCGAGCGAGCAGAGTACAGTGGGGGGTATGTGAGGACAGGGTTGTTGTTGTGGGATTAGGTGAGGGGGTCGTTAAGTGTTGAGACAGGTGTTCGGGGTAGCCGGGGGGACACAGGCCAGCGATTGGCTAAGAGGGTAATTGGGTATTAGCTGGCATCGCGCTGGCGGCAAAAACAAGGTCACGTGAGACCGGGGGCCAGGGGGCGAGTAATAAGCGGGGGGTTGAGATAATTAATGGGGATTAATTGGTATGGGGATATAAACCACAACGCGACAGCGAGAGGGGGTCTTCTGGTCGGCGTCTTGGATGGAGCTGCAGCGACGGTGCCCAGGGAATCGCAGAGCAGGCGGTGACGGTAGTAGAGCAGAGAAAGAGTGGGTTAGCAGCGACAGACGGAGTGGAGATAGAGAGACAGTGATAGCGAGAACGCAGTGTGCGAACAGGGGTAGCCATGCATCTGAAGGATGCAGTGTAGAATAGCAGTAGAGTCGACAGACCTAGCGAGAGAGACGCGGAGGAGACGCGGCGCGGCGAGAGAGAGACGCGGAGGAGACGCGGCGCGGCGAGAGAGAGACGCGGAGAGACGCGGAGCGGAGTGAGGGCACGGAGCGACGCGGAGCGGAGTGAGGGCACGGAGAGACGCGGAGCGGTGGCGCGGTGGAGGTGGACTCTTAAGCGGAAAATAAAGAGAACAGAAAGACAGCCGAGTACGAGTCCTACATATGCGTGTGTGCCGGTAGGGTGGAGGAACTGGGGCAAGGGTCACGGTAGACCTCGTGGGGAAGCCCCAAGAACCCTCTGGTGGGTTCGAGAAGGGAGGCGTGGCTAGGGCGGAGCCAAGCCGCGCTGAGGGGAATATAAGCAGCAGAGAGCGAGAGCTCCAGGATGCCGGTTCTGGGAGTGGACTCGTCTCTTCGTCGTCGCTACCGCCTTCACTTGGGCATTGCGCGGCCGGACAGTAGTTTGCTGTCTCGATCGACGCCATCGGTGCAATGCGGCAGGGTCGTGTCTGGGCCGGGTCATGCGGCAGCATGGTCGTGAGAGAGGGAGCCGGAGTTGGTGGCATGAACACAACAACAATAAAAGGGGAGGACGGTGCCTCTTGCGACTACCCCGTCTCTGACTGAGTGTGTGCGACGCATGCCACCCGCACACACACACAAGCCTCCAACAAGAAGGAAGAAGAGACCTATGACACTACACTTCGAAAGAGTGATAGATGCCATTCAGGAAAATAGCACGGGTAATATATATATGCAAGGAGACAGAATAAAGATTCGTGGACGACATAGATCTAATGGAAAATAAGATGCATAGTCCTGCAGAAAAGTGTTCATACGCTCAATAAGTTAGGAAAGGATGCAAGACTGAGGATTAACGTGGAAAAGAAAAGGCAAAGACAGTGGTGTTCTGAAGGGATACATTGAGAAAGAAGCAATAATACAAAGCAGCAAGATTGTGAATGTAAAGGAACTTGTATTCCTTGGGACATCTACTGACATGGGACAATGACTACACTAAAGACGCAATAAGAGCGAGAATCGCAAAGGCAAAATGATTAATGGCAGGATTTAATAACATCTGGAGAAGCAAGAAAATCAGCTACAAGAACAAACTGAACATCATAAGAACATGTGTGTTCAATACAGCTTTGTATGCTTGCGAGACTTGGACATTAACAAATATTGACAGACATAAGATATTGGTACTCGAAATGTATTGCTATAGAAGGATACTGCATCTAAGCTGAACCCAAAGAGTGACCAATGTAGAAGTAAGAAAAATATGGCACACAGAAGAAGACCTGATGATGCAGCAATGATAAGGAAACTGGCACTACACATATGTAGTATGGAAAACAACAGGCAAATGAAAACTATTTTGTTGTTCAGAAATATGGAAGGAACCGGAAAGAGAGTTAGACCTCACAGAGAATGGATTGACATTAAAGATTGGTACCAGAAAGATGTGGCACTACTAGAGCATATTGATAAGACAGAGAGAGGAAAGTGGAAACCAATGACGACATGGACAGTAGACACCTACTACGGGCTATCTGCCCATGAATCGTCATGATGATGTTCACCAGGCAGGGCAGTGGTGGTGTGGTGGTCATCAAACTGTGTGGTGAGTCATTTATGAATGGGTGCTGGGCTGTCTTCACCAACCCACATTGACCAGCACGGTAATGTATTGTTAAGCAATCTGCTAGCATGAAGGTTGTGGCAAGGCCTCAATGTTACACTGGTTTAACAAAGGGTATAATTTATCCATAAGAGTGCTTTTTAGTGCATGTGTAGTGTAATAGTGCCGGCTGGTGGACAGCGGCGGAAACTGAGGTGGACAAACAGTACACACGCCGATGAGGGTGTGCACGGTGTGTTGGCAGAGAGAAAGAACTCAGGCAAGGGTCATGGAGGACCCCATCTGGACGCCCCTGGAACCTGCTAGCAGGTTTGAGAAGGGAGGTGCGGTCAGGGCGGAGCCAGGCCGCTCTGAGAACATAAAAGGAGCCGAGAGTGGGGTCTCGGGGCTGCCGGTTCTGGGAGTGGTCTCGTTGTTGCTGTCAATTCGTTGCCGTCATCACTGCCGTCTTCACTAGATATTGCGCTGCTAAAAGTTGTTGGCTCAATCGGCATGGTCAGTGTTTGACCGTTAGTGTTGTGTACAGGGTAGGCTAAGCAACTGTGGAGAGTGTGTGGACAAAACTGTGGAAGTTGATAAACAAAAGGTGCCTCCTACAAACCTTGTCTCCGAATCATTGAAACTACAAATGCACAATGTACATACATGATATATATCTTGTGTGTTGATTAACTGTGAATAACCCAACCAATAGTAGATATCAATTGTAATTTATATAAATACACGAACCCCTCCCCCATCCCCTGGTCTCCGAACCTGATTGGCTCACAAGTGATGACATCGCATTTATTTCTTTATTTAAGAACAATTCTCGCTGTGGCCTGATGAAGCTGGTTGCAATTACCGGTGAAATGTCATACTCAAATTGTAAATGTTGTGGGTTTCCTCTCCAACACACCGGTTTGCTGAACTAGTAATATCTAATTGGCATGTTTTGTTTATGTGACAAACCTTACCAATTGGCTGTGTTGGGTGGTGGTGGGTTTAATGACACATTCATATTGTCACGATCTAACTCCAAAAAAAACTCTAATTTGGATAATAATAGTCGCAAAAGCCTAAGTGTTAACCTGGTGTAAATTATTATTACCATCACAAGGTGACTTGATGGAGGATATAAATCAATCTTTAGCAGGCCGGGGTGTAGCAATGCTCATGACACATTGCCAGGCAACTCTGTCCTGGGTTCCACACCATGCTGAGTGCAGGCCGCCTAGATTACGATGCCTGAGATCGGCCTCAATCGTGCGCGTTCAGGTCAGCCTCGGCCTGCCCCTGGGCCACCTCCAATCCTGAGTAAGGCCATCAATGATTGCACACAGTGCTCTGGTGGGATCATCCAATGCGTCAGCCCTGCAATGTGTCCACAGAGCCAGATCCTTCTGGCTGTGACTGCTTCAGACAGCAACTGGCATGCTGTTCATCGATGGACTCCGGTATTTGAGATACATTCGCAGTGAATGTGAAGTCTCCGTCGCAAGCAACACTGGTCAAAGGCGTCCAGTTCTCTATATGAGGATATGCCCTATTCTAGGTCATATATTTAGTTAGAATGTAAATCCATGCAGTTGATAACAAATAGGCTCAAACCCATTCCTTGCAGAAATGTTAAAAGTATACGCAATTGCATCATTATCGGATGCCTTATACCAGGAGTGGGGAACATTTTTTCTGCCAAGGGCCATTGGACATTTATAACATCATTCGCCGGCCATGCAAAAGTATCAACTTAAAGATTATCCCGTTATATTTGGTCAAAACATTTAATTAACTCACCCCTAATGTGATGGCTGCAACTGCCAAATGATTTCGCGAGTTTTATGCGGCCCGCGGGCCGGACGTTCCCCACCCCTGCCTTATATGCACAACACCAAGATTCAGTCATTAATACATCACAATGAATGCAAACTGAAATGCAAGTAAAACAAGTTTTAACATTCCATTACGTATGAATTGTCTATTGTATACTTGGGTGTGTGATGAAACAGTTTTCCCTGCGTTCCCTGTCATATATCTTCAAGTCAACTCTTGTGTTCTAGAATTAAAGAGCTAAGATTTTCTATGAAATTTTATCACAATCTTTACTTCTTTTAAGTGTTAGTTTTTACTCCAATGCACTTTTATTTTATCAAACCCATAAAAAGTCATTCGAGTTATCCCGTATACAGCTTTGCAGTGGTACTAAAAATAAACGTGTGTTATAAACGTTGCATTTTTAAATCCACATTCAAGCAGCAATATAAATAATGTATTGCTATTTCCAATGATACTGAAGGCTCACTTGAATCTAAGGAGTTGTCCTCATAGAGAGAGTCACAGACTTTACGCAGGGTGGAGGCAACGAGGTCACAGAGCCCAGACGTCGTACCTGCACGTCTTTGCGAGTGGCCTTCATCTGTCCCACAGATGCCTCCGCTTTCTTCCTCTTCTCATCCACCGCTCGCGTCTCTTCTCCGACTCTACTCTGTAAGAGACGAAGTCACCAGAGGAGACTCCACTCCTTGAGCGGCTCCCTCTCAGCCCCACTCCACACAGAGCCCTCCACAGTGACAGCTCTAGAATTGCCCACCAGAAGAGTGCCACAAAAGTCAGCCTGGACTGACTTAACAGTCTGTAAGCAAGAAGGCACAATGAAGAGAGAATAATAACTTCATGTTTTCTTTAATGCGATGTGGAAGTTGCGAATTTGTCAGCTCGTGTCCAGGTGTTGTAGAGGCCACAGCAGGGGACAGGGACATGATCGTTCAACACAATGGCTCTTCACTTCACGAGCAACTTCCAAACACGGCCTTCCTTCAGCACGCCTCACTCAAAAAGCCTCGACCCACCATCCTCCTCCTGCACTCAAAACTCCTGTCCCTTCCTTTCCCTGCCAACACCGAATGGCTACCTTGAACTGAAGCGATCCCATTCTCACACAGAGGTACTCACCTTCCGTGTCTCATGCTCATCCTCCAGTGTGTCGACATCATGCCCTCTATGTTCTCCGGTAATGGTACAGGCAATGCACACCAGGCTCGCGTCCTGCTTGCAGTAGAATTTGAGCTCCTCTTTGTGCTTCTTGCATCTTCTTTCCTCCAGGCTGACAATGGGAGCTACTAGGACATGGTCCTTCAACTTGGGGTTAATCATGTGAGGCTTCAGGTGGGACTCACACAGGGACATCTCACACCTGAGGCAGGTCTTCACTGCAGGAGTCTCCCCATCACCACAGCCGTCACAGAAGACAACTCCGGCCATCCTCTTTCCAACTCTGAGCTGGTCCACCAGGTTGGCGAGCGCCACGTTCCTCTTCATCTGGGGCCGCTCAGGGAAGGCCGCTCGGCACTGCGGGCAGCTGAAGCTGCTCGCTCTCTCCCAGACACCGTCCAGACACCGGAGGCAGAACGAGTGTCCGCAGCTCAGCGTGGAGGGGCAGTCAAACGTGCGCAGGCAGATGGGGCAGCTCAGCTCACTGTCTACACAATCACTGGGAGACGCGCTCGCCATGGCCCATGGCTTCACTCGGACTCAGTCGCTCGCCGCGGCTCACAGAGGGAGCTATCTCAGCAGCAGCTCACACAGCGGAGACGAACAAGGAAATGAACCGACTTCACCTGCAGTTAAGTTATAAATACCTCGAGACACGCCCTGGAATGTTCCACACGGCGGCTGGGCTCACCTGTGTAGACGTGGCGTTACAGTCACGCACTGTGTAATAGCTAAAACTGACTTTTGTGTTTAGTTTGTTGTCCTTCCCCTGCACTTCCAATTATCACGGTTGGCTACGTACGGTGTGGAAGAAGTCCAACAAACATACATAGCTTTGACCGGTCTCAAGTGATATAATATTTGTACAAACAAAACCCAGCAGCAGCCACCCGGGACACAGCGATAATGGTTTGTCCCACAGGCTGATTGACCGGCTAGGTCAGGCTGTGTGCATTGCACAATGGAACCGCACCTTGTACAAACATTCTGATGTAAAGGTGAACTTGTTTTTTTCCATCTGTGTCTTTATCCATTTTTTTCTTGCAAGGCCTTTTTAAAGTTCGCAGTCTGTAATCGTCTTCCACCTTTATCAACTAATATTTTAACTACTGGCTTCATGCATCCTCTGTTCATTTGTCAATCATTTTTTAGTTTTTTAATTCCCACGACACCGTTTTATTCTGGGTGGATGGTGTATGTTGAACTTCTTTTTCACCGTACGTAGTCAACCGTGCTAATCGAAGGTGTGTGGGTGAGTGGGTGTGTGGGTGAGTATTATGTTGAACTTATTTCGCAGCGTACGTAGCCATTCGTGCTAATCGAAGGTGCGAGTGAGTGGGTGGTGGTGGTTGAGTAAGTCGGAGCGTTATTTGGTGAGAGGGGAGACAGATGGGCAGGAGGATGGCGTGAGGGTGGGCGAGCAGGCGGTGAGGGAGTGCTGGAGGAAGGGTGGCTGGGAGGGGCGTGCGGTTGAGTGGTTGGGTCCCTGGGTGGGTGGCCTCACGCATTACAACAGCGAACAGCCCCTGGCTAAACAAACATCGTGGTTCATTTAAGGTCATTATCTGTACGACTTTTACCGTCCATTTTCCTATTATGTGTAAAAATATCGAGTATTTGAATCTTCATAACCTAAACAATATATATTCATCACCTATTGTTAATTTGAATATATTACATCCTGCACTCGCCGAGTTTGGCCGATTCTATCAAAAACTATTTAATTATATTTTACCATCTTCTTGGTTCTTTCGGTAAAGTCACGTAGAAGGGAAGTAATAAAATAATAAAAATAAAACATAATAAAACAATTCTCACGACGTTTCGGCCACAACGCAAGCAGCCGTCCTCAGGCGCCTGAGGACGGCTGCTTGCGTTGTGGCCGAAACGTCGTGAGAATTGTTTTATTATGTTTTATTTTTATTATTTTATTACTTCCCTTCTACGTGACTTTACCGAAATAACCAAGAAGATGAATCCCTGCAGTCACGAAAGCTTTAAATCGAAATATATTTTACCAGGTAAGGCCCACTGAGGTTTATAGCTCTTTTCAGAAGCGACCTGGCCACAATTGATAGCTCAACGACGTGGCTTATTACGTGGACATTTCTAGCAGCCAAACACTCTAAACGCACTTTTCTAAGTGTGAAGGGAATAATCGGAGGATCCGGAGAAAAATGCACGCGACCACGGGGAGAGAGACAAGCGAACTCCAAGTACATGTACAGGTGTCAGGGTCTGGATCGAACCGACGACCTCCTGTATACCAGGCGAGGTAGTTAACATCTCGTAGCCACCGCAGCGAGATGTAAAAAAAAATATCACAGAGCAGCGACAACGAACAAGGAAACGAGCTGACTTCACCTGCAGCTAAATTATAAACACCACGAGACGCGCCCTGGAATGTCGCACGCGGCAGCCCGCACTCACCTGTGTAGACGTGGCGTCACATTCACACACACAGTGTCAGGGTTAAAGAGTCGCATTGAAATATTTTACAAAAACCGCACAGTAACCATGAAAACAGTGATGGTTTGTCCGATAGACTGGTTACACCCGCTTGGGTGAGGCTGTGTTTTTCCACTGTAAACCTCACCGTGTAAATTTTTATTAAAGATTAAAAATTATAAGTAGGCTATCGCGACCAATATTATCTATAAAACGTGTTTTTGGGGTAGATCGCGTAATTATAAGTGTCGTTAAACCCGCCACCACCCGACACAACCAATGAGTAAGGTTTGTCACGTAAACAAAATAAGTAATATTAAAAAATATTTTTTTTAACACGCTTTAATGAAATGTACCATACTCTTCTTGGTTCTTTCGGTAAAGTCACGTAGAAGGGAAGTAATAAAATAATAAAAATTAAACATTACGAAATAATTCTCACGACGTTTCGGCCACAACGCAAGCAGCCGAGGCGACAGTGTCTGACGCTGTTTTGTAATGTTTTATTTTTATTATTTTATTACTTCCCTTCTACGTGACTTTACCGAAAGAACCAAGAAGATGAATCCCTGCAGTCACGAAAGCTTTAAATCGAAATGTTATGTTTTATTTTTATTATTTTATTATGTTTTATTTTTATTATTTAATTATGTTTAAATTTTATTAATTTATTATGTTTCATTTTTATTATTTTATTACTTCCCTTCTACGTGACTTTAGCGAAAGAACCAAGAAGTTGAATCCCTGCAGTCACGAAAGCTTTAAATCGAAATTGTACCATACTCGGAATGGCAGAACTCGACGACTCCAGGAAGTGGCCCCGAAGCTTGCCACAACGTAAGGGACCGTGGTGATTTACAGCCAACGTCAGTTGAGCGTGGACAATAAGACCCAAGCCGAAATATAACATATAAAAAAGATTGTTTAAAAATATTTTTTTCATATTTTTTATAGAGTATAGTATTGTCATCAGTATGACGTAAGTTTACCAAGTTTGCAGTCGATACCACATTGGAAAGTGGGTTAAAATTGAGTTACAAGATTTGAGGATACGACAACAACAACAGTGAGTTAAATAAAAGCGTGTAACAATAATAAAAAAAAACATTCCGGCGAGGGTGAGGCTGTGCGTTTTGCCCAGCAAACCACACAGCTGTCAGTTCGTATTCAAGGTTTAACAAGAAAAGATTCCACTAAACCAGGGGGTTCAGAAACCAAAACAACAAGGAGAGACATTTTTTCTTATTTTTTACAATTCGATAAGTTATTATTTCAAGAGCCGCAATGCAACATGGTGTGAGTACGAGAGACGGTGGTGGTGGTCCTTGATAAATAAGAATGTGGTGTGAGTACGAGAGACGGTGGTGCTGGTCCTTGATAAATAAGAACGTGGTGTGAGTGCGAGAGACAGTGGTGGAGGTGCGTGATAAATAAAAACGAGGTGTGAGTACGAGAGACGGTGGTGGTGTTGGTCCTTGATAAATAAGAACGTGGTGTGAGTACGAGAGACGGTGGTGGTGGTGGTCCTTGATAAATAAGAATGTGGTGTGAGTACGAGAGACGGTGGTGGTGGTGGTGGTCCGTGATAAATAAAAACGTGGTGTGAGTACGAGAGACGGTGGTGGTGGTGGTGCGTGATAAATAAGAACGTGGTGTGAGTACGAGAGACGATGGTGGTGGTGGTGCGTGATAAATAATAACGTGGTGTGAGTACGAGAGACGGTGCTGGTGGTGGTGCGTGATAAATAAAAACGTCTCACGAAGCAGCCGTCCCTCAAAGAGCCGCACGCTGCTACGGAGCTGCAGGTTGCCGACCCCGTGCCCTGAACCAACTGGCGTGACCGTCGAGTAATAATAATAATTTAAGAAGTATAGTTGTATAATGTTATTATAATAATTTAATTATTATGTGATTGGAAATGGATAATAAAATAATGATTTAGCAATTTTGTATGTATTATTAACTTTATTATAATTAAATAACTGTGAAATACTGACTCCTAAATAATAATTACATAATAAATAAATGGTTGTGCTATAATACTTTGACGCTAATAATGCAAGAATAGTATTTTAATATTTAAATAATACATTTCTACTGATTACATAATCATTCAGTAATGGTAATATAATAATTAACATGTACAAAGCGCCGTTAAACAATCGCTTTCGGGGTGCTATGCATGGTAAGTCAGAAAATAGTGAACATCACTTAAGGAAAGAAGTGAGAAGGAGATTTGAACATCACTAAAGGGAGAAAGTCATTTTACACAGAGACGGCTTTAGTGGAGATGTGAAGATGAGCAGTGGAGATGTGAAGATGAGCAGTGTCTCGGAAGTCCCCTTGACCTCGAAGGGCAACGAGTTGCAGAGTGTAGGTGCCATAATTGCCAACGCACCTCCACGTGTGTAGCCTGGAGACGGTGGGACAGTGAGGAATGCACAAGCTGAGGATCTTGACGATCTTGATGGAATATTCGTGGCTGAAGGAGATCATGAATGTAGCGAGGAGCAAGTCCATTTAATTTATTGGTTAATAAAACATAATAAAATAATTATGTTTTATTTTTATTATTTTATTACTTCCCTTCTACGTGACTTTACCGAAAGAACCAAAAAATAATAAAAATAAAACATAATAAAATAATTATTTTTATTTTTTATTATTTTATTACTTCCCTTCTACGTGACTTTACCGAAAGAACCAAGAAGATGAATCCCTGCAGTCACGAAAGCTTTAAATCGAAAAAGTCAATTTAAGGCGAAGGCGAGTTGGTTGGAGCTGCCTTTTTCTCGTTTCTGTAATTGCCTCTTCCTTCTGCAAGGATTTGTTTTTACACTTTGCAGTTCTTTCTTGGTCTCATTATCTCCATCAGAATATCTGCGAAACGGGTTTATTCCTGAGGGAGATGTTCTCTCTGGTTAATGGCGGCTGGTGAGTAGTGTGTGTGTGGTGAGTAGTGTGTGTGGATGGTGAGTGGTGAGTAATGTGTGTGGATGGTGAGTGGTGAGTAATGTGTGTGTATGGTCAGTGGTGAGTAGTGTGTGTGTATGGTGAGTGGTGAGTAATGTGTGTATGGTGAGTGGTGAGTAGTGTGTGGATGGTGAGTAGTGTGTGTGTGGATGGTGAGTGGTGAGTAATGTGTGTGTATGGCCAGTGGTGAGTAGTGTGTGTGGATGGTGAGTGGTGAGTAATATTTGTGGATACCGGCTGGCTTGTCGTGTGTAGATGGTGAGTGGTGAGTATTTGTATCAGTGCTCGCAGACAGACAAGAAACAAGGATGTAAATTACTTTACACGGGGTTACAAACCTCACGAGGTACCCCCATGGAATGTGCTCAGATGTTTAAGGAATGTAAAAACAAGCCCCGCATCACACAAACATACAACCCTGTCTAGATGTACCTGTAGATTCGCGCCGTTGGTTTTAACAAGTTCCAGCGTGTGTCACACTAACGCTCATTATTTCCCGCCTGTTGATTGGCCAAAACAACATTTACAATCGGGGATGTTTACACTAAAAAAAGTGTTTCTGTATTTAAAAGTTTAAATACAATAACATGTTTAAAATATACTTTAAAGTTGAATTACAATTGAATAAAATAATTTGTCTTGCGATGACCCCCGGAGAGAGAAACCATTACTAACCACAGGGGTGATTTTAGACCATTTCACAATGTTATGAATAAAACTTTACCATATTCTGTCGATTAAAATTGTAATTTGTTAATCATTCTACAATAACAGTTATAGTAATTTTATAATGCTGTATCTTGCGTTGTGTATTTATGTTTTAAAGTAAAAGTTCATGCAAAATTGTTGCTACCCCCCCTTCCCGCTGACTGAGTGGTACATTCCAAACAGCCCAACAGCTACGGTGAGCAATGTGGATCAAAGCAGATACAGGTAACGCGATTTGTTATTATCACAGATGTTAATTTGGCATCTTTGGACTGACGTACATCAGAATCGGAATATTTATACTGCAGGAGGAATCCGATGATCTGTAAAGCTCTTTGTAACAGATGTCCAGTAGGAGCACGGGGTAAGAACGTTACAACAACAAACAGAAGACAAACATGATAGTAGCGCAAGTACAATGAAAGTTAACACATCACCATAACACACCTAAAAGTATTCTTAGGTTATTTCGGTAAAGTCACGTAGGTAAAAAAATAAGATTCATAAAAGTAAAATTAAATAAAAAATCACGACGTTTCGGAGGCAACACAAGCTTCCGTCTTGCCTCCGAAACGTCGTGATTTTTATTTTATTTTACTTTTATTAATTTTAATTTTTTACCTACGTGACTTTACCGAAAAAACCTAAGAATATGAATCCTTGCAGTCACGAAAGCTTCAAATCTAGAACACCTAACAGTAGTTTAACACGTAAAGCTTTCGCAACCAATATCCATTATACAGTTTTATTGGGGGGTTACCATCTAACCCAAACAACCTGCATTATGGACATCTACAGTATATATAAATATAAAAGTTAGTAGTTCCCTGCGTCTTGTTGACATTCGGGTGATTGCCACAAAGTGCTTTGCTTTATCCACCGCTTTCTTTGTTGTCGGAGTGCAGCGACGACTTCGCCTTGGCTCCGTGTCGCCATGGACTGCGTCTGTAGCGCGTTGTGGCGAACGGCGTGCGAGTGGTGCAGCTCGTTGACGCACAGCAGCTGTTGTTGTACAACATTAATGGTTGACGCCTCATCAATGTCTCTTTCAATTCACTACGCGCGATTTTATCACCGATGTGACTTTTTTTACTTTGACGACGTAATTCTTGATTTTAAGCTTTCGTGGCTGCAGGCCTCCATACAATTTGGTTGTTTCGGTGAAAATATCTACGTGACTTTACCGAAAGAACCGATGAGTTTACTTCTCATCATTTTCGCACAATGACCTCGCCTTAAAGCGTTCGTGACTGCAGGGATTCATCTTCTTGGTCAGGTCTGTCTCCTCGACAGACCTGTTCTCCACCTGAGGACGGCTGCTTGCGTTGTGGCCGAAACGTCGTGAGAATTATTTTATTATGTTTTATTTTTATTATTTTATTATTTCCATTCTACGTGACTTTACCGAAAGAACTAAGAAGAATAACCTCGCCGTTGACCGTTTACAGCTCAGATCTAGCACGTTGTGTGGGTATGCAGAGCTGTCAACCCCTTGTCAGTGCCCTACTTTATTACGGACCAATCCAGACGTGATCGGTCACCCCGTGTCCCTTATAAATCTCAGCGTTCATCCTACAAAGTCCCATCACAAGGGAGAAACATAAAGAAATAGACAAACAAAATGATTTTACTCAATTTCCCTGTACAGGAATACGTGTAAACCCGTATGGGTTGACAGGTATGGGTATGAAACAACATTACACACCACACTATACATCACACTATGCACTGTCTATAACTCAGCTATTGTACATGTTGAGGGTATGTAACAACATTACACATCACACTATACAACACACTATGCACTGTTTATAACGCAGCTATAGTACATGGTGAGGGTTTGTAACAACATTACACACCACACTATACAGCACACTATGCACTGTCTATAATTCAGCTATAGTACATGGTGAGGGTATGTAAGAGCATTACACATCACACTATACAACACACTATGCACTGTAACTCAGCTATAGTACATGGTGAGCGTATGTAAAAGCATTACACATCACACTATACAGCACACTATGCACTGTCTATAACTCAGCTATAGTGCATGGTGAGGGTATGTAACAACATTACACATCACACTATACAGCACACTATGCACTGTCTATAACTCAGCTATAGTACATGGTGAGGGTATGTAACAACATTACACATCACACTATACAGCACACTATGCACTGTCTATAACTCAGCTATAGTACATGGTGAGGGTATGTAACAACATTACACATCACACTATACAGCACACTATGCACTGTCTATAACTCAGCTATAGTACATGGTGAGGGTATGTAACAACATTACACATCACACTATACAGCACACTATGCACTGTCTATAACTCAGCTATAGTACATGGTGAGGGTATGTAACAGCATCACACATCACACTATACAGCACACTATGCACTGTTTATAACTCAGCTAATGTACATGGTGAGGGTATGTAACAGCATTACACATCACACTATACAGCACACTATGCACTGTCTATAACTCAGCTATAGTACATGGTGAAGGTATGTAACAGCATCACACATCACACGATACAGCACACTATGCACTGTATGTAACTCAGCTATAGTACATGGTGAGGGTATGTAACAACATTACACACCACACTATACAGCACACTATGCACTGTATATAACTCAGCTATAGTACATGGTGAGGGTATGTAACAGCATTACACATCACACTATACAGCACACTATGCACTGTCTATAACTCAGCTATAGTACATGGTGAAGGTATGTAACAGCATCACACATCACACTATACAGCACACTATGCACTGTCTATAACTCAGCTATAGTACATGGTGAGGGTATGTAACAACATTACACACCACACTATACAGCACACTATGCACTGTCTATAACTCAGCTATAGTACATGGTGAGGGTATGTAACAGCATTACACACCACACTATACAGCACACTATGCACTGTCTATAACTCAGCTATAGTACATGTTGAGGGTATGTAACAGCATCACACACCACACTATACAGCACACTATGCACTGTCTATAACTCAGCTATAGTACATGGTGAGGGTATGTAACAGCATACACACCACACTATACAGCACACTATGCACTGTCTATAACTCAGCTATAGTACATGGTGAGGGTATGTAACAAAATTACACACACTACACAGCACACTATGCACTGTCTATAACTCAGCTATAGTACATGGTGAGGGTATGTAACAGCATTGCACATCACACTATACAGCACACTATGCACTGTCTGTAACTCAGCTGTAGTACATGGTGAAGGTATGTAACAGCATTGCACATCACACTATACAGCACACTATGCACTGTCTATAACTCAGCTATAGTACATGGTGAGGGTATGTAGCAACATTACACAAACGTGTACTATATCAGATCTGTACACAGTAGATAGTGTCATGTGTCATGTTATAGACAACCTCATTGCTTGGGTCCGGGTAACGGCCCCCCAGATAGTAAATATAAACACACCCTGACATAGCTACTCATTGGTGTGAGTCACTCTCTTTCATTTGGATACAATACTGACGCATTTACAGCTCATTCAAAAATATTAATATAAACACACAATCACGTCTACTCAGTGGTGTGAGTTACACTCATAGACACACGAAGAAACCGAAATGCACACAAATATACGTGCAAAGTCACACGTAGTAAATCGTTTGTCGAAGTTAACAGGCATGTGTCACTTGATACCGAGGACACCCATGCGAATGAGAAGTTCAATGAAGGACTTCCCATTAAAATATTTTAACCATCAACATCCTGGGGGCTCACAACATCGGAGATGAACAAGGAAGCCAACATTACTTAGCACGAGGTTACAAACCTCACGAGACACTCCGTGTAAATGTGCTCAGGTGGTCAAGGTCACAGACACGAGCTTCGTATCACACGCAGCTGTCTAGACGCAACATGAGACACGTTACACGGTCGGCTTTGACCACTTCCAGACGGGAGCCAGGTCCACTCGCTACGCTCTCAGTGGGAGCTGCGCTCGCCACGACTCTCAGTGGCTTCTCACCGATAGCCACTGGCTGTGGCTGAGAGACACTGTCCCTGGAGCGCACACGGCGGCGACGAACCAAGACACGAATCGACTCTCACCTGCGCTGAGAGGAGTGTTGCATTCACGTCGCGGTGTTGGGTTTACAGGTCGCGATTTGTTAGAAAACCCAGAGTGGCCAGGCATACGGTGATGGTTTGTCCCTTGGACTGATGTCGTCGGCTCTGGTGAGGCTGTGGGTTTCTGCACCAAACTGTATCTTGTAACACATTCCTATTAAAGGTTATTTTTAAAAAAGTATGTCGTCTCTATCATTGCCATTTATTTCAAATCAAGATTGCTATTTATTTGTTCATGATTTATTTGAGCATGATAGTTTAAAATTGTCTTTCAAAAATAGTGAACTTAATATTGTTAATCATTTGACAAATCTCCCAACTTCACGTGTACATAAGTGGGACGATATTAGGGTGATCGTATTGGTGGTTGAGCAGGTGTGTGTGTAGGTGGAGATTAGTGTTGTTGTGGTGAGTGCGCTGTGCTACGAACCTGCCGACCCAAGTTTGACATCCACTCACGGCCACTAACACCAGTGACAATTGCCTGAACCTGTCATGGGCATCCCCTAGGTCGACTCAGCCTCAAATGAGTACCTGCTGCGGAGTATAAACATCGCCACTCGGGAGACAAAGGCGGCCGGGCTTGGTGCTGGCCACACACCCATTCGTGTGCCGTGCCAGCCGTCATAGGTGCTCGCTTACAGGACTTGCCCAATAGTCTGTTCAGGCTATACGGGGGATCTTTGTCTTTGTGTGTGTGTAAGTGAGCGGGTTTGCAGGCGATCAGGTGGGAGGGAGATCAGCCGGGAATGGGGGCCTGAATATGCATGAGGTGGACGGGTGAGAGGGTGGGCAGGCGAGGTGGGCGAGTGGGTGGGCAGGTGAGAGGGTAGGAGGAACGGGTGGCAGGATGGGCAGGTGTATGGCCGAGCATGTGTGTGGGGACGTGGGAGGGAGGGTCTCTGTAGATGGCTGGGTGGGTCGTGGGTTAAAGAGTGACAGGTATTGGGTAGGAGAGTGTTGGGTGCAGGTGAGTGGGTGGTCATCATTACCAAGCATAGTCATTGTTATCATCATCGTGCTCTTCATCATCATCCATCAGTCAGGATTAATTCATCATCATAGCTCACGGTGACGAAAAACAAGCAAACTGATTGAGTGTGCAGTTATAAATACCACGAGACACGCCATAGAATTTGGCCCAATGCTACAGACAGCACTTACCTGTGAAGGCGTATGCTGTAGATTTCCAAATCGTACCGGGTTTAATCTCGCGTAATATAACACAAGGCAGTCAGGCTCAGCTCTGAGAGAGAAACATTCAAGCCTGGATGACAATCTTGAAAATAATTTTCAGATTTTATTTTTATTCACCCAGAATATTTTGACCCTTGACCCACAATACAACGTGATTCCAATTCACAGGTAACCCAGAACACAATCAAGTATATTTATATTGACGCGATTTAACCCAAGAAACCTTTATTATTGATAATATTGGTCGCGAATGGCTACGTGTTAAAGTCGATTTGTTTAACCAGGTGAAAACTCAAGATACCAGGATGAGTGTCGGTTGCAAGAGTGATGATGCTGCTGCTTCTGCTGCTACTGATGATTCTGTTACTACTACTACTGATTATATTATTATTAATGCTGCTGGTCCTACTCCTGATAATATTGATGATGCTAGCGATGATGCTGCTGCTTATGCTATTGATTATGTTACTGCTGATAATGATTGTATTATTCTTGATTATGGTCCTACTTCTGATACTGATCATGATGATAACGATGGAGCTACCACTGCTAATGCTGTTGCTCCTGCTGTTGTTACTAATTCTGCTGCTGATGATGATCGAGTCGAGTTGAATTTAAATTTAACGAGGTGAGAACTCGGGAGACCAGGATGAGTCTCATTGACAAGAGTGACCTGGGTCACAAAAATGAAAAAAGCAAAACAAGTCCAACCGATGCCAGCAATGAAGCAAATATAAATCTCAACCACAGCCCAGAGCACAATGCGATTCGCGTTCACACAAGTACACAACTGGTACGATATAATCAATGCGTCTCAAATCATCTACGCGTTGCTAAACAGCCTGAGACTCGAGGTTGGGTTCACACCGGATTGGTGTCTCACGTTAAGGAGGGGCGCCGTGGTGGCTCAGAAATGTTAACTCCCTCGCCTGGTTTGAAGGAGGTCGTGGGTTGGATTACGACCCTGAAAGCTGCTGTATATTTGTAGTTTGTGTTCCTGTAATGTCACAGTGTCTCTGTGTCATTAATGCGTGTTGAGACAATATTAGTCGTGTCGTATTGTAAGGTAGATCCTCACTCTAGATATATATCAGGTGCTTAATAACTTTAACCCACTTCAAAGTCAAAACACAGTTCCCATTGTTGTCAGCAGAAGCGTTATCCCATAAATCGAAGGTTGTGGCTTCAGGTCCAAAAGTCTGACAGCAGATAATTAAAATATTAATCAAAACAAACCTTTACGAATAGATTGGTGGCAAAAGACATCATACTACTACTAGGTATTAAAATGGCTTCTCTCTCTATGCCCTGTAAAATAAAACTAGTTTGGGTGGGGGGGAGGAGAGGGGTCATTCGACCCCAGGTTATAACAAAAATGTTTTAGCCCAGCGACGCTCAGCACACACCACAGGTAGTCCCCCCCTAGTGATGCCATCCCATTCCCACCCCGGGTTTATCACCCAACGAGCGAGTGACCATGAGGGGGACGGCGCGCGTCACCCCGCAGCGTCACGTGACGCGTGTTCCCAGCACGCCCGCGGTGGAGCTCCGCCCTCTCGGCGTCGAGCGCCACGCGGCGCGCGGTGCGAGGGACGATGACGTCAGAGAGGAGCTTGGCTCCCCCCGCCCTCACCAACCAGTGCGCTAACCACTGCACCACCGCTCCACCCCACACTACGCACATGGCTCTCTATACACTAAAGACAAAGATACCCCGTGTAGCCTTAACAGACTGTTGGGGCAAGTGCTGTTAGTAGCGAGTAGCAACTATGAAGGCCGGCACTGTGACACACGAGGGAGTGGGTAGGCAGCACCACGCCCAGAAATACACAAAGATACGCACAGACACAGTAACAAAGACACAAACACAATAACAAAGACACACAAAGACACGCACAGACATTAACAAAGACACAAACACAATAACAAAGACACACAAAGACAAAGACACAAACACAATAACAAAGACACGCACAGACACAGTAACAAAGACACAAACACAATAACAAAGACACACAAAGACAAAGACACGCACAGACACAGTAACAAAGACACAAACACAATAACAAAGACACACAAAGACAAAGACACGCACAGACACAGTAACAAAGACACAATAACAAAGACACACAAAGACAAAGACACGCACAGACACAGTAACAAAGACACAAACACAATAACAAAGACACACAAAGACAAAGACACGCACAGACACAGTAACAAAGACACAAACACAATAACAAAGACACACAAAGACAAAGACACGCACAGACACAGTAACAAAGACACAAACACAATAACAAAGACACACAAAGACAAAGACACGCACAGACACAGTAACAAAGACACAAACACAATAACAAAAACACACAAAGACATGCACAGACAGTAACAAAGACACAAACACAATAAAAAAAACACACAAAGACATGCACAGACAGTAACAAAGACACAACCACAATAACAAAAACACACAAAGACATGCACAGACAGTAACAAAGACACAAACACAATAACAAAGACACGCACAGACACAGTAACAAAGACACAAACACAATAACAAAGACACACAAAGACAAAGACACACAAAGACACGCACAGACACGCACAGACACAGTAACAAAGACACAAACACAATAACAAAGACACACAAAGACAAAGACACGCACAGACACGCACAGACACAGTAACAAAGACACACAAAGGCATACACACCAACCCACTTACCCGAAGACAAAGATCCCCCGTATAGCTTTCAAATACTGTTGAGTTAAGTGCTGCTAGTGAGGAGCACCTATGAAGGCCAGCCTGGCAGAGACCCGCCTTTGTATCCCCAGGGGCGATATTTACTGATCGCACCAGGTACTCATTTGAGGCTGAGTCGACCTAGAGGAGACTCAAGACCAATTCAGATAAGTTATCAATGGTGTTGGTAAACCGGTCATGGGCCTCCTCTAGGTCGTCTCAGCCTAAAATAAGTACCTGGTACAATGTGTAAATATCGCCACTTGGGAAACAATAGCGGCCAGGCGTGATGGTGGCCACCCGCACCCTCGTTGAAGTGCCGGCCTTTATAGGTGCTCACTAACAGCACTTGCCCGTACAGTCTGTTAAGGCTATACGGGAGATATTTGTCTTTGTATCTGTGTGTGTATCTGTGTGTATGTATCTGTTTGTGAGTGTATTCGTGAGTGTATGTATGTACATGTGTCTATCTGTTTGTGTGTCTGTGTGTTTGTATGTGTGTGAGTGTGTTTGTCGATCTGTGTGTGTGTCTGTGTAGTCTTAACAGACTGTTGGGGAAAGGGCTGTTCGTAGCAAATAACAGAGCCTGTGAAGGCTGTCACTCTTGCACACGAGGGGGTGGGTGGCCAGCACCAGAACAAAAATACACACAGACACACACACACAGACACAGTAACAAAGACACACACAGACACAGTAACAAAGACGCACACACAGACACAAAGGCAGACAGACCAACCCACGAACCCAAAGAAAATTATCCCCCGTGTAGCCTGAACAGACTTTAGGGGCAAGTGCTGTTTGCTAGTAGCACCTATGAAGGCCGGCACTGTGACACACGAGGGGGTCGGTGACCAGCATCACTCCCGACCCGCCTTTGTCTCCCCAGTGGCGATGTTTGCACGTCGCAGCAGATACTCATTTGAGGCTCAGTCGACCTAGGGGAGAGCCTGGACCGATTCCGATAAACGTCACTGGTGTTGGCGAACCGTTCATGGGCCTCCCCTAGGTCGACTCAGCCTGAAAAAATAGTTCCTGGTACGGTGTGTAAAAGTTACCACTGGGGAGACAAAGGCGGCCGGGCGTGGTGTTGGCCACCCACCACCTAGTGTGCTGTGCCGGCCTTCATAGGGGCCGTCCATAAATGACGTCACGCGATTTTTGACCCCCCCCCCCCCCCCCCTTCGTCACACGGCGTCACAAAAAGTCAGACCCCCCCTCAAATATGACGTCACAAAGCTATGCCCCCCTCCCCCCAAGAAAATGAAACATGCCTCAAATAGCTTTAAACTATTGTCACTGTAGTGAATATTTAATGTGGCGCTGCACTCTTATGTTGTAGGAGAAAACATTTATTAAAAAGTCTATTTAATTAAGTAGAACGTGTTGTCTATTTATTTAAAGTTGAGCATTTTGACGTGACGTCACATTTTTCACCCCCACCCCCCATCGTCACAAATGTCTAACCCCCCCTCCCCTAGGTGCGTGACGTCATTTATGGACGGCCCCATAGGTGCTCGCTGACAGCACGTGCCCCAACAGCCTGTTAAGGCTACACGGGGGATCTGTGTCTTTGTGTGCGCGAGTCTGTGCGTTGTGCCCGTTTCTCTGCGCTGCTCACACTCCGTGCTCTCAAGACGCACGACTCAGATCCAGAATCCTCACTGAGTCACCATCATCATCCACATACAGTGCGGGGTAGAGCGGTTGACTAAACGAGTGGTGGACGGAGTGCAGCAGCTCCATGGAGTCGGCGCGGTAAAACGACAGCAGCCCCGCCTCCCAGTGCAGGTGACACCCGACTCTCCGGGGAGGATCCCTCACCGGCACTGAGGTTGATACACCACCATGAAGCACGAAGCAGCTGTTGTTGTCTTTATATAAAACCCAGGATGAGTCGTTCCTTCCCAGCCAGCACTCGTCACCACGCCCTTTCCGTGCGATCGTCCCGTACGCGACTCCAACCTCACAGCTCCCCGCCACACCCCCCACGTCCACCTCCCAGTAGTGCTGACCCGACGAGAAGCTCTCGGAGCACAGGGCTTGTGCATAGCGATCAAAGCGGTGTGGGTGATCGGGGCGACCCTGGGAGACAGCGGTCAGCGTCACCGTCCTGAGATCCGAGGAAATCTGGAGGATGTTGTGGGCCGAGTTGGGGTCCACAGTCGGTGAGCGTCCGTCTGCAGTAACGATAATCACAGTAGCCGTGTAACAACAGCACCACTATAACAACAGCACTCGTGCACTAACACGCACATACACTGCAATAGAGCAATTCATAATGAGCATTGTTACACAACGTTGTAATGCGTAGCTATCGGTGTGATGACATGTAACGGGCACTTTGTTAATCCACTGCTGGATGAGGGCCTCCCTACGCCGTGGGGGTCGCGGGGGATATTTGACCATACTTCACCACGCCGGTCACCGCGTGTTGGCGAAGGCAGGCGGCGCGGCTGGCGAGAGCACAGAAGTACAGTACAGCGGTGCGTTTGTCTGCCCCGCCATCTACATTTTTAAAAGTCGAGCTTCAGTTCAATATTCACTGTGTAATAGATGTAAAACATGTGATGATACCATCAAAATGTGAACTGCTTTATATATTCTAATGCAAGGCTGAAAGCTTAAAAGATATTAATTGCTTCCAACATGTATTTATTAAAATGTTTTAATTGAAATAGAACGATCAAACATAGAACAATTGTTAAGTTTTTTCGGTAAAGTCACGTAGGTAAAATAATAATAATATAAAATAATAATAAAATAATGATAATAAAATAATAATACTAAAATAGTAATAGCGCCAAATTAATAATAAAATAATTTTTTATTACTTGTAATAAAATAAAAAATTCTCATACAACAATAATAATAAAATAAAATATTAATAAATTACTATTGATAAAGTAATAATAAAATAATAAGAATAATTTTTTTAATAATAAAATTATGACACCAAATTAGTAATACAATAAAGTTGTATTAACTAATGATGATAAAAAAAATATTAATAAAATTAACTAATAATAAAATAAAATAATAATATAATAATATTAAGTGATACAGTAAATCTAGTTGTGACGGTCCCACCTGAAGACGGAGACTTGTGTTGCCTCCGAAACGTCGTGATTTAATTGAGTTATTTTCATTTATTATTATTTATTTATTTTAACCTACGTGACTTTACCGATACAAACTAAGAGTATGAATCCTTGCAGTCACGAAAGCTTCAAATCTAGAACTAATTGTTAAGTTAAATCAATAAAGATCTAATACTAAAAAATAAAACACTTTTCAAAAATCGCTGCTTTGCGATTTGCTAATCGCATTGTTTCAAATTGCGACTTCGATTTGAAATCGATTCATCGTTCAGCCCCACTGTGCGGTAGTGCCCGTGGGAGGCAGTGGATCACATCAGCAGCAACAGCAGCGTGGATATCAACACCGCCGCAGCGTCTCTGTGTGTGTACAACAAACACAAACATCTCCCGTGTGTCACCTTTCACAGGCTGTAGGGGCAAGTGGTGTTGGTGAGCACCTGTGAAGGCCGACACGGACACGAGGTGTGTGTGATAGTGTAGTGATGTACACTCTGTGTGTGTGTGATAGTGTAGTGATGTACACTCGTGTGTGTGTGTGTGTGATGGTGTAGTGATGCACACTCGTGTGTGTGTGTGTGATAGTGTAGTGATGTACACTCGTGTGTGTGTGATAGTGTTGTGATGTACACTGTGTGTGATAGTATAGTGATGTACACTCGTGTGTTTGTGTGGTAGTATAGTGATGGAGGTTTGCAGAGCACCTTGGTCTTGGAAAATAATTTGTCTTTTCCGAGACCAAGGTGCTCTGCAAACCTCCTGGCTACAAGGAAAATAAATTGTCTTTTCCGAGACCAAGGTGCTCTGCAAACCTCCTGGCAACCATCAAAGGTTTGTACACGAAGCCATACAAATATACAAACACAGACATAATTTCAACCGTGATGATGGTTACAAACTGAGTAATCATTGGAAAGATGTGATTAACCATGCAAAAAAGATTTAACTACACTTATTTGGACCATCTTATTTGACAGACAACTATTACAGGTTATTGATAGACAGCCAGTTTTGTTTTACCAGGTTTATTTTTTTCTTTTTTCACACTTTTGTTATGTAGGCTAGGCGTAGTCACAAACCGCACCTCTCCATAACAAAGGCTCAGTCTTTTGTTATGCAGTCTATTCTTAGTCTTAAGCCTCACCTTACCATATTAATAAAAAGGGTGCCGTACTTGGGCCTTCCCTTCTTCAACCATTATATATACGGAGTGGTAGCTCTTGTAATCTCTCATTTACTTGATACAGCTGTCGTGGCTGTGACGGTTCCACCTGAAAACGGAAGCTTGTGTTGCCTCCGAAACGTCGTCATTTTTATTTTTATTTTTGTTTTATTTTACTTTTATTAATTAAAAAATGTTTTACCTACGTGACTTTACCGAAAAAGCCTAAGAATATGAATCCTTGCAGTCACGAAAGCTTCAAATCTAAAATGTAGTGATGTACACTCGTGTGATAGTGTGTGCTAGTGTAGTGATGTACACTCGTGTGTGTGTGATAGTGTATGCTAGTGTAGTGATGTACACTCGTGTATGTGTGTCCTAATGAATATATTACAGTCGTAATGTTGATGTTTGCACGTGCAGTGTAGTGATAGACAGGGTCGACCAAGATTATGCCTTAGTCTCGCTCTGTGAGCCTCAGCCATTAACTGGAGAACCTAAGAATACTAAAAATGCCTTAGTTTGACTCTGAGCATCAGGCTGTTGACATGACGCCTAAAAATCTTCAACGTGTCTTAGTCTGGATGTATGATCCTTGGGTATTACCAATCAACCCTAAGTTTATATAATCCATAAGAGGTATTTTTGGGGCTAGATCGCGTAAATATATAAATCTGTCGTTAAACCTGCCACCACCCGACACAGACAACTAGTAAGGGTTGTCATGTAAACAGAACATGCCAATTCGTCACTAGTACAGCACGCCGGTGTGTTGGAGAGCCAAGCCACAACATTATTTAAATGTATATTGATGTAGTTATAAAAGCCATTTCACCATATGAATTCTGCAGGCTGCCTTTGTGTCCGGAGTGAGTCACGTGTAGGTGACCATGTTTGCAGCTCAGTGCTCAGAGCATCCCATCATCATTGCACATCCGTACTCACTCTCGCTCATCTACACATACGTATACAAACAGACGCAATTACAAGACCCCCCGTATAGCCCAAACAGGCTGTAGGGGCAAGAATTGTTAGCGAGTGACACTTCAAGGCCGGTATGGAACATGAGGGGGTGGGTGGCCAGCACCACGTAAGGCCGCCTTTGTCTCCCTAGTGGCAGTTTTTACACACTACACCAGGTAGTCATTTGATGCTGAGTCGACCTAGGGGAGGCTCATGACCGGTTCAGAAAATTGTCACTGGTGTTGGCTGTGAACGGGAATCGAATTTGTGTTGCCAGGTTCATATTGTAGCACGTTAACCACTATACCACCGCTCCGCAACATACACACAAGACACAATTACACGCACAATAACACACACACACAGGTGGTAAGAGTCCGTGGAACTCACACATGAATGCCAGCAGGTTGACCACAGCTCCCTGCAGGGCGCTGATCGTGGCGATGTCTTTTTTGCTGGGAGATGTGGGTGGATCTCCCTTCTGAGCGTCTCTCCTGTGAGACAAAAACCAGCAGTGACACACAGCATCATTACGCACAGCATAATCACACACAGCATCAGCATACACAGTATCATACTACACATAATCACATACAACATCATCACCCGCCATCATCACACATACCATCATCACACATGGCATTATCACACACGGCATCACAAACGGCAACATCGTGCACAGCATCACAGGACACAACATCACACAACCCTCGTCTTACACAGCATCATGCCACACATGAGCACATAACATAACACAGCATCATCACACATCATCATCATCACACATAATCATCATTACTCAGCCCATGTTCCACACAAGGCGTCACCCCGTGTGTTAATCTGTGCAAGTTCATAGTCCATACCGGTTTGTCTCTTTCAGGTGAACCTGCAGGAGTCAGACACAGGGGGCGTGAGTCAGTTCACCTCCAGCCACGTTAACCACATGGTGATTGGTAGACGCGATGAGGCTGCACTCAGACATTCGCGTGGCCTAGTGTTGTTGTCTGTAATCAAGACAAAGCCATGGATGCATTAGGACTCAATGATTCTCATCAGCAAGGTGTGGCCTCTAAAACTGTTGCCACTCGGTACCTGATGTCATGGCAAGAGGCGTCCGTGGCACTTGACATCGAGTTGCAGTGATTGTGAACCAACATTCAAAATAATGATCCACTGCGAGCGTGAATTACAACCAGAGCGTGGTGTTACCAGAGTCCATAATTTAGCAGGGTGAACATTTGTTGAGGCAAGCAATCTCGGGATTTGTTTCAACTTTCAAAGACTCCACGCGTGGTACCTGCACGTCCTTGCGAGCGGCCTTCATCCGTCCCACGGACGCCTCGGCCTTCTTCCTCTTCTCATCCACCGCTCGCGTCTCCGCTCCGACTCCATTCTGTAAGAGACGAAGTCACCAGATGAGACTCAACTTCTTATGCGGCTCCCTCTCAGCCCCACTCCACACGGAGGCCTCCACAGTGATCGTTCTATAACTGCCCATCAGAAAAGAGTCAAAATAATTCAGCTTGATAGAAAAAAGAGCGTGGAGAGAGAATAATCCCACCCTGATGGTTTTGATTAAATTAAATGTTGTTGTAGCACTCTTATGGGCTCAGGTAATGGTACTGTTCGCTCCTGAGTGACTCCAACTCAACCCACGCGGGCCTCACCTTCCGTGTCTGATGCTCATCCTCCAGTGTGATGAACTTATCAGCAGTCAATGCTGAAATATAACTGCTTCTGGCTTTCCTGATGTTAAACGCCCTTACGTGTTCAGCAATACTAATGGTTGGTATACATTTGGTAAAATGAAAAATGTAAATGTAGTGTCGAGCGGCCTCAATCTGATGTACATTACAGGATGATGCGGTTACAATTTGTAATGCCAATGTCTGCATATATTACCAACCAATTACTCGAGGAATTTGTGTGTTAATAGTTTTTTTATTATTTTGAAATTCAGCACTAGTTTATATTTTTATTACAATATACAAATCCAAGTTGGTGAACTTGACTCTACATTTACTTTCAGAACCCATGGGCTATATGTTGTCTTGACAATGGAAGTGACGTTATCTTGTGTTTTGTGTTGCAACGCATCTGCCAAGTTTACAAACGCAACGAATATACGTGAACTGGGGCAATTGCCCTGGCTCCATGAGCGCTCTACCTGCAGGAACGTGAGTGAGTCCCTCTCCTCCTGCAGAGCGCGCAGGCGCGTGGCTGCTGCCTGGAGCTCGCTGATCTCGTGCTCGTAATGAGCGATGTTCTCCTTGATCTGGGACAGCAGCTCACGCCCCTTCACGTCCACGCGATCCAGAGCTGCCTTCTCGTCTTCATCCAGCGTCGCCCTCATACGGGTGAACTCGCCTGAGATGCGAGCCTTGGTCTGGACCATGGAATCCTGCAAAGGGGCATGCGATAGATTCTATCAATTCATATACCATGCTGTGAAGACCAAAGTCACATTGTTTTCTGGATATTTCAAACCTAGATTTCCCTGCCTCGACACTGTCGTTGAGCTCCCACTTAACAGGTCAATAACTTTAAGTATCTAGGTGTTATCTTGTCCTTCACATTGATAATCTGGCCAGTAATTATATAGTCCAAGCCATCATCCTCCCATCTTTGACGCCTGTGTAATCATCGACCGCCTAGCCTCTTGTTCCATTATACCACCTGGCCGCCCACTTTGACCTTGATGCCTCCATATCAATGCATGATTACATCCTCTGTATTACCTCTAATTTATCTCCCTGGATACCTTCATCTTAAACGTTCTTTTGAACAAAACTGACAAATACGTGTAAAGACAGTACAGGGGACTAGCGGTCACAAGGGGTAATGACAGGGGAATTAGTATGGGAAGAGACTAGGGACCACAGGGGATAATGACAGGTTAAGTTACGGACAGGGGAAGGATCTGGGTCTACGACAAGGATCGAGAATAGGGGATGTGGCCCAGTGATAGAAGGGAGCAGGTGCGGGTCAGGGGCCAAGAGCCATTCAGAAGGTTCTAGAGAAGGGTCGTGGCCAAGGGTCAAGGATGGCCATGCTGGGCATTAAAGGGGTCGAGAGGAGAGGCTCGAGGCTGCTGTTGGAGTCGGGGTCTTCGCCTGGCATGTGAACGTGTCTTCAATAAAGATAATCACAAGATCACTGGAGTCGTTATATATGTAAGCACCTCCTAACTCCGCAAATTCCTAGTCGCAGCTTCAAAAGTATATCTCTATTCTTAAAAATAAAATCTATTATGAAAACTAGGTTTGGTGACACGTCCTTCCAGGCTGCTCCTACTCACGTTACTGGAATGTCCTTGCCTCTCAGCCTCGGCTGGGCTTCCTCCCCACCCTCCAAATTTATTAGAGAGCTGCGTGATGAGTGTGATGTGAACCAGTTCAGGATTTTACCTTCAGAAAACCGCACTGACCCGCACAACTAAGTATGGCCAACTAGCCTCAATGATCAACACGATGTGGGGAAACCTTCGTCCAGAAGTGTATTGATGAGGATCTGTAAATTATTTACAAAATAGATAAGCACACACATCGCCTTCCTCATAGATCTGTCTCTCCACGTCAATAATACAAGTATTTTGTACACAATCTATTGGCCAGGTGGCCTTTTGGGATTGTATAATTATAGCATAACGGTATTCATTCAGTGCAAGCAAACTCTGGACTGGTTTTGGCATACAGTCTCTCATCAGCAGTCAGGCTCGCTTGAATTAACGCAGGTGAACTGCTAGGTGTTATAGACAAGAACCCTCTATGATATAGATCTTAGTCAGACTTAAAATTATTTGATGCATAAAGAGTCGGAGGGTAACAGCCAAACCCTCATACTCTCTGAGTTGCATTGCCCTTTTGGATGCCTTGGCATTAACGGGCTGGGGTTTCAATCTTGATTAGAAGCTTTCGTAACTGCAGGTATCCATACTCTTTGGTTCTTTCGGTAAAGTCACGTAGGTTGGGGTATCACTAACATGGCCGCCTTTGCTCCCTTAGTCTCGATGTATCGATGGCTCTTGCTCTTCTATGGGCTGTATGTCTCATTGACACGGCCACCATGGCCCTTTGCACGCTTTCCTCTCACAGCGCAGTGGCCAGAGCCGCAGCTTGTATTTAACCAGGTTAAGTCATAACGTGCTGTGATGCTTCCATCCTTCCTGCCGTTTGACTGTTACCCTCCGACTCTCTGAGTTGCATTGCCCTGTTGGATGCCTTTGCATTAACGGGCTAGGGTATCACTAACATGGCCGCCTTTGAACCCTTAGCCTCGATGTATCGATGGCTCTTGCTGTTTTATGGGCTGTATGTCTCACTGGCACAGCCACCATGGCCCTTTATACGCCTTCCTCTCACAGCGCAGCGGCCAGTGCCACAGCTTGTGTTACACATAGACGTGACATTAACTTGCTAATCTCCCTAGTCCCTAATCTCCCATTAACATCCCATTAACACTGCTACTGTGCGCATGTACGGCCATATGCGGTGACTCAAGCTCACTAACTTTGACATGCTAATATCTCTCCCTAATCTCTCTCCCCATCAACTCAAACATAAAACCCTTTGTTTAATCAGCTCTATCGCTATTTTCTTCCTGGTTCATCAGTTCTGCTACTGGATTTTTTCGCCTGAGGACGACCGCTTGTGTTGCGATCGAAACGTCGTGATTTTGTTTTCTACCTACGTGACTTTACCGAAAGAACCAAAGAGTATGGATTCCTGCAGTCACGAAAGCTTCAAATCAATACGAAAGGGTCCATGCCTATAATCACAGGGCAGTACATCAGCCTTACCTCAAGCAATTCTGACTGATACAGCGACACTGGGTGTGGAAATTGGTCTAGAGTTTGCTTTTACCCATTCAATACTTTGGAAAGATGCACTCCCACGTCGTGGGGCTAATGGGATGTATACATTTTTCTTATGATTTTTATACAAAGGCATGATGGAGATGCTTTATCTGCGTATATGTTTTTGTTACTTATATTCTCCACATTTTTTGTAATTATGAATATCACCAGCTTACCTGATGCCCTGCATTACAATGGATACTTCTGCATGCGAAAACACAAACAGGCTCATCGCAAAATCGTTGGAGACATATCAAATTTAGAGACAATTACGTAATTATCCTTACCAATAAAATGTACGGCACTTAGAGTTAATCACGTCACGCACCTGGGGGGGGGGGTCAGACATTTGTGACTGTGTGACGAGGGGGGGGGGTTGAGAAACGTGACGTCACATCAAAATGCGCAACTTTAAATAAACACGTTCTACTTTATTAAATGTACTTTTTAATAAATGTTTTCTCCTACAACACAAGAGTGCAGCGCCACATTAAATACACACTACAATGACAATAGTTTAAAGCGATTTGAAGCATGTTTTTTTTTTGGGGGGGGGGGGGGGGCAGATCTTTATGACGTCATATTTGAGGTTGAGGTCTGACTTTTTGAGACGCTGTGTGACTAGGGGGGGGGGGGTCAAAAATCGTCCAAAATCGCGTGACGTCATTTATGGACGGCCCCTAATACGTCATGATTCGTGCCAATTCAATTTAAAATGTTTGAAATAGTCAGACTCTATGTTACGTCTGCTTGAGTTGGGTGCGTGTCGTGAGAACATAATTTTTCCAGCATTCCCAGTACTCTCTTGAAGTCGTGTCTCTTGTGTTTATGCGAACATTTAACAGCCAATTTACTGTCATTTCATCTTCATTTTCACTCGTTTAATTTCTAGCGTCTAATTCAATGCAGTCATTGCTCCATACTGCGTTATTTTATCTCATCCATTGCAAGTTATTCGAGTTTACCTACGAAGTGCTTTGCAGTCTATGATTCTCTTTCTTATATGATTCTTTTTTTAAACATTGCATTTTTTTTTATCAATTATATTTTAAGCCCCCATAGCCATAATAAAGCAATATCCTGCAGTTATTACACAATGACTCAAGACTAACAAAATTAACTTGAATCTACAGAGTTGTCCTCACAGGAAGAGAGTCACAGACTCCACGCAGAGTGGAGGTCACAGGGTCACAGAGTCCACGCGTGGTACCTGCACGTCCTTGCGAGCGGCCTTCATCCGTCCCACGGACGCCTCGGCCTTCTTCCTCTTCTCATCCACCGCTCGCGTCTCCGCTCCGACTCCATTCTGTAAGAGACGAAGTCACCAGATGAGACTCAACTTCTTATGCGGCTCCCTCTCAGCCCCACTCCACACGGAGGCCTCCACAGTGATCGTTCTATAACTGCCCATCAGAAAAGAGTCAAAATAATTCAGCTTGATAGAAAAAAGAGCGTGGAGAGAGAATAATCCCACCCTGATGGTTTTGATTAAATTAAATGTTGTTGTAGCACTCTTATGGGCTCAGGTAATGGTACTGTTCGCTCCTGAGTGACTCCAACTCAACCCACGCGGGCCTCACCTTCCGTGTCTGATGCTCATCCTCCAGTGTGATGAACTTATGACCCGTGTGGTCTCCTGCGATGGTGCAGTCCCTGCACACGAGGCTGAGGTCTTGCTTGCAGTAGAACTTGAGCTCCTCTTTGTGCTTCTTGCACTTGCGGACTTCAGGGTTCACATGTGGTGAAACCAGGACGTGGTCATTAAACTTCATCTTCTCCAGGTGAGGCGCTAGGTGCTCTGTGCAGAAGGATGTATCACACTTGAGGCAGGTCTTCACTGCAAGCGTCTTGCCTTCTGGGCAGTGGTCACAGAAAACAACACCAGCAGCAGCAGCCATGGCCTCAGTCACTCGCAGCTGCTCTATGAGGTTGGCGATCGTCACGTTCCTGGTCAGCTGGGGCCGTCGAGGGAAGGTCTTGCGGCACTGCGGGCAGCAGTAGGAGTCTGTCTCCTTCCAGGCGTCCTCCACGCACTGGAGGCAGAACGAGTGGCCGCAGCTCAGCGTGGAGGGGCAGTCAAACGTGTCCAGGCAGATGGAACAGGTCAACTCACGGTCCACGTTCTCAGCGGGAGCTGCGCTCGCCATGACCCGAGGATGCACCCAGAATAGTTCCTCACTGTGCCTCAGAGAATATATTTCAACAAAAATACTTCGTGTTTATAATATCGTGAGATGTTGAATATAATTGACGAGTTGTTCTGTGCGCAGCTCACACAGCGGAGACGAACAAGGAAATGAACTGACTTCACCTGCAGTGAAGTTATAAATACCTCGAGACACGCCCTGGAATGTTCCACACGGCGGCTGGGCTCACCTGTGTAGACGTGGCGGTACAGGCATGCACTGTGTAATAGCTAAAACTGATTTTTGTGTTTAGTTTGTTGTCCTTTCCCTGCACTTATAATATGCACTGTTGGCTACGTGCGGTGTGGAAGAAGTTAAACATACATAGCTTTGATCGGTCTCAAGTGCTATAATATTTGTACAAACAAAACCCAGCAGCAGCCACCCGGGACACAGCGATAATGGTTTGTCCCACAGGCTGATTGACCGGCTAGGTCAGGCTGTGTGCATTGCACTAAGGAATCGCACCTTGTGCAAACATTCTGATGTAAAGGTTAACTTGTTTTTTTCCATCGGTGTCTTTATCCATTTTTTTCTTGCAAGGCCTTTTTTAAGTTCGCAGTCTGTAATCGTCTTCCACCTTTATCAACTAATATTTTAACTACTGGCTTCATGCATCCTCTGTTCATCTGTCAATAATTGTTTAGTTTTTTTTATTCTGACTACACCGTATTATGCCGAGTGGACGGTGGTTGTATGTATGTTGAACTTCTTTTTCACCGTACGTAGTCAACCGTGCTAATCGAGGGTGTGTGGGTGAGTGTGTAGGTGGGTGATTAATTTAGTGTGTGGGTGAGTGGTTGGGTGAGTAGGTGTGTGGTTGAGTGGTTGAGTATGTTGAACTTATTTCGCAGCGTACGTAGCCACTCGTACTAATCTAAGGTGCGAGTGAGTGGGTGGTGGAGTTTGAGTGAGTAATTGGGGGGGGGGGGGTTATTTGGTGAGAGGGGAGACAGATGGGCAGGGGGATGGGGTGAAGGGTGGGCGAGCAGGCGGTGAGGGAGGGCTGGAGGAAGGGTGGCTGGGAGGGCGTGCGGTTGAGTGGCTGGGTCCCTGGGTGGGTGGCCTCACGCATTGCCACAGCGAACAGCCTCTGGCTAAACAAACATCGTCTTTCGTTTAAGCGCAATATCGGTATGACTATCACTGTATATTTTCCTAATATGCATTAAAAAAATCTTTCTCATCGTTTAAAATCATCATCACGTAAACAAGTCTTCATCACCTATTATTGTCAAATGTTGACATTTTAAATCCTAGACTCGCTGAGTTTGGCAGATTCTATAAAAAAAAAATTTCACAAGGTAAGGTCCACTGAGCTACGTAGCTCTTTTTCCCAAAGGCGACCTGGCCACAAATGAAAGCCCAGCGAAGTGGCTTTTCCCGTGGACATTTTCTCAGCCAAAAACTCAAAACGCGTGATGTGGATTCTAAATGTCGAGGGGAGAGCGAAGGGAGCGGAGAAAAATCCACAGGACCACGACGAGAGAGACATGCAAACTCCAAATATACAGCAGCAGGCGTCAGGGTCGGGATCGAACCCACAACCTCCTCTGTACCAGGCGAAGTTATTAACATATCCGAGACACCGGAATGATGATGAGAGAGAGACATGCAGACTCCACCTGTACAGCAGGCGTCAGGATCGGGATCGAATACACGACCGCCTGTATATCAGGCGAGGTAGTTAACATCTCCTTGCCACCATGATGATGATTAGAGAGAGACATGCAGACTCTAAAAATACAGCAGCAGGCGTCAGGGTCGGGATCGAACCCACGGCTTCCTGTGTACCAGGCGAGGTAGTTAACATCTCCGAGACACCAGAATGATGAGAGAGAGACACGCAGACTACAAATATACAGCAGGCGTCAGTCGGGATCGAACCCACGAACTCTTGTGTACCAGGCGAGGTAATTAACATCTCCGAGACACCGGGATGATGATGATGAGAGAGAGAGACACGCAGACTACAAATATAAAGTAGGTATCAGGGCCGGGATCGAACCCACGAGCTCCTGTATACCAGGCGAGATAGTTAATATATCAGAGCCACTGCAGCTAGATGTAAACAAAAATCACAGAGCAGCCACGATGAACAAGCAAACGAGCTGACTTCACCTGCACTTAAATTATGAACACCACGAGACGCGCCCTGGAATGTTCCCTGCGGCAGCCCGTACTCACCTGTGTAGACGTGGCGTTACATTCACACACAGTGTCAGGGTGTAAGAGTCGCAATTGATATATTTTGCAAAAACCCCATGGTAACCATGAACACGGTGATGGTTTTTCTCACAGACAGGTTACACCAGATAGGGTGAGGCTGGGTTTCTTCAGAGTAAACTGCACGTTGTAAATTCTTATTAATGTTTTAAAGTTATAGGTAGGCTTTCGCGAGCAATATTATTCTTAAAATCTTTTTTTTATTTTGGGTTAGATTGCGTCAATATAAAAGTGTTGTTAAACCCGCCACTACCTGACAGCCAATTAATTACAGTTTGTCACTTAAACAGAACATTCTGATTAGTTACTATAGCACACCGGTTGTGTGTTGGAGAGTAAACACACAGCATTTACCTTTTGACAATTCTGGCTATTGCCTGATAAAGCTAGTAGTAATCGCCAGCAATACGTCATACTCGAATTGTCATCGTTGTGGATTTCCTCTCCAATACACCACCGGTGTGCTGAAGTAGTAACTAATTGGCACTTTTTATTTAAGTGACAAACCTTACTGATTGGCTGTGTCAGGTGGTGGCAGCTTTAACAACACATTTATATTCACGTAGTCTAACCCTAAAAATTATACTCGTCGCAGTCATTACCTTTTATTTGTTCAGCATCTGTGTTTTAGAATTTTAAATTTGGAATTGTTTAAAATCTACATCAACTTAATGTGTTCGATCTGTGCCTCGTGATCTCTGATGGTCATTTGTAAAATATTTTTTTTCTTGGGATTCGGTTTTAGTCCTGGTGGTTGGCGATCGGCAGGATGGGTGAGTCGGTGGGCAGGTGAATAGGTTGTCAGGTTGAGCAGGTAAGCGGGTGAGCAAATGGGCAGGTTGGAGGGGGGGCCGGGTTATTTGGTGGGTGAGTGATCAGTTGGGTTGGTGTGTGAATGGATGGGCGGGTGATTGGATGGGCACCTATGCAGGTATGAGATGAGTGTGGGCTGGCGGGGAGATGTGAGGGGGGGAGGTCTCTAGATGGCTGGGTGGGTCGTGGGTTAGAGAGTGGCAGATGACCGGGTGGGAGGGTGTTGGGTGCAAATGAGTGGGTGTTGGTTGTAACTTTTTCATCATGCTCTTAGGTTTTTTTCGGTAAAGTCACGTAGGTAAAAATAAATAATGAAAATAAAAGACAATAATAGAAATAAAATTATAAATCACGACATTTCGGAGGCAACACAAGTCTCCGTCATCAGGTGGGACCGTCACAGCTAGATTTACTGTATCAAGTGAGGAATTTTGCCTCGTCGTGATTTATAATTTTACTGCTATTTTTATTTCTATTATTTTATTTTAATTATTTATTTTTACCCACGTGACTTTACCGAAAAAAAACCCTAAGAGTACGAATCCTTGCAGTCACGAAAGCTTAAAATCTAGAATATTTCATCATGGTTATTATTTTCATCCACTTCATCATCATCCATCTACCTACTCACATGAATGGCTGCTTAGCCCTCCGCCCCACTACTTCAGCAAAACATCTTCTCTCCATAGTCCTCTGTAAACGACGCAAGTCTCGGTAATCCCCCGGTCAAACGGTCCCAGACATCGCCGTCGCGGTTGTCGAGGTGGCAGGAGTCGAACTCTCCATGCCGCTACTCACGCTACTCATGTGAAAACATCAGTCTGTTGTATATATTGTGATGAAATGATAAATTAAATGTAAAAATGAAAATATGATATTTTAAAAAAATACATTTTTTATTACGTAAAATATGTTAACATGTGTAATTAAGTGTTATTAACTGGAAATGTGTGTTAAGTGTAATTGATGTGTGTGTTCAAAATTATTATTGGACGTGTATGTGATTGTGTGATTATGCGTGAGTGAGTTAATTAAGTGTATGTGATTATGTTTGTGATTATGTTTTTGTGATTATGTGTGTGTGATTATTACGTATGTAATTGCGTGTTAGATTATTATGTATGTGATTATGTGCGTGTGATTATTATTGATTATTATTGACCTCCTGTCAGCGGGCGTTCGCCAATTCACGTGGCCTTAAGGTGCACATGGCCTGGCACAAGCGTCGTGGTGACGTCACCGCCACTTAGTGGCGAATGGCGGTTGTTGTTGTGATTATTATGTATGGAATTGTGTGTTAGATTATTATGTGTGTGTTTGTTATATGTGGTTATGTGTGTGTGTGATCACGTTGTTGGCTCTCGTTGTCTCGGGGTATGTTTCACCAATCGTGATAATTTCAATGATTCTTGCTTTAACAATTATGATTCTCGCTCTGTTTTTATGATTCTCGCTTTAATAATTATGATGTGTAATTATGACAGGTCTCATGATTCAGATCTCACTGCAGGACACAGTTTGCCATTACTACGATGATGCACGAATTTAAGAAAGAAACACTCGGAACCTGTTTTCAATCTAAGCAAATTTAATATCAACTTACTCTAACATCAAACTCTTATCAAAAGGAATTAATAGCAACGACAGTACTCATGCAAATATACGTACTCATCAATCCGTATGAAATGACAAAAACAAGTATTGCCTAATCTTCACGATCACGTGATGAAAAAAAACAATAGGCAGTCCCTAAAATATATCAATATTCGTACGGAATGCGTGTCCAAAAAAAATTATACATATCAAATATGTCAGAAGCATCAACGATCGGATTTCATGATCACATGATGAAAGAATACTTAAGGCTAACCCACACCAAGTCTCAATGTTAGCATACATGTTAACAAATATATCCTTAGCAAATGTTTAGAAAGCATCAAAAGTCAGATTTTCAAGAGTATGTGATTAACAGACAAACAAACAGCTAATTCTTCACCTGAAGACGGCTACTTGCGTTGTGGCCGAAACGTCGTGAGAATTATTTTATTATGTTTTATGTTTATTATTTTATTATTTCTATTCTACGTGACTTTACTGAAAGAACCAAGAAGATGAATCCCTGCAGTCACGAAAGCTTTAAATCGAAATGTGTACGTGTACTTGGAGTTTGCGTTCTCTCTCCCCGTGGTCGCGTGCATGTTTCTCCGGATCCTCCGATTATTCTCTTCACACTTAGAAAAGTGTGTTTAGAGTGTTTGTCTGCGAGAAATCTCCATAATAAGCCACGTCTGTGAGCTATCATTTGTGGCCAGATCGATTCTGCAAAGAGCTATATACCTCAGTGGGCCTTACCTGGTAAAATAAAAATCTTTTTTTTATACAATCGTCCAAACTCAGCGAGTCCAGGATGTAAAATATTCACGTTAAAAATAGGTGATGAATATATATTGTTTTAGGTTATTAAGATTTAAATCCTATTTTTTTTACGCATAATAGGAAAATGGACGGTGAAAGTCAGAGAAAATGAGCTTAAATGAACCACAATGTTTGTTTAGCCAGCGGCTGTTCGCTGTGGTAATGCGTGAGGCCCACCACCCAGTACCCAATCACTCTGCCGCATGCCCTCCCAGCCACCCTCCCTCCCTACCTCACCGCCTGCTCGCCCACCCTTCACACCATCATCCTGCCCATCTGTCTCCCATCTCACCAAATAACCCCTCCACTCACTCAACCACCACCACCCACGCACTCGCACCTTCGATTAGCACGAGTGGCTACGTACGCTGCGAAATAAGTTCAACATACATACTCACCAACACACCCACTCACCCAACCACTCACCCACACACGAAACCAATCACCCACTTCCACACTCACCCACACACCTTCGATTAGCACGGTTGACCACGTTCGGTGAAAAAGAAGTTCAACATACATACAACCACTGTCCACTCAGAACAATACGGTGTCGTAAGAATAAAAAAAACTAAACAATTATTGACAGATGAACAGAGAATGCATGAAGCCAGTAGTTAAATATTAGTTGATAAAGGTGGAAGACGATTACAGACTGTGAAGCTTAAACAAACAGGTCTTGCAAGAAAAAAATGTATAACGACACAGATGAAAAAAACAAGTTCACCATTACATAAGAATGTTTGTACAAGGTGCGGTTCCATTGTGCAATTCACACATCCTGACCCGAACCGGTCAAACAGCCTGTGGGAAAACCATTATCGTTGTGTCCCACACTGCTGCTGCTGGGTTTTGTTTGTACAAATATTATATCACTTGAGACCGGTTAAAGCTATGTATGTATGTTTGTTGAACTTCTTCCACGCCAACCGTGCTAATCGGAAGTGCAGGGGAAGGACAACAAATTAAACACAAAAAAACTATTTTAGCTAACACTGCGTGACTCTAAGGCCCTGTCTACACAGGTGAGCGCGGCCGCCGTGTGGAACATTCCAAGGCGTGTCTCGAGGTATATAACTTAACTGCAGGGGAAGTCAAGTTAATTTCCTTGATCGTCTCCGCTGTGTGAGCTGCTGCTGCTGCGATAGCTTCTCCGTGTGCCGCGGCGAGCGACAGTCCAAGTGAAGCCATGGGCCATGGCGAGCGCGTCTCCCAGTGATTGTGTCGACAGTGAGCTGAGCTGCCCCATCTGCCTGGGCACGTTTGACTGCCCCTCCACGCTGAGCTGCGGACACTCGTTCTGCCTCCGGTGTCTGGATGGTGCCTGGGAGAGAGCGAGCAGCTTCAGCTGCCCGCAGTGCCGAGCGGCCTTCCCTGAGCGACCCCAGCTGAAGAGGAACGTGACACTCGCCAACCTGGTGGAGCAGCTCAGAGTTGGAGAGAGGATGGCTGGAGTTGTCTTCTGTGACACCTGTGGTGATGGGAAGACTCCTGCAGTGAAGACCTGCCTCAGGTGTGAGATGTCCCGGTGTGAGATGTCCCTGTGTGAGTCCCACCTGAAGCCTCACATGATTAACCCCAAGTTGAAGGACCATGTCCTGGTGGCTCCCATTTTGCACCTAGAAGAACGAAGATCTGCGGAACACAATGCGCATCTCCAATTTTACTGTGAACAGGATGGGAGCCTGGTCTGTATGGTCGGCAATATCGCAGGAGACCACACAGGACACAAGGTCATCACGGTGAAAAAAGCCCAACATGCTAAACAGGTGAGGAATCATTTACTGCTGTAACCCACCCTCCTCTCGAGTTACTACAGATTGTGTCTCTGTATTGTTACTTTGAAAAGTCTGTTTTTTTATTTATATGGATTTCAAATTAATTGATGATGACGATGGTGATGATGAAGTGAATGTTAAGCACTGGATGTTCACCTGACCCCCACAGGAGGAGTTGAGGCTCAAGAAGATGGAGAGAGAGAAGAACAAGGGGTCGGCAGCGTCACAGACACAGCAGCTCAAGGACACGTACAAGCTCATGCAGGTATAGTTGGAGACGCTGTGACAAGTATGCCAGAGTGGACTCGCACATTGTCGCAAATCCGCCAAACAATGTTTCTAACGGTTTCACCAGAGTGGCTTTTGGCGTGGGAGGGGGACGTCGTGCCCAACATTGAGGGCACAACAAACCAGAAGTGATATGCTTCTAAAGATTCAGTCGGTCTATTTCCCACTCTCACCGACCTGAAGGAAAAGTCTCGTGCGATGCTATATGCATCAACTCTACATTTAAATAAACACCTAATTGCAAGAGAAACAACAACAACACCCCCCCAATCTGAATGCGACCATCTAAACGCAACCCGATCCAACATTCTAAAGGCCGTCTATTAAAACGGTTTCCTTGTTCTAACAATGAAACGATGTGAATAGGGTATTGACACTATTTAGAGGTCAACGCGTCAGTCAATGCCACATGCCATCACCACCTCGAGCCTTTTAACTGTTTCGTAGCGTTAGTGTAATTCACGTAATGTACATGCAAAATGCGCATGCATAATGTACGTTGATTTCAATATGAATAACCCAACCGGAATTGGATACTCATTGCATTTTATATTCATTCATTAATCCCCCCCATCGCACAAGAATGGCTCACTAGTGTCGTCATCAAATCTATCCCTGTATTTAAGCTACGAAACAGAATTTCTCCACAAATCTGGCTGTTACCTGATGAAGCTAGTTGTAATTACTGGCGAAACGTTGTACTCAGATTGTAAATGTTGTGGACGTGCTTTCCAGCACACCGGTGTGTTTTACTTGTAATGGATTGGCATATTCTAATTACGTAACAAACCTTACTAATTTTCTGTGTCGGGTGGTGGCGAGTTTAATGACACATTTATATTTACGCGATCTAACCTCAGAAACCTACATTATGGATGATATTGATCGCGAAAACTTAGGTTTTAAACTGTTGCACTTTATTTTGTGGCCGACTAGAACGCTCTTCCTTCTGATATTAGGAAATCACTGGAGCAAAGTACTTTTAAATCATCTAGATGAGTGGTTCTTAACCTGGGGTGCACACACTCCCTGGAGGTGTGAGCTGCCCTTCGTTGGGGTGCGAGACATGCCAGATTTTTTAGAAGGTAAATCGTCTAAACACAAAGGCGCTCATGAATGATTTAAAAATACAAAAATCAGAGAACCTAGACCAGACAGGTTCTCGGGGGGTGATGTTCGCTGGCAAGCGCCTGGTGGCTGGGTGACCCACGTAACTCGGTCGGGCCCAGCCCAAATGGCTATATGACGCTGACCTGTGGGCCCACCATTCGCAGGACGAAGGGTGAGGGGCAGGTGTGATGCCAGTAATACGGGGAGAGGGATGGTCTCAGACGGACTGGACCTTGTCAGTGAACACTTGCTATTGGGGCGTGGAATGTCACGTCACTTTGGGGAGGAGCCAGAGCTGGTGGAGGAGGTGGAAAGGTACCAACGTGATAGAATCGGTCTCACCTCCACACACAGCATTGGCATTGGAACCAAACTTCTTGATCGGGGGTGGTGTCTTTCCTATTCTGGAGTAACCCCTGGTGAGTGTGGGGATACTCACAAACCCCCGGCTGGGTGCTCTTCAGTTGGAGTTTGTCCCAGTGGAGGAGAGGGTCGCCTCATTGAGGCGTCGGGTCTCATAAAGGACAACTCTGACTGTTGTCTGTGCTTATGCATTAAATAGGAGTTCAGAGTATTCGGCTGTCTTGGAAACGGTGAGTGCAGTGCCCGACAGTACTGCCCACCAACACCATCGTCTTACTGGGCGACTACAATGGTCACTTGGGAAACGATGTAAATACCTGGAGAGGCATGATTTGGAAGAATGCCCCTTCCTGATCTGAACCCAACTGTGAGATGTTATTGGAATTTTGTGCTAATCATGGAATTTCAAGGACAAACACCATGTTCGAACACAAGGATGCGCATAAGTGTACCAGAGAACCTTGGGACGAAGGCCAATTATTGACTTCATAGTTGTATCATCGGACCTAAGGCTGTATGATCTGGACACTCGGATGAAGAGAGGGGCAGGGGTGTCAACTGATCACCACCTGGTAGTAAGTTGGATCTGAAACTTGGGGCAACAACATGGAAGGCCCAAATTAATAGTGCGGGTTTTCTGAGAATGTCTGGCAGAAGACCCAGTGCAGAGAGATTTCAACTTCCACCTCTGGGAAAGTTCTCCTGTACCCCAGGAGAGGTCGTGAAAATTGTGGACGATGTTCAAGACCTCGATTGTGGATGCAGCTGCGATAAGTTGTAGCCTGAAGGCATTGGGTGCCTGTCATGGCGGGATGGTAAGTGGGAGTGGGAGATCGGCCAGCGGATCAGTGTGGCATACGCAGTGTTGCGGGTGCCATATCATTCCATGGTAGTGAAGCAGGAGCTGAGTTCTCAAACAATCCTCGCGGTTCCCACCTTCCCTTATGGTCATGAGCTTTGGGTAATGACTGAAAGGATGAGATCGCGTTACAAAGGGCTGAAAGTAAGTTTCTCTGCGGGGTTGATGGGCTCACTCTCCGTGATCGGGTGTTGAGCTCAATAATCCGGGAGAGCCTCAGAGTCAAGCCACTGCTCCTCTGGATCGAGAGGAGCCAATTGAGGTAGTTCAGGTACCTGGTCAGGGTGCCCCCCGATAGACTGACTCGTAACTTTACAGGTAATGTCCCACTTGGCAATGACCCCGGGGCCAGCCCAGTACACGCTGATGGGACTATGTTTGTGTCTAGTTGTGTAGTGTATAATGTAGTAGAGTATAGTGTAGTAGTTTTTAGTGTAGTGTACAGTATAGTAGTGCTGGAGTCTGTTGCCAGGGAATGGGAGGTCTGGAGCACCCTACTCAAAATGCTGCCGCCGCGATCCTCACCAGGGCAAGCAGACATAGAAAAGAATAAATTAACAAATTAAGCACGTTCATGCAAGTACAACTACTCTGTTTAATATATACATTATAAAATATTTTAGCGACTGAGAACCAATGGGGTGCAAGGCTGCAATAAAGGTTAAGAACCACTGATCTAGATTGAAAACTCATTCTTTAAAACTGCTTTTTGTGTTTAGTTCGTTGTCCTTCCTCCGCACCTCTGATTAGCATGGTTGGCTACGTACGGTGCGAAATAAATTTTACATCCATACCTTTGTAGTGAGTCCAACTGAGTCACATACGTTCTCTTGGGAGTAACACTTTATTAACAGCAACACAATATATGTCAAGGTAATGACCACCCGACTAACTACAGTAACACATTAACACCTAAGCTCTATGCTATCCCTGTCCGGACCACGTGGCGGAGCCTCTTCAGTACTTGACGTGGATCTTCCAGCGCTGCATCACGAAGAACCCTGATCCCTTCCTGGGATCCGCCTTATATCTCTCCGGGCTGGGGCTGGCTCCGCCTCTGACCCCGCCCACCTTCGAGATCTCTCTCGCATTTACCCCAAGGCTCTCGACAGCTCTCTTCGGACCTAGTGACCACCCGTTAGCCCCCTCCACCTGGGGGCCCCCTCTTGTTACTTCCGTTCACGTGTCCACGGGGTCAGCCAGAGTGCCATCGCCCAAAGTAACCCTGGCTGGCTGACACCCTCTCGCTCCCTGTGGTGAAAACACACACCGCACGCTGTGCAGTGGTGCCCTTGCGCGAACAGCGCTCCGCCAGCCTCCACTAGGGCTGGTACTACACCCTCTCTCTGGCGTGTACACAATGACGATGCATCACACGCCGTGGCCTTGCAGGCCCGGCACCATACAGTGACATTCCCAGTCACTACACATTCATACAACACTCGCCTCTATGGTGCTCGATTGCGGATCACGTGCATAGCCACCACCGATATGAAGATATCAAACTGTTTCCAAACAGCGTCGTGGTTGCAATCTACAGGGTGGTCCAGCTGTCTTGTGATCCACATTTTATTCTGTAAAACTTAATATTTTTTAAAAGGTGTATTTAAAACATGGATGAATATGCAAAGGAAAAAAAATGTTAGGGCTACATTAATTGGGGGTCACGAGAGATCTGGACCACCTTGCAGTTCCCTCAATTGGTGTTAGCCGCTGAGGTCGTGATGGGTTTTTTTTTTCATTCCTGTTGCTCCGTGCCCCCTGCACCATTCCCATTCGGCTGTAATGTGCACTGATGCCTACTTTATTGAGGGCGACATTGGCATGTAAAATAAAGATTGCTTGGTTCTGAGAATATGTATTTATAGTGGAGAAATCCGATGAGCTGTACAAATCCTTTCACAGATGTCAGTAGTTTTCAGGGATGTCAGTAGTTTTTACACATTTCCAGTAGTTTTCACAGATGTCATTATTTTTCACAGATGTCAGTAATTTTCACAGATGTCCGTAGTTTTCACACATGTTCAGACCCCTTCCATTAGTCCCTGCAAGTCACCACTCGGCCCGTGACCACCACCTCCAAGAGCTTCGCTGTCCTACAACCGGCAAATCCTAATCATAAATGTGATTAAGGAAACGCCCATTGTCAACTATCACCATCTGATTGCGCCAACAAGACGAAGAGCATATTTGACAGATTCACAGCCAGGGATGGAAGTCCCACTTGCTCCCCGAAAGTCCCGCTATGCTCGCTCTCCCTGCTTGCTGGTGCCATGTCAATGGGTACCAAAGAGGTGCTGAGAAACTGGCTAGAGGAGCAGTTGTCCTGCCTCATCGCATGAAAGCTTTCCATATAAACCCAATGTGCCACGGGCAGTGGCCACCCTCCCGGATCTCCATCAGCTTCGACCAGTTATAACTGAAAATGATAAAAAAATAAGAATAGGTTTTACCATTTCTGGAAATAACACAATTGGATACCTTTTACAAGGCATCAAGTTTGCATTAACCACACATAATTGTGGCAAACATGCAAACAAACATGATGTGATATTATAATATATGGAGTTGTCTTTGAAACTGATTGTCCTACACCAGAGACAGCCTTCTTTTGTGAACTTGTATCACCAGTGTTAGACCAGAGAACACCAAAATGTGAACAGAATAATGTATATATAATTATCAAAGCATGTTTGTTTGCATGCATTGGTTGTCACAAGAATGCGTGGCTAATGCAAACTTGATGCCTTATAAAAGGTATCTATTTGGTGTTTGAACATCCTGACACCTGTTTTATTGACAGAAAGGGTCAAAGTTGTTATTATTTTTCATTATTTTTGATACTGGCAAAAAGGTCCCATAGATACGGTTATACCTAGCCTATTCTAAATGCATTCACATATTAATGAGCCTGTAGCCAGCACTGGCCAATACACGCATCTGACGAGTCAGCTATACTAATACCCGCCATTCGCCACTAAGTGACAGGTGCACTTTGAGGCCACATGAAGTGACGAAGGCTCGCTGAAAGGTCTCGGGAAACACCCAGGTGCCATGGGATGGCTGACTGAGATGACTGGTAGATGCACCATATGTACCCCCTACTGTGCCAACTTACTGTATTTTTTCCAACCGGCGCTCCACTCATTGTTGTGAGTGTCGCACCACTGCCCTCTATTGTTGCTGTAGGGCGACTGACTACAACTGCCCAGTAGCATCCTTCACGAGCCTACTCAGCTATACCCCACCACACACAGTTAACCAAATACAACCTGGAGAACATACTAGTGCATTATGTTCATGACACACAGAGAGACATTTAGAAATCGAGACAGACATGTGGAATTACAGATAGACACACAGACACATAGAGGTACAGCCAGACACATACAGAAGCATGTGAGTGATTCAACAACTGATGATCGTCCCCTTCTGCATAGGAGTCCTTACGTGGGATGAAAGCGCAGATCAGCCGAGAGTTTGAGCGCAAGAGGCAGCAGCTGAATGAGGAGGAGAGGGAGGCACTGGAGCATGTGGACGAGGAGGGCCTCTCTGTGCTGTCCCGCATCCAGGCGAACATCGCTCTCTATGAGAACAGAGCACATGGCCTTGAGCAGGAGATCAACAAGCTGCTCGTACCCAGATAAAAGACATTCCCTTGCATTAGCAGATCGTCAAATCATGGATGTAACGATTGGTTGATTACGCAGACGTGTGAAACTCCAAAACCCAGCGATCTGCAAAGTTACTCGGGGATTACAGTAAAGAAAGTCGGTTTATGAATATACCTGTTCACACGCTTAAGTGCTATCTCTCACGTATATTTGGGTTTCTTTTAGAATTAGTTTCCATCCACGTGCAAATTCCTCCTCTTACAATGGAAATGGCCAAACTTCCCAATGCGAGACTGAAAAAAGGTGTTGAGACCCTGGAAGGCCTTCCTTGATAATTACGGGCGCCTAAAACTTATATTCAAACTCATAAACTCAGCAGTAGGAGCTCGGCGCTCTGACCTATGAGCTAGCCAGCCACCACATTATTCTGAACCTGATATAACTATAACACGTTGTTGTGTTTCCTTTTCATTCAAAACATTATTACTGGGCGAGATGAGTCATGTGATATGGCCCAGTGATAGCATGTTTATTATCACTCTTTGCAGAGGTTGCAGGGACAACCCTAATTTACACTGCAGGTGTATTAACATATAGAAGACAACAAGAAATTATGTTGACGCGCAAAAAGCCTATCCAGTGCAGGACACCCTATTCAATAGCCAGATATTGTTATCCCATATCGTGATGTCAATCTATCCTGACAACAGGAAATGAGCGTGTGGAAGAAGAGGAGGAGATTTTGGTGATGGAGTGAATATTTGTATTGACATGAGTTGCACAATTGTGTCTTTCAGGATCCCAAGTACGAGGAACTCAGGTCAGTACCAGAGAGACGTGGACCCTCATTAGTATTTGTATCTCATGCTGTGTGTAGACTGTAGAGAGACCTGGACATCGACTATTCTGCGTATCCTGTGCTGTGTATGCAGTGAGACTAGGAATCTCATTATACTATGTTAGAATCTGTGGGTGGGAAATGGGTAAATATAATTGACGTCATCACCTCACGGGAGATGAACGTTCATGCCAGCACATGGATATAAAATTACAGCATGTGTATGTTTGTTGATCTTCTTTCGCACCGTATGTAACCAACCGTGCTCATCGTAGGTGCGTGGGAAGGACAACAAACTAAACACAAAAATCAGAATAAATGAAAGCACCCTTGTTGCTACCATCTACCACCCACATCATGACCTCTTCGTGACCTTCATCAGGCAAGGCCTCGAGGACTTTGCTCTCAATTGCTTCGCCATGAGTGATGGCACATGGACAAGAACCATCATCATTTGGTAATGCGACGGTCATCAATGTATATCAGTCCCTGAAATACGAAATGGCCATCACCACCTCTGCCAGCAGCCACTCAACCGGCTATAGATGACTTCAACAGCCACCACACACAAGAGGTGTATTCAGGAAATGATGAAGCCGGAGAGTCAAGGAAGACTCATCGGCACAAGACACTATCCTTTCGTGTGACCCTAAACAACCTGGCACGATTCACTCAGCCCGATGGATAAAGAACAAAACCCCCGAATTATGATTATTTTCAAAGGACAATAACGGGCAGCTCCACTCATTGTTTCACGAACAATTATTGACAATTTTCAGAAGAGTCAACACGGGCCAGCAATCACGACCAGTGGACAACTGATACCAGTCATGACCTCAACACGACGGCCGCATCGCAAGCCAATTGAAGCCCAGGCAATGAACAATAAACCGAAGCAGAATTGAATAACCTGCAGCCAAAACTTGGGAATTTCAATATATTGAAAATAATTATGACATATGCGAGAGGAAATAAATCCTGATAGGGCATTGAAAATCTATATGCCATGATGGAAACCAAAACCAGATCAATTATTGAAGGAGTTAATCAGAACTACATTATGGGACCTCCTTTGCCCGTATCAAATTATGATAATAGGATTTTCCCCTTTTTTCTGGCAACAGGTGTTAAGATGTTCAAACACCAAACTGAAACCTTAAACAAGGAATCATGTCTGCATTAACCACAATGCTTGTGGTCAGAATTCAAACAAAACACATTGTCCTTGAAACTGATTGGTCCACACCAGAGACAGCTTTCTTTTGAGCCTCGTCTCAAACGGTGTTGGACCAGAAGACGCCTTAACACCTATTTTATTTTCTTCTTGGTTCTTTCGGTAAAGTCACGTAGAAGGGAAGTAATAAAAGAATAAAAATAAAACATAATAAAACAATTCTCACGACGTTTCGGCCACAACACAAGCAGCCGTCCTCAGGTGAAGACCAGGTCTGTCGAGGCGACAGCGTTAGACGCTGTCGCCTCGACAGACATGGTCATGAGAATTTTTTATTATGTTTTATTTTTATTATTTTATTACTTATCTTCTACGTGGCTTTACCGAAAGAACCAAGAAGATGAATCCCTGCAGTCACGAAAGCTTTAAATCGAAACCTATTTTATTGCCTGAAAAAGGGGAAACCCCTATTATCTTAATCAGAACTGGTGACCAAGATAAGGGCACCACACTGCAAGAGTTCCTGAACTTTGCACAAAGAAAACGATGAGAAGACATCATGGCGAACGTGGACTTCACTCACTCCAGCTGCAAACCTGGAAGCTCCTAAACCTAGGTGCCTCAAACAGACAGCACACCTCCAAACACCGCAGCAAATCCGGTGCCTTTCTATAAGCTGACCTGCTCAAAGGCACCAATCGACGAGCTCATCAAATAAGCTGTCTGGAAACAACTCACCATCTCCATGCGTCAACTACCACATGCAACAGATCTAAACAGGCCGAACACTGGTCATCCTTCAGGACTGCAAAGTCCAACAAGGCACAAGGAAATGGATGGCCTTTGTCCTACATTCCTAAATAACCTGGAACTATATCGACAACTGGCTGGCAAACCTCTTCACCGTCATGCACAGGACATGCAAAATCCAAAACAAGGGATGCCAAAGTCATCGCCATTCTGAAAACCCGGAAAGCATCAAGACTTTCCCTCCAGTTTAACACGTAGGCTTTTGCGACCAATCTCATCCATTCAACCATAAGATCTTTTTTTGGGATTATATCGCGTAAATATATAAATGTGTCATTAAAACCTGCCACCACCTGACACAGCCAACTAGTAAGGGTTGCTACGTGAACAGAACATGCCAATCTGTTAATATTTACAATCTGAGAATGACGTTTCGCCAGTAATTACAACTAGCTTCTTCAGGCGACAGCCAGATTTGTGGAGAAGTCTTAACTGTTTCATTCCTCATATAGAGGCGTAGATGTGGTGGCATTTGTGTAAAGAGTGGAGAGGTGTCCATACCTGGGCAGTGTGCTTATGACCCAGCTCCAGTTTGACAGCAGAGTTAGCACTCCTAACCAGTCGGGTGGCATTTATATTTTCTTCAGCTGCATAACCCTGTGTGGAATCTAACTGGTGTTTCGCTCCACACGAAGCTTCGGGTCTTCTCGGCTACGGTCATGCCCTCATTTTCTATGCTTGTGAAGCGTGGACCAGTTTGATGGAATGCCTGCCCCAGTTAGAAACATTCAGGCTGTCCTGACGATGATGCATCCTGGGTATAACCATTCTGGATTATGTGAGGAACTCACAAATCCCTGAAAAATCTGGGCAGAGTCTCATCGGTGAACTCCTCCTCGAGGCAAGGCTGCGTTGGCTGGGGCATGTAGGTTGTATGCCGAGCCACCGCATGCCCAAACGGGCGTGGTACAGGATAGAGAAGAGATGGACGAATGTGGTACAGGAGAATATGGAGATGAGTGATATTAACGGTGTCTGGTTCCAGTGGTGTTAAGATCGGCCTCTGTGCAGGAGAATCATGAGGGACGCTACTCGGCAGTCCAACAACAACGGAGGGCAGAGGATCGGCGTTCACAACGAGTAGAACGCCAGTGGATAAAACACAGCAAGTCGGCACAGTAGAGGACACAGGTGGGGTTATCTGCCAGTTCTCTCAGTCAGTCATCCATGGAACCTGCTAGGTCTGTCCAGCGCCCTTCTGCCAGCGAGTCTTTGATACTTCACGTTGCCTCAAAGTACACCTAGCCTGGCACAAGCATCGTGGTGACATCACCACTTAGTGGCCAATGTCGGCTATTGTTATTATGGAGAGACCTTGCCCCACACTTCTGTGTGCTATGTGCTGTGTGTGTCGAGAGACCTGGGCCTGCATTGTTCTGTGTGCCCTGTGTTGTGGGTGCAGAAACTCGGTATCTCAGGAGACTCAAGATGACACTGCTCCCACATTCAGCCAGCAGGAGCTCACAAATGTCATCTCAGCAGGAGGAGTCGAGATGAGACTCCTGGCTCTCCTGTGTATGTATATACATTCATATGTAGCTCAAACACACACACACAGATGAGTATAAATCATTATAACATGAGCTCTATTAACACGACACGTGGGTATGATTGAGGATGCTGTTGAAATTCTTCATGTATGAATTCATTACACGCACACACACACGCTATGGCTAAGATTATTCAGATTCATTATTAGTATTTGAGGCTGCAAGATGCAGACATGCACGCCTTGATGATCCTTCTGGTTCAGTGTTAATGCATCAAGCTCTCAGACTCCAAGTCACCTTTAGGATTCTGTATTAATATTCGGAGGTTTATCAGACAGTCAGCCAAAGGCGTAACCTTGGTTGATCGTGTACATCACTACACGGACAAAAATGTAAATTACTATAGAATGTGTATCAATATATATACATTAATATATAGCACACACAAACACAGACGAGTGTAAACAACTATTAAAGAGCTCTATTAACACTACACGTGTGTACGATTGAGTGAGAATGCTATTGCTATTCTGCGTGCGAGTATTTGACACACACACACACACGCTATGGCTAATATTATTAGGATTCAATATTAGTGCTTGAGGCAGGGATATCCAGACACCTTAAGGATTATCAGGGTTCAGTGTTACAGCCTGAAGCTCTCTGAATCAAATGCAACTTTAGGTTCTATTAGAAAGTGAGACCAAGCCATAAGCTGAGTTGCCCGTGTAAATCACTACACAGGCAACACAAAAGTTAATTCTCTCTCTGTGTGCCGTCGTGATGTCTGTCTGCTTGTATGTCTGTCTATAGTTTTCCGATGTGTGTCCTCTCTCTGTGTGCCGTCGTGATGTCTGTCTGCTTGTATGTCTGTCTATAGTTTTCTAGTTAGATTTTTTGTTGCTGTTTCTTTTATGCCTGATGATGATTGCTTGTGTTGCAATCGAAACGTCGTAATATGTTATTTTAATTTATTATTTTATTTTACTTTTAGACGTGACTTAACCGAAAAGAACCAAAGAATAATTCCTGCAGTCACGAAAGCTCCTAAATTAAGATTGAACCACTTCTACGGTGAAGTTTTAAGCTTATCCTTTTCTTTCTGGCTATTTGTTCTCTCTGCCTGTGTCCTCTCTTTAGAATTTTCACACTTAAAATTCTAACTTAGCAAATTTTGAAACACGTAATCAACCAGGCTATGCGTTAATTGTGTGTTAACCGACTCTCTGTGTTGTATTACATCACATTTCGATATTTTGCTAGGTTATTTAATTTTCGTGTGCCTCCTAGTTTTAAATCTTGCGTGCCCGTTCCACAGCAGTATGTTGCCGTACACTACGTTGCCGTACACTCATTGATGTGCTAATTCTCTCGGCCCCCTCCCTCTCTCCGTCCCCGCCCCCCCTCTCTATATTTAAGGACCGTCACAGAAACGACCCCTCTCTTTGTGCCGATTTGTGTCCTCTCTCTGTGTGCCGTCGTGATGTCTGTCTGCTTGTATGTCTGTCTATAGTTTTCCGATGTGTGTCCTCTCTCTGTGTGCCGTCGTGATGTCTGTCTGCTTGTATGTCTGTCTATAGTTTTCTAGTTAGATTTTTTGTTGCTGTTTCTTTTATGCCTGATGATGATTGCTTGTGTTGCAATCGAAACGTCGTAATATGTTATTTTAATTTATTATTTTATTTTACTTTTAGACGTGACTTAACCGAAAAGAACCAAAGAAAAGCTGTTTAGGCATGCGGTGGCTGGGCATGCGGGCTACATGACCCAGCCAACGCAGCCTTGCCTGCTGGAGGAGCTCACCGATGGGACTTTGCCCAGATCTTTCAAGGATTTGTGAGCTCCTCACACACTCCAGCCTGGTTAAACCCAGGATGGATCGTAGGCAGGCCAGCCTAAATGTTTCCAACCGGCGAAGATGCTCCATTAGGGGGGTCCACGTTTCGCAAGCGTAGAGAAGGGAAGGAATGACCGTGGCCGAGAAGACCTGAAGCTTCGTGTGGAGCGACCGACCAGGTAGTTTCTACACAGCGTTACGCAACCGATGAAACGATATTGCCGCTCGACTGATTCGTAGTGAGACCTCTGCTGTTAAACTGGAGCCGGTCATAAGCACACTGCCCAGGTATGGGAAACTCTCCACTCTCTCCAAAACTGCCCCATCACCGATTGGGAGTTGTGGGGGTGGAGTGTCCGATGGTACAAAATACCCAGGCAGGTGCTTAGTTTTGGTGGGGCTGATGGTAAGGCCCCACCTCTTGGTGGCACGCTCCAGTCTCAGCAGCAGCGTCTCCAACTCCTCTTCTGAATGAGCAGCTATTACGAAATCATCGGCATACATAACGTGGTTGACCAATAGGGAGCCATCCCTTGATCGCACCCGGGCGTCGATCAGCCTCCCATTATATCTGTACCAAACGGAAATTCCCCCGGTACAGCTATTGAAGGCTTTGCGAACTACGCGGTCAAAATAGATGTTAAATAATGTGGGAGCCAGAGGACATCCCTGCCGCACCCCAAGGTGTACAGGGAAAGGCTCCGACTCCCGGCCACGTAGTTTTACCCGCGCCCGCTCACCATCATGAAGGTCCTTAATGATCGTGAGCAGAGGGTCAGGGACTCCAAAAGCATGAAGAACAACCCAGAGCCCAGGTCTGCTGATGGTATAATAGGCCTTGACCAGGTCAATAAAGCAGAGATGTAGGTCTTGTTGGAATTCCCTACATCTCTGCTGTAGCAGACGGACAGAAAATATGGCATCCGTGCAGGACCGTCCTTTCCTGAAACCGCATTGGGGCTCCGCAAGCCTCTCCTCAGCGTGCCTGGCAAGGCGATGTTGAATAATACTTGCATGGACCTTTCCCGGCACACTGAGGAGTGATATGCCCCTGTAGTTGTTACAGTCTGTGCGGTCCCCCTTCTTAAAGAGGGGGACCACCAGGGCATCCTTCCAATCCTGCAGAACCCGTCCAGTGGTCCAGACTGTTGTTATGATGTCATGTAGGGCAGTCTGTGCACAAACGCCACCCTCCCTGAGCATTTCGATTGGGAGATCATCTCTGCCCGGTGCCTTTCCTAGTCTCAGACTCTGGATCGACCTCAGTACTTCCTCAACAGATGGCACCTCAGCCAGCCACTCACAGGGGGTAAACTCTTCCAATATTTGAGGCACCACAGCCTCAGCAGGGTTATCCCCATTTTGTGCCATGATGTTTTCCTTGCTTAGGGATTTCCCCTCCCCCAAGACCTCACAGAAATGCTCAGCAAATCTGCAAACCTGTTCCTGGGGGTCGGAGATTGGATCACCGTTTTTTCCCCTAATGATGGTAATAGGTGTGGCGCTGCAGGTTACTTTTTTGATGGAATTAAATAGTGATTTGTGATCGCGGGCCACTGAGGCAGACTCAATCTCCTCAGCAACCCGCGACCACCACCCATCCTTGCAGCGCCTTACGGCTTTCCGAACCTCCGAGCGAAGGCTGCGGTAAGCCTCCTCATTCTCTGACGTGGGATGCTGTAGCCGATGAGAGTGGGCCTGTCGCTTTTTCTCAACTAACCTGTACACATCCTCTGTCAGCCAGGGTTTCTGGGGAGGTCCGGACCGCGTACCCAAAGCAGCCATTGCAGCTGCATGAGTCACAGTCCTAAACCGCGCCCATTTACCCTCGACATCAGGAGGAGTGGGGGACGATGCCAACCCCAGCTGCAAGCGCTGATGAAATTCTCGCTTGCAACTTTCATCAGCTAACTGAGACCAGGCCACTTAGGTTGGAGTGGAGTCCTGGGTGTACACCCACCACCGGAGTGGAAGAATGGCAGGCGCATCTTACTGATGACTAGTCGATCGTCAGAGGGCAGATCAGCTCCACGGTAGGTCCTGGTGTCAAGGACATGGACTCGCATCCGCTGGTCCGTCACTATGTAGTCCAGCAGATGTTCTTGCTTGGACCCGGCATGCGTCCATGATGTTGTGTGGATGCGCCGATGTCGGAAGAGCGTGTTGGTAATTACAAGCCCATAGGCTGCACAAAAATCTAGGAGCCTCCTACCGTTGTTATTCAGCTGATCTGGCCCATGCCTTCCAATCACTCCAGACCAGGTGCCAGCATCATGACCAACTCGGGCATTAAAGTCACCCAACAAGATCACTCTGTCCCGAGTGGCCACTTTAGCCAGCACCTGTGACAGGAGGTCATAGAAGGCATCTGACTCATCGGCTTTGCCTGCATCCCTCCACGGATGTTCGTCTTCAGTGGGGGCATAAGTAACCACGACCACCACTCCTCGCCTCCGGTTGATGGGAAGGCGAGCCCAAAGTATCCTGGGGCTTACAGCTGCCCACACCTCACCGCCATGCTCCCACGTCCCCTTCATTCTTTTGTTCAAAAGAAGAGCCACACCCGGTTGTTTGGCAGTCTCCTGCCCCGAGTAGAGGACTGTCCACCCCTCATAGTGGCAGGAGCCAGAACCGGTCCACCGGACCTCCTGAATGCCACAGAGATCCAGGCGGTACCGGTCCAGCTCCCGACAGAGGAGTGGCAGCCTCTCCTCCGCAGTGAGCGTTCGAACATTCCACGTGGCCATCCGCAATGGTTTTTAGTTGTTTCTGGAGGAGCCCCGAGGGTGAAGATTCAATCTCCTGGTTCCGCCAATTGGAGTTTGGCCAGAAACCGTCATAGACGCATGTCCCCCCGGGGCCTCCGGTACAAGCTTATTAGTTACAGGTTTATGTTAAATTCGTGGTTTTGTGGTAATGAATTGAAGGTGGAGGGGTTACCAGCCCCTCGCACCCGTCCAGAGCCCCCGTTTAGCCACTGTGGTGGTCACAGACGCCATGAGGGGAGAGGGCCAATGAGGCATTGGCCCCCTCCCCCCACAGCAATGTCCATGACAGTGTTGCCCGTCCGGCACCGCGAGGAGGTAGGAGTGTACATCACTCCACTATCACACACACACGAGTGTACATCACTACACTATCACACACATACACACACGAGTGTACATCACTACACTATCACACACACACACGGGTGTATATCACTACACTATCAAACACACGAGTGTAAATCACTACACTATCACACACACGAGTGTACATCACTATACTATCACACACACAGACACGAGTGTACATCACTACACTATCACACACAGAGTGTACATCACTACACTATCACACACAGAGTGTACATCACTACACTATCACACACACGAGTGTATATCACTAAACTATCACACACACACACACGAGTGTATATCACTACACTATCACACACACATAGTGTACATCACTACACTATCACACACACACGAGTGTACATCACTACACTATCACACACACATAGTGTACATCACTACACTATCACACACACACACGAGTGTATATCACTACACTATCACACACACGAGTGTATATCACTACACTATCACACACACGAGTGTACATCACTATACTATCACACACACAGACACGAGTGTACATCACTACACTATCACACACAGAGTGTACATCACTACACTATCACACACAGAGTGTACATCACTACACTATCACACACACAGAGTGTACATCACTACACTATCACACACACGAGTGTATATCACTAAACTATCACACACACACACGAGTGTACATCACTACACTATCACACACACACACAAGTGTACATCACTATACTATCACACACAGACTGTACATCACAACACTATCACACACACACACCAGTGTACATCACTACACTATCACACACACACGAGTGTACATCACTATACTATCACACATACACACACGAGTGTACATCACTACACTATCACACACATAGTGCACATCACTACACTATCACACACACACACGAGTGTACATCACTACACTATCACACACACACACGAGTGTACATCACTACACTATCACACACACACGAGTGTACATCACTACACTATCACACACACACACACGAGTGTACATCACTACACTTTCGCACACACACACGAGTGTACATCATTACACTAACACACACACACGAGTGTACATCACTACACTATCACACACACACACGAGTGTACATCACTACACTATCACACACACACGAGTGTACATCACTACACTATCACACACACACGAGTGTACATCACTACACTATCACACACACACACACACGAGTGTACATCACTACACTATCACACACACGAGTGTGCATCACTGCACTATCACACACACACGAGTGTACATCACTACACTATCTCACACACACACACGAGTGTACATCACTACATTATCACACACACGGGTGTACATCACTCCACTATCACACACACACACAGGAGTGTACATCACTACACTATCACACACACACACGAGTGTACATCACTACACTATCACACCCACCTCATGTGCCGTGCCGGCCTTCACAGGTTCTCACCAACACCATTTGCCCCTACAGTCTGTGAAAGGTGACACAGGGGAGATGTTTGTGTTTGTTGTACACACACAGAGACGCTGCGGCGGTGTTGATATCCACGCTGCTGCTGCTGCTGTGATCCACTGCCTCCCACGGGCACTACCACACAGGGGTGCTGAACGATGAATCGATTTCAAATCGAAGTCGTAATTTGAAGCAATGCAATTAGCAAATCGCAAAGGCTGCGATTTTTTTTGCGATTTGAAATGTCCAATTACTTTAATGGAATTGTTTTATTTTTTATATTTATAACTTTATTTATTTAACTTAACAATTGCTCTAATTTTGATCATTCTATTTCAATTTAAAAAAAATTAATAAATACATGTTGGAAAGAATTCAAATGTTAAGTTCTCATCCTTGCATTTTAATATATAGAGCAGTTCACATTTTGATGGTATCATCACATGTTTTACATCTATTACACAGTGAATATTGAACTGAAGCTCGACTTAAAAAATGTAGATGGCGGGGCAGACAAACGCACCGCTGTACTGTACTTCTGTGCTGCGCCGCCTGCCTTCACCAACGCGCGGTGTCCGGCGTGGTGAAGTATGGTCAAATGTCCCCCGCGACCCGCACGGTGTAGGGAGGCCCTCATCCAGCAGTGGATTCACAAAGTGCCCGTTACATGTCATCACACCGATAGCTACGCATTACAACGTTGTATAATAATGCGCATTATGAATTGCTCTATTGTAGTGTACGTGCGTGTTAGTGCACGGGTGCTATTGTTATAGTGGTGCTGTTGTTACACTGCTACTGTGATTATCGTTCCTGCAGACGGATGCTCTCCGACTGTGGACCCAAACTCGGCCTACAACAAACTCCATATTTCATCGGACCTCAGGATGGTGACGTGGACCGCTGTCTCCCAGGGTCGCCCCGATCACCCACACCGCTTTGATTACTGGTTACAAGCCCTGTGCTCCGAGAGCTTCTCGTCGGGTCAGCACTACTGGGAGGTGGACGTGGGGGGTGCTGGGTACTGTGAGGTTGGAGTCGCGTACGGGACGATCGCACGGAAAGGGCGTGGTAAAGAGTGCAGCCTGGGACAGAAAGACTCATCGTGGGTTTTATATAAATATTACAACAGCTGGGCAGTGATTCGTGGTGGTGTAGCGACCACAGTGCCGGTGAGGGATCCTCCCCGGAGAGTTGGGTGTCACCTGCACTGGGAGTCGGGTCTGCTGTCGTTTTACCGCGCTGATTCCATGGAGCTGCTGCACTCCATTCACCACTCGTTTAGTCAACCGCTCTACCCCGCACTGTGTGTGTATGGTGCTGGTAACTCAGTGAGGATTCTGGATCTGAGTCGTGCGTGCTGAGAGCACGGAGTTTGAGCAGCGCAGAGAAACAGGTACAACGCACAGACCCACACAGATAAAGACACAGATCCCCCGTGTAGCGTTAACAGACTGTTGGGGCAAGTGCTGTTAGCAAACGCCTAAGAAGGCTGACACGGCATTCGAGAGGGTGGGTGACCAACACCACGACTGACCCGCCTTTGTCTCCCCAGTGGTAACGTTGACACACCGCACCAGGAACTTATTTGAGGCTGAGTCGACCTAGGGGAGGCCTATGACCCGTTTACCAACACCAGTGACGATTATCCGATTTGGTCCTGGGTCTCTCCTCGGGTCGACTCGGTGTGTAAACATCGCCACTGGGTATACAAAGGCGGATCAGTCGTGGTATTGTCCACCAATCCCCTTGTGTGCCGTGCCAGCCTTCATAGGTGGTCGCTAACAGAATTTGCCCCAACAGTCTGTGAAGGATATACGGGGGATATTTGTCTGGGTGAGTGGGTTGTTGTGTTTATGCCTTTCTGTGTCGTTATTGTGTCGGAGTCTTCGTGTCTGTGTGTATCTTTGTTATTGTCTGTGTCTTCGTGTCTGTGTTTGGCTGTGTCTTTGTGTCTGTGTCTTTGTGTGTCTGTGTCTTTGTGTGTCTGTGTGTGTCTGTCTTTGTGTGTGTCTGGAAATGGTGCTTGCCACCCACCCCCTCGTGTGTGACAGTGCCGGCCTTCATAGTTGTTAGTCGCTACTTACAGAACTTTCCCTAACAGTCTGTTTAGGCTACGTGGGGGATCTTTGTCTTTTTATAGAGGGGCATGTGCGTAGTGTGGAGTGGAGCGGTGGTGCAGTGGTTAGCGCACTGGTGGGGGGGAAGAGAGGGAGTGGGAGGATTTAAGCTTCTCTCTGACGCCATCGTCCCTCACACCGCGCGCCGCATGGTGCTCAACGCCGAGAGGGCGGAGCTCCACCGCGGGCGTGCTGGGAACACGTGTCACGTGACGCTGCGGGGTGACGCGCGCCGTCCCCCTCGTGGTCACTCGCTCGTTGGGCGATAACCCGGGGTGGGAATGGGATGGCATCACTAGGGGGGAGGGGACTACTCGTGGTGTGTGCTGAGAGTCTCTGGGCTAAAATAATGTTATAACCAGGGGTTGAGTGACTCCACCACCCACACAAACTAGGTTGATTTTACAGGGCTAAGAGAGAGAGAGAAGCCATTTTAACACCTAGTAGTAGTAGGAGGTCTTTCGCCACCAATATTATTCGTAAAGGTTTGTTTTGATTAATATTTTAATTATCTGCTGTCAGACTTGGGCCTGAAGCCACAACCTTCGATATATGTGATAACGTTTCTTCTGACAGCAATGGGAACTGTGTTTTGACTTTGAAGTGGGTTAAAGTTATTAAGCACCTGCTATATATCTAGAATGACAATCTACCTTACAATACGACACGCATTAATAACACGGAGACACTGTGTTATTACAGGGATAGAGAAAACGAAAACTTCAAATTTCCAGCAGCTTTCAGGGTCGTAATCCAACCCACGACCTCCTGCATTCCAGGCGAGGGAATTAACTTCTCTGAGCCACCGCAGCGCCCCTCGATAACATGAGACACCAATCCGGTGTGAACCCAACCTCGAGTCTCAGGCTGTTTAGCAACGCGTAGATGATTTTAGACGCATTGATTATATCGTACCAGTTGTGTAATTGTGTGAAGGCTAATCTCATTGTGCTCTGGGCTGTGCGTGAGATTTATATTTGCTTCATTGCTCGCATGGGTTTTAATTGTTGTTTTGATTTTTCTTTTTTGTGACCCAGGTCACTCTTGTCAATGATCCTCATCCTGATCTCCTGAGTTCTCACCTCGTTGAACTCAAATTCAACTCGACTCGATCATCATCAGCATCTAAAGAAGTGTCATCTGCAGCAGAATTAGTAACAGCAGCAGGACCTACAGCATCAGCAGCAGTAGCTCCATCATTAGCATCATCATCGTAAGCATCAGGAGTAGTACCAACAGTATAAAAATAATGTAAGCATTTTCAGCAGCAACAGAATCATCACCAACAGCAGTAGAAGCAGCGAATGCAGCAGCAATCACTCTTACAGCCGAGACTCATCCTGGTCTCTTGAGTTCTCACCTGGTTAAATAAATTTACTTTAACACATAGGCTTTCGCGACCAATATTATCAATAATAAAAGTTTCTTGGGTTAGATCGCGTAAATATACATAGACTTGATTGTGTTCTGGGTTACCTGTGAATTGGAATCACATTTTATTGTGGGTAAAGGGTCCATGTGTGTGTGGTGATGAATAAAAACATTAAATCTGAACATCAGCTTACTGTGCTGGGATGTGTGGGCTCATGTGGTGGGAAGTTTCCTCGTCTCTATGTGGCTGGGCGGTGACAGTTTGACATCGTGATATCAGTGGTGGCTATGCACGTTGCCTGTAATCCCACACTGTGGAGCCGAGGGCTGGTGGGACCCCTCGAATGTTGTGAAGCCCACTTCCCGAGGGAGCCGAGGAGGTGCCGTACCCAGGTTGCCTTTGCCAGGAGAACCCCGTACAGCAAAGTGTGGACTAAAATCGTCTGTCCCTTCTGTGTGGCATAGAGTGTAGCGCCGTTTCAGTCGCAGGTTTTCTCCGGGTCCTCCAATTTATTCCCACATTCACACACGCAAACATGCATTGACTAAAGGCATCTTCTTGGTTCTTTCGGTAAAGACACGTAGAATGGAACTAATAAAATAATAAAAATAAAACATAATAAAATAATATTTTATTATATTGTTTTATATGATATTATTTTATTTTATTATGTTTAATTTTTATTATTTTATTATTTCCATTCTACGTGACTTTACCGAAAGAACCAAGAAGATGAATCTCTGCAGTCATGAAAGCTTTAAATCGAAATTTAAAGACATCTTAATATATAGAGAGGAGCGCAGAGATTTGGTAATACGTTTAACACGTAGGCTTTCATGACCATTATCATCCATAACACATTTTGGGGGGGTTAGAACACGTAAATATATAAATGATGAAACTAGTTGAAATTACTGGTGAAACGTCGTACTCAGATTGTAAATGTTGTGGCTTGGCTTTTCAACACACCGGTGTGCTGTACTATTAACGAATTAGCATGTTCTATTTACGTGACAACCCTTACTAATTGGCTGTGTCGGGTAGTGTCAAGTTTATTGACACATTATATATTTACGCGATCTAACCCAAAGAAAACCTATATTATAGATTTGGTAATCGTTGGTGAAGCCAGCTAATCACCACCTGACTGATGCTTTCCCGCTTGCCTCTGGTTCCTCGACGATCTTGAGATATGTGCTTTGTACACGTAATGTCATCAGAATGGAATTTCACGAAAAACCGATGACATACGCATACGTCATCGAAATAGGTTAATATATACATCAGCTGAACGATCGAAATCATGTGTATGACTCAATATGTACCCATCATATTCAAGCTATATGTACTATACTTTTTGGATCTTTCGGTAAAGTCACGTAGGTATGAAAATAATAGATCACGACGTTTTGATCGCAACACAAGCAATCGTCATCAGGTGGGACAACCACGGAAAGAAAATACTGTTGAAGTAGGCGAGAGATCTGCCGTGGCACGAGGTCATATAGGCCTCAGCAGTAGGGGGGTAGTGTATAGTGTAGTGTATAGTGTAGTGTATGGTGTAGTGTATAGTGTAGTGTATGGTGTAGTGTATAGTGTCGTGTATAGTAGTGTAGTGTATAGTAGTGTAGTGTGTAGTATACTGTATAGTGTAGTGTGTAGTGTATAGTGTAGTGTATAGTGTAGTGTATAGTGTAGTGTATAGTGTAGTGTAGTGTATAGTGTCGTGTATAGTGAAGTAGGCGAGAGACCTGCCATGGCACGAGGTTATATAGGCCTCGGCAGTAGGGGGGGGGGGGAGAGAGAAGGGGGGGGGGGGACGAGGCGGGGCAGAAAGTAGACCCCACAGCAGCACCCGGGTCACTGGAGTAGAGATCGGAGAGAGATGCACAGAGAGAGAGAGAAAAAGACACACAGAGAGTCGGAAATAACAGCTGACACAAGCAGGCAGGATGTAAACATCACTGTCAGTTAAGACTTTACCTGGTTAATAACGTCCTTCCATTGATTTCTCAGTTTGAACCCATATTTTCGGTTGAAGTTGTGTCCGTGTTTATATATCTGGATGGCTTCATGAACAAATCTCTGATAATAGCCGGTGGGTTTGCAGAGTACCTTCGTCTTGGAAAAGTCAATTTCGTGTGAGCCCACTGCGTTAAAACAGCAACAGCAGAGGTATTGGTCCTACCATGTTTCAGATCTGCCTTGTGTTCGCGAAGGCGGTCCGAGACATGTCGTTTTATTTCCCCAATGTAACTGCTGCCACAGCCACAACTCAGTTTGTAGACACCCGGGTATTGCATATCAGGAATCACATCCTTTACAGTTTGCATCAAATCACGGATTTTGTGTACTGTGTTGAAACGAACCTGTATCTTGTGTTTGTTTAAGATTTTGGAAATCTTTTTGGTAACCCCTGCTATGTATGTCAAAAGAACATGCGTTTTCAGCACAGCTTTGTATTCCTGCGAGACTTGAAGATTGAATAAGACTGACAAAGATAAGGTATTGACACTCAAAATGTATTGCTACAGAAGGATCCTGCATCTAAGCTGGACTCAAAGACTGAACAACGTAGAAGCAAGAAAAAAGGTTGCACAGAAGAAGACCTATTGCAGGCAGCGATGAGAAGGAAACTGGCACTATTTGTACATTATGTGGGATGGACAACAGCAGGAAAATGTAACGTCTGTTGTTCGGAAAAATTGAAGAAACAGGAAAGAGAGGAAGACCTAACAGAGAATGACTTGACGACGACATCATGAAGAGGTTGGTGTCTGAAAGATCTGCCACTGCTTGAGGATATTAGCACAAGACTTAAGAAAGGGGAAACAAATGACGAAATGTGCAGTTGACACCTACGGGCTATCTGCCCAATGGATAGTGACTATGATCTTCAAGGGAGCTTTGTACTTTTACACAAACAACACAGAAAATAAAGTGGAGAGCTCCACAGGTGGAGGCGAAAGGCGAAATCTATCAAACAAGTACAAAATTAAATCGTCCAACACAAACCGGTAGTGCCGCTCGCCCTGTAACCATGAAGACCGCCCCCAGCACCTCTTCCCCAAATCTCAAGGGGGTTCAGGTGTTTGAGAATTGTCATTTTTGAATTAAGTACAGTACACAGTAGAGGTGCAGGCTTTTCAGAGTTTTAATATTTGAATTAAGTATAGTACATAGTAGAGGTTCAGGTGTTTCAGTTTTAATGTTTGCAGTACTGTACAAGTCTTGATTTGAAGCTTTCGTGACTGCAGGAATCCATACTCTTTGGTTCTTTCGGTAAAGTCACGTAGTTAGAAACTAACTACGTGATTTTACAGTGCAGTACAAGTGTTGTGTTGTTACGGTATATCTGTCAATCCCTTATCAGTGGCTACTTTATTACAGACCAATTCAGACCTTATTGGTAACCCCGTGTCCCTTATAAATCTCAACGTTCATCCTACAAAGTCTCATCCCAAGGGACAAAACACAAACAAATAGACACAAAAAATGTTGCCCATATTGAAACGGCTGTACACCGTATGGACCTGAAAATTCAATTTCCCTGTACAAGAATACGGGTAAACCGTATGGGTTGACGAGTATGTTACGCGTGTAGACTAACTTAGCTTTGATGTCATGGTAAACAAGGGGGGTGCTCCAGAGCTATGGTTCGAGTTGAAGTGAGTCGCGCTTTGTGGTTGTTCCCCATTTTGTGACTATTATGAAATAGTTTTTTATGACCAGACCATTTTTGAGTATGATCATCTTACACTACACAAATTGATAAGGGGCCGAATTTAGGAAATCGACTACACGGTTTAAACAGCGAAGTACAATACAGGAGTACAGTAGGTTTCCTGCACAGTAAATCACATCGCAGGAGCACTCCCCTATCAGAATTCAAAGCACCAGGACCCCCACTTCTGAGCAGGACGATCAAGAACTATCCCGTGTTAATTTACTTATTTATTTTTCTTGCGGATCTTGTGCTCTAACTGTATGACAGTGCCGTGTACTGTAGACTCATTAGCTAAGTAAATACACCCCTTCGATTTAAAGCTTTCGTGACTGCAGGGATTCATCTTCTTGGTTCTTTCGGTAAAGTCACGTAGAAGGGAAGTAATAAAATAATAAAAATAAAACATTATAAAATTATTCTCAAGAAGTTTCGGCCACAACTCAAGCAGCCGTCCTCAGGTGAATCTAAGACCTGCTCTTCACCTGATGACGGCTGCTTGCGTTGTGGCCGAAACGTCGTGAGAATCGTATTTTATTATGTTTTATTTTCATTATTTTATTACTTCCCTTCTACGTGACTTTACCGAAAGAAGCAAGAAGATAAATACACCCCTTTTGACACAGTTCCCCTCAGCCCTTTCCCCTCAGGAGAGATCCTTCCTCCACTTCAGCCAATCTTACAGTTGTTCACGAACAGCATTTGCCCCAACATTCTGTTGAAGCCTATATGGGGGATATTTGTATTGTGTCTGTATATTTGTGTGCATGAATCTGTGCATTGTGCCTGTTCTCTGGGCTGGTTACGCTTCGTGCTCTGAGGACGCGCGACTCAAATCCAAAATCCTCACTGAGTCACCATCACCCCCCAAAGTGCGGGGAAGAGAGGCTGACTAAATGAGTGGTGAATCACGTGCAGCAGCTCAGCAAGCGTGCTGTGACGGTTCCACCTGAAGACGGAAGCTTGTGTCGCCTCCGAAACGTCGTGATTTTTATTTTATTTTTTATTTTACTTTTATTAATTTTAATTTTTTACTTTCGTGACTTTACCGAAACAACCTAAGAATATTTAAGTATACAGTTTAACTATCGTACCTAAAAACCGAGAGCAATGGCGGCACAGCGCCCCCTACTGGACGAACTGTGTGAAGTGCAACAAAGGGGCAGATTGACGCCCCCTGCTGGCCTGCTGGGGAGTGGCATCCACGAGGTGTTCTGTACTTACAGTGAGGGAAAGAAGTATTTGATCCCCTGCCGATTTTGTACGTTTGCCCACTGACAAATAAATTATCAGTCTATAATTTTAATGGTAGGTTCATTTGAACATAACATTTTGACATGCGTTTTTCTGGATTTTTTTGTTGCTATTCTCTCACTGTTCAAATAAACCTACCATTAAAATTATAGACTGATCATTTCTTTGTCAGTGAGCAAACGTACAAAATCATCAGGGGATCAAATACTTTTTTCCCTCATTGTATGCACCAAACAACAGTTCGGAGTGTTCAGCGTTCTTGGAGACGGTGGGTGCAGTGCTCGACAGAGTGCCGCCTACCGACTCCATAATCTTACTGGGCGACTCCAATGCTCACGTGGGAGACGATGGAGATACCTGGAGAGTTATGATTGTGAGAAATGCCCCCCCCCCCCGTGATCTGAACCTGAACGGTGAGATGTTATTGTAATTCTGCACTAGTCACAGAATGTCGATAAACAAACACCATGTTTGAATTTCGATTTAAAGCTTTCGTGACTGCAGGGATTCATGTTCTTGTTTCTTTCGGAAAAGTCACGTAGAAAGAAATTAATAAAATAATAAAGATAAAATAATTTTCACGACGTATCGGCCACAACGCAAGTAGCCGTCTTCAGGTGAAGAACAGGTCTGTCAAGGAGGCAGAATCTAAATGTCTCCTTGACAGACCTGTTCTTCACCTGAAGACGGCTACTTGCGTTGTGGCCGATACGTCGTGAGAATTATTTTATTTTTATTATTTTATTAATTTCTTTCTACGTGACTTTACCAAAAGAACCAAGAAGACCATGTTTGAACACAAGGATGCTCAGAGAGCAATAGCGGCACAGCGCCCCCTACTGGACGATCTGCGTGAAGTGCAACAAAGGCACAGACTGCCGCCCTCTGCTGGCTTGCTGGGGAGTGGCATCCACGAGGTATCGTGGAATTCCCTCATCTGTCTCTCTCTACAGAGACGCAGAGCTTTGAGTCGAGTGAATTCCGGTGACTCGCGTGAAAAAAAACCCGACAGGGACTTTCCCATATTCTTAGGTTTTTTCGGTAAAGTCACGTAGGTAAAACATTTTTTTATAAAAGTAAAATAAAAATAAAATAAAAATCTCGACGTTTTGGAGGCAACACAAGCTTCCGTCTTCAGGTGGAACCTTCACAGCACGATTGCTGTATCAAGTAAAGGGAAATAATAAAACAATTAAATTCTCACGAAGTTACAATTGCAACACAAGCAATCATCGTCTTCAGGTGTGAAGCTCTATCACTTTATATCACTTTTGTCTAACTTTACGTGAACGAAAAGACACAAATTTGCCCGTTTTCTCATTGAAAATAAGAACATTTCAAAATATCAATGTCCTGGTCACAAAAGCAAAGTTTGTGGGGAATAATAGACATTTTATATACTTTTTAGGCATAAGCAATTACGAAATAACACTTACTACCCAGGAACAAAAGTTGTGTGACATAGTGTAATCGTCGCCGATGTTGGTGGCCGCGAGCGGGAATCGAACTTGGGTCGCCGGGTTCGTATCGCAGTGCACTAACCGCTCCCCACACACACGTGTAGATGCATGCACGCACGAGTGTGTGGAAGCTGAGCGATCTTTACTTCACACATTGCACATTTATTCACACAAACACTGCACCTCAGCCAACTTTCCATTGGTCCCCGTGTCTCCATGTGTTTCTCTGTGACCCCGTGTGTCCCCACGTGACCCAGTGTGTCTCTGTGTGACCCAGTGTGTCCCCACGTGACCCAGTGTGTCTCTGTGTGACCCAGTGTGTCACCACGTGACCCAGTGTGTCACCACGTGACCCAGTGTGTCACCACGTGACCCAGTGTGTCACCACGTGACCCAGTGTGTCACCACGTGACCCAGTGAGTCGTGCAAACTCCAAATATGCAGGTGTCAGGGTCGGGATCGAACCTATGAACTCATGCATACGAAGTGAGGCAGATAACATCTCTCCACCTGATGCAGGACGAATATATTGGCGTTTTTTTACGGAACGTATGTATGTGGTCAATGTAGTCAATGTAGTATATTGGTGTCCTGTATCGTAGTTTAGTGTAGTGTATAATCGTGTATCGTGTGTGGTCTATAGCGTGTATCGTGTGTGGTGTGTAGTGTAGTGTATACTGTGTCGTCGTGTCGTGTTTAATATTGCTGTATAGTTGCATGTATTTTGAACTTATTTCGCATCATACGTAACCAACCGTGCCTATCGGAGGTTAGGAACACGGTTATTGTAAATATGTTGTGTTAGTTGTACCTGCACACCACCGCCAACGATGCATCGCCAAATGCTGTTCTCATCTCGACCAGGAGGCAGCAATTACCAGCCCATCCCAGCTGCATTGTCGATGTTTGACGCACAGCGGTCAAACCACGACTCTACAATGCTCAGAGCTGGACTTTGGACAAATGAATCGCAGAGCCAAACTCTGTATGCGTTTGTGTTCATGCCTGGCATTGATAATGGGGCTTAAACCATCAACTCGTTTAACCGGAGAACTGCGTTTAATTACAGGCGACTGCTTGGAATCGAATGCCCGCATCTCAGGATGTGTTATTTTTGCGATTGTGATCATGTTCTTACAAAGTCCATTGTTGGCACTGGTTAAAGCCAACGGCGCGAATCTACAGGTACATCTAGACAGGTTTGTGTGATGCGGGGCTTGTTTTTACATTCCTTAAACATCTGAGCACATTCCATGGGGTGCCTCGTGAGGTTTGTAACCCCGTGTAAAGTAATTTAAAATTCTCGTTTCTTGTCTCTGAGCCTTGACACAAAAAATATGTTACCACTCATCATCTACACACTACTCACCACTCACCATCCACACACACTACTCACCAGCCGCCAACCACAAGGGAGAACATCTCCCCCAACAATAAACCCGTTTCACAGATTTCAGGAGAGAAGGAGACCAAGAAAGAACTGCAAAGCGTAAGCACAAATCCTCGCAGAAGGAAGAGGCTATGACACAAACGTGCAAAAGGCAGCGCCAACCGACTCGCCCTCGCCTTAAATGGACTTGCTCACTACATTCATGACCTCCTTCAGCCACGAATATTCCATAAAGATCGTCAAGATCCTCAGCTTGTGCATTGCTCACCGTCCCACGGTCTCTCGGCTACACACTTGGGGGTGACGGTGCCTTGGCAATCGCGGCACCTAAACTCTGGAACTCGTTGCCCATCGAGGTCAAGGGGACTTCCGAGACACTGCACATCTTCACATCTCCACTAAAGCCGTCTCTGTTTAAAATAGCTTTCTCCCTTTAGTGATGTTCAAATGTCCTTCTCACGTCTTTCATTGGGTGATGTTCACTCATTTCCATCTTGCCATGCATAGCACCATAAGAGCGATTGTTTATGGGCTCTTTGTAAATGGGAATTATTTAATTATTATCAAATTAGGGCCATTAAATCACAATTCAATTATTATTAAATAATTAATAAAATATCCTTAGTAGATTATAAAAAAGCATTAGTACAGTTTTATCTTTTTATTATTCAAGACCTTTTCTTTATTAACGCTATTAAATTTGGAGCATTAAGTTATACTTTAAATCAGTATTACAACATTATTTAATCATCATTATTTATCATTAAAAAATAATGATTAAATTGTTATCATTAAATGATAATCATTTAATAATTCTAAAATTATTACGATTAAATTATTAATATTTGACGATCACGCCACTTGGTTCAGGGCACGGGGTCTGCAACCTGCGGCTACGGAGCGGCGTGCGGCTCTTTGAGGGACGGCTGCTTCGTGAGACGTTTTATTTATCAAGCACCACCAACAGCACCGACTCTCCTACTCACACCACGTTGCATTGCGGCTCTTGAAATAATTAGTTGTTTGGTTTTTATTTTACTTACGGGTTTGTAAAAAACAAAGAAAAATGTCTCTCCTTGTTATTTTGCTTTGTGAACCCCCTGGTTTAAGGGAATCGTTTTTTTAAACCTTGAATACGAATTTACAGCTGTGTGGTTTGGTGGGCAAAACGCACAGCCTCACCCGAGCCGGAATGTTTTGTTTACGTGACAAACCTTTCTCATTGATTGTGTCGGGTGGTGGCGGGTTTAACAACACTTTTTTATTTACGCGATTAACCCAAAAACACGTTTTATGGATAATATTGGTCGCAAAATCCTACTTAGAATTTGAAATCTTGAATAAGAATTCACTGTACACAGTGCGGTTGACAGTGGAAAAACACAGCCTCACCCAATCTGGTGTACAGTCTGTAGGACAAACCATCACCTTTGTCGGGGTTACCGTGGGGTTTTGGTAAAAATACATCAATTGCGACTCTTTAACCATAAACCATTAACTCCTTTCACCGGAGAACCATGTTTAATCACAGGCGACAGCTTGGAATCGAAAGCCCGCATCTCAGGATGTGTTTTTTTTGCGATTGTGATCATGTTCTTACAAAGTCCATTGTTGGCACTGGTTAAAGCCAACGGCGCGAATCTACAGGTACATCTAGACAGGTTTGTGTGATGCGGGGCTTGTTTTTACATTCCTTAAACATCTGAGCACATTCCATGGGGTGCCTCGTGAGGTTTGTAACCCCGTGTAAAGTAATTTAAAATTCTCGTTTCTTGTCTCTGAGCCTTGACACAAAAAATATTTTACCACTCATCATCTACACACTACTCACCACTCACCATCCACACACACTACTCACCAGCCGCCAACCACAAGGGAGAACATCTCCCCCAACAATAAACCCGTTTCACAGATTTCAGGACAGAAGGAGACCAAGAAAGAACTGCAAAGCGTAAGCACAAATCCTCGCAGAAGGAAGAGGCTATGACACAAACGTGCAAAAGGCAGCGCCAACCGACTCGCCCTCGCCTTAAATGGACTTGCTCACTACATTCATGACCTCCTTCAGCCACGAATATTCCATAAAGATCGTCAAGATCCTCAGCTTGTGCATTGCTCACCGTCCCACGGTCTCTCGGCTACACACGTGGGGGTGACGGTGCCTTGGCAATCGCGGCACCTAAACTCTGGAACTCGTTGCCCATCGAGGTCAAGGGGACTTCCGAGACACTGCTCATCTTCACATCTCCACTAAAGCCGTCTCTGTTTAAAATAGCTTTCTCCCTTTAGTGATGTTCAAATGTCCTTCTCACTTCTTTCATTGGGTGATGTTCACTCATTTCCATCTTGCCATGCATAGCACCATAAGAGCGATTGTTTATGGGCTCTTTGTAAATGATAATTATTTAATTATTATCAAATTAGGGCCATTAAATCACAATTCAATTATTATTAAATAATTAATAAAATATCCTTAGTAGATTATAAAAAAGCATTAGTACAGTTTTATTTTTTTATTATTCAAGACCTTTTCTTTATTAACGCTATTAAATTTGGAGCATTAAGTTATAATTTTAATCAGTATTACAACATTATTTAATCATAATTATTTATCATTAAAAAATAATGATTAAATTGTTATCATTAAATGATAATCATTTAATAATTCTAAAATTATTACGATTAAATTATTAATATTTGACGATCACGCCACTTGGTTCAGGGCACGGGGTCTGCAACCTGCGGCTACGGAGCGGCGTGCGGCTCTTTGAGGGACGGCTGCTTCGTGAGACGTTTTATTTATCAAGCACCACCAACAGCACCGACTCTCCTACTCACACCACGTTGCATTGCGGCTCTTGAAATAATTAGTTGTTTGGTTTTTATTTTACTTACGGGTTTGTAAAAAACAAAGAAAAATGTCTCTCCTTGTTATTTTGCTTTGTGAACCCCCTGGTTTAAGGGAATCGTTTTTTTAAACCTTGAATACGAATTTACAGCTGTGTGGTTTGGTGGGCAAAACGCACAGCCTCACCCGAGCCGGAATGTTTTGTTTACGTGACAAACCTTTCTCATTGATTGTGTCGGGTGGTGGCGGGTTTAACAACACTTTTTTATTTACGCGATTAACCCAAAAACACGTTTATGGATAATATTGGTCGCAAAATCCTACTTAGAATTTGAAATCTTGAATAAGAATTTACTGTACACAGTGCGGTTGACAGTGGAAAAACACAGCCTCACCCAATCTGGTGTACAGTCTGTAGGACAAACCATCACCTTTTTCGGGGTTACCGTGGGGTTTTGGTAAAAATACATCAATTGCGACTCTTTAACCATAAACCATTAACTCATTTCACCGGAGAACCATGTTTAATCACAGGCGACAGCTTGGAATCGAAAGCCCGCATCTCAGGATGTGTTTTTTTTACTATTATGATCATGTTCTTGCAAACTCCATTGTTGGCACTGGTTAAAGCTAACGGCGCGAATCTACAGGTACATCTAGACAGGTTTGTGTGATGCGGGGCTTGTTTTTACATTCCTTAAACATCTGAGCACATTCCATGGGGTGCCTCGTGAGGTTTGTAACCCCGTGTAAAGTAATTAACAATTCTTGTTTCTTCTCTGTGAGCCTTGATACAAACAATTCACCACTTATCATCGACACACTACTCACCACCCGATACCCACACGCTACTCACCATCTCATATGCGCACACTACTCACCACTCACCATCCACACACACTACTCACCACTCACCATCCACACACACTACTCACCACTCAACATCCACACACACTACTCACCACTCAACATCCACACACTACTCACAATCCACACACACTACTCACCAGCCGCCATCCACAAGGGAGAACATCTCACCCCGGGAGTAAACCCGTTTCACAGATTTCTGAAGGAGGGAATGAGACCAAGAAAGAATTGCAAAGCGTAAACACAGATCCTTGCAGAGAGAAGAGGCAATGATAGCAACGAGAAAAAGGCAGCTCCACCCAACTCGCCCTCGCATTAAATGGACTTGCTCCTTCCTACATTCATGACCTCCTTCAGCCACGAATATTCCATCAAGATCGTCAAGATCCTCAGCTTGTGCATTCCTCACCGTCCCACGGTCTCCAGGCAACACACGTTGGGGGTGACGGTGCCTTGGCAATCGCGGCACCTACACTCTGCAACTGGTTGCCCTTCGAGGTCAAGGGGACTTCCGAGACACTGCTCATCTTCACATCTCCACTAAAGCTGTCTGTTTAAAATGGATTTCTCCCTTTAGTTATGTTCAAATGTCCTTCTCACTTCTTTCCTTGGGTGATGTTCACTATTTTCTGCATTACCATGCATATCACCCCGAGAGCGAGTGTTTAAGGGCGCTTTGTAATGTTAATTATTTTAATATTACCATTACTGAATGATTATGTATTCAGTAGAAATGTATTATTTAATAATAAAAATACAATTATTGCATTAGCGTCAGTAGTATAGCACGAGCAATTATTTATTACGTGACTTTACGTGACTTTACCGAAAAAACCTCAGAATATGAATCCTTGCAGTCACGAAAGCTTCAAGTCTAGAATTATTTAATTATTGTTTAGGTGTCAGTATTAAACAGTTATTTAATTATAATTAAGTTAACAATACATACAAAATAGCTAAATCATTATTTTATTATTATCCATTTCCAATTAAGTAATAATGTAATTATTATTATAACATTATACTAATGAAAGTACTGTATTATTACTTGACAGTCACGCCAGTTGGTTCAGGGCACGGGGTCTGCAACCTGCAGCTCCGTAGCGGCGTGCGGCTCTTTGAGGGACCGCTGCTTCGTGAGACGTTTTTATTTATCAAGGACCAACACCACCACGGTCTCTCGTACTTACACCACGTTTTTATTTATCAAGGACCACCACCACCGTTTTCGTACTCGCACCACGTTTTTATTTATCTAGGACCACCACCACCGTCTCTCGTACTCACACCACGTTATTATTTATCACGCACCACCACCATCACGGTCTCTCGTACCCCCATCACGTTTTTATTTATCAAGGACCACCACCACCGTCTCTCGTACTCACATTACGTTATTATTTATCAAGGACCACCACCAGCACCGTCTCTCGTACTCACACCACGTTGCATTACGGCTCTTGAAATAATGAGTTGTTTGGTTTCTATTTTACTTACCGAATTATAAAAAATAAGAAAAAATATCTCTCCTTGTTTTGGTTTCTGAACCCCCTGGTTTAGGGGAATCTTTTTTTGTTAAACCTTGAATACGAACTGACAGCTGTGTGGTTTTCTGGGCAAAACGCACAGCCTCACCCTAGCGGGAATGTTTTTATTATTGTTACACGCTTTTATTTAACTCACTGTCTGTTGTTGTTGTCGTATCCTCAAATCTTGTAACTCAATTTTAACCCACTTCCCAATGTGGTATCGACTGCAAACTTGGTATACTTACGTCATACTGATGACAATACTATGGGTCTAATTGTCCACGCTCAACTGACGTTGGTTGTAAATCACCACGGTCCCTTATGTTGTGGCAAGCTTCGGGGCCACTTCCTGGAGTCGTCAAGTTCTGCCATTACGAGAAGGGTACATTTCATTAAAGCGTGTTTAAAAAAATATATTTTTAAATATTACTTATTTTGTTTACGTGACAAACCTTGGTTGTGTCGGGTGGTGGCGAGTTTTACGACACTTTTATATGTACGCGATCTACCCCAAAAACACGTTTTATGGATAATATTGGTCGCAATAGCCTACTTATAATTTTAAATCTTTAATAAGAATTTACACGGTGAGGTTTACAGTGGAAAAACACAGCCTCACCCAAGCGGGTGTAACCAGTCTATCGGACAAACCATCACCGTTTTCATGGTTACCGTGGGGTTTTTGTAAAAATATATCAATTTCGACTCTTTAACCTTGACACTGTGTGTGTGAATGTGACGCCACGTCTACACAGGTGAGTTCGGGCTGCCGCGTGCAACATTCCATGGCGCGTCTCGTGGTGTTTATAATTTATCTGCAGGTGAAGTTAGTTCGTTTCCTTGTTCGTTGTCGCTGCTCTGTGATTTTTTTTACATCGCGCTGCCTTGGCTGGAAGATGTTAACTACCTCGCTTGGTATACAGGAGGCGTGGGTTCGATCCCGACCCTGACGCCTGTACGTTTACTTGGAGTTTGCATTCTCTCTCCCGGTGGTCGCGTGCATTTTTCTCCCAATCCTCCGATGATTCCCTTCACACTTAGAAAAGTGCGTTTAGAGTGTTTGGCTGCTAGAAATGTCTACGTAATAAGCCACGTCTGTGAGCTATCATTTGTGGCCAGGTCGCTTCTGAAAAGAGCTATATACCTCAGTGGGCCTTACCTGGTAAAAGAAAAAATAGTTTTTTTTATAGAATCGACCAAACTCAGCGAGTCCAGGATGTCAAATCTTAACATTAACAATAGGTGATGAATATATATTGTTTAGGTTATGAAGATTTAAATCTTCGATTTTTTTACGCATAATAGGAAAATGGATGGTGAAAGTCATATAATGAACTTAAATGAACCACGATGTTTGTTTAGCCAGGGGTTGTTCGCTGTGGTAATGCGTGAGGCCACCCACCCAGTGGCCCAACCACTCAACCGCACGCCCTTCCCAGCCACCCTTCCTTCAGCCCTCCCTCACCGCCTGCTCGTCGACCCTTCACGCCATCCTCCTGCCCATCTGTCTTCCCTCTCACCAAATAACCCCCCCACTTACTCACTCAACCACCGCCACCCACCCACTCACATACCTCCAATTAGCACGGTTGACTAGGTATGGTGTGAAAGAAGTTCAACATACATACAACCACCGTCCACCCAGAATAAAACGGTGTCGTAGGAATAAAAAAGCAAAAACATATTTGACACATGAACAGAGGACGCACAAAGCCAGTTGTTAAACTATTAGCTGATAAAGATGTTCCACGATTACAGACTGCGAAGCTTAAACAAACAGGCCTTGCAAAGAAAAAATTAATAAAGACACAGATGGGGAAAAAAACTAGTTAACCTTTACCATCAGAATGTTTGTACAAGGTGCGGTTCCACTGTGTGCAATGCACACAGCCTGACCTAGCCGGTCAATCAGCCTGTGGGACAAACCATTATTGCTGTGTCCCTGGCTGCTGCTGCTGCTGCTGGGTTTTGTTGTACAAATATTATATCACTTGAGACCGGTCAAAGCTATGTATGTTGAACTTCTTCCACACTGCACGTAGCCAACAGTGCTAATTCGAAGTGCAGGGGAAGGACAACAAACTAAACACAAAAAACAGTTTTAGCTATTACACAGTGCGTGACTGTAACGCCACGTCTACACAGGTGAGCACAGCTGCCGTGTGGAACATTCCATGACGTGTCTCGGTATTTATAACTAAACTACAGGTGAAGTCAGTTCATTTCCTTGTTCGTCTCCGCTGTGTGAGCTGCTGCTGCGATAGCTCCTCTGTGTGCAGTGGCGAGCGACTGAGTCCGAGTGAAGCCATGCGCCATGGCGAGCGCGTCTCCCAGTGATTGTGTCGACAGTGAGCTGAGCTGCCCCATCTGCCTGCGCACGTTTGACTGCCCCTCCACGCTGAGCTGCGGACACTCGTTCTGCCTCCGGTGTCTGGACGGTGCCTGGGAGACAGCGAGCAGCTTCAGCTGCCCGCAGTGCCGAGCAGCCTTCCCTGAGCGGCCCCAGTTGAAGAGGAACGTGGCACTCGCCAACCTGGTCGAGCAGCTCAGAGTTGGAGAGAAGATGGCTGCAGTTGTATTCTGTGACACTTGTGGTGATGGGGATACTCGTGCAGTGAAGACCTGTCTCAGGTGTGAGACTTCCTTCTGTGGGTCCCACTTGACACCTCACCTGAACAACCCGAGATTGATTGACCACGTCCTGGTGGCTCCCATTGTCAGCCTGGAGGAGCGAAGATGCCAGCAGCATGGAGACCCTTACAGGTTCTTCTGCAAGCAGGACGAGCGCCTGGCCTGCACAGTCTGCACCATCGCAGGAGACCACACTGGTCATAAGGTTATCACGCTGGAGAAAGAGCACGAAACACGGAAGGTGAGGCCTCCATACATAGAGTGAGAACCACTCAGGTGCAGACAAACGATACCACAACTAGAGCTAATAGACGCTGGGCATAACGATATGGGATGTAAATCATCAGTGTGGGCCAATTCCCTCTCCACTGTCCCTTGCCTTTCAGACTGTTCAGTCAGTGGAGGCTGACTTACTGGCCATCACAGTGGATGGCTGTGTGGAGTGGGGCTGAGAGGGGGCCGCTCAGGGAGTGGAATCTCCTCTGGTGACTTCGTCTCTTACAGAGTGGAGTCGAAGAGGAGACGCGAGCGGTGGAGGAGAAGAGGAAGAAGGCGGAGGTGTCCGTGGGACAGATGAAGGCCGCTCACAAGGACGTGCAGGTAACACGTGTGGGCTCTGTGACCCTGTGACCTCCACCCTGCGTGGAGTCTGTGACTCCCTGTGAGGAAAATTCCGTAGATCCAAGTGAAATTTTGTTAGTCTTGAGTCAATGTGTAAAAACGGTGCAGGATATTGCAGTGTTATGGCTATCAGTGCTTGAAATGTATATTTAAACAAATGCAACATTTATAAAAAAAAGTTCATATCTCGTGAGACTGCAACGCATTTTTCAGGATAATTCAAATGACTTGCAATGGGTGAGATAAACAAGCACAGTATGGTGCAACGACTGCATTAGATTAAAAACCAACAAATAAAACAAATACAATTAGGATCAAAATATTACTAGAAATCGGCGGTTAAATTTTACAACGCGAGATGCGACCTTGAAGAGCTATGCCTGGCGTTACGAAATGGAGCGGATATTGGAATGTGGTTCAGGTTGTGCAACTTGTGGGTTGGTGCAGAGCGATCTGACATGCACTGCCACGCTTCGTAGGCTTCAGAATTGTATTACCCGATCCTCAACAACTACCCAGCAGGGTGTGGTAATCAAATAGCGTGCTACTCGCAATAACATCACCGGGTCACAACTCTCCTTGGTCAGCAGGGACAATACTGCACACAGGTTCACCCGATCAGAATGCATGTGTTCACATAGAGTACACCATCATATGGTCGTGCACTCACGGCAGTGTGCAGTAAGAGTGTTTTCTTAAAAATACTATACAGAGTTCTTACATCTCATAGAGCATGCAGTTAGAGAGGATGGGTTATTTTTATTAACCGAATCTATGTTTATATTTTACCAGGTTAGGGGCTACTGAGCTATAAACCCCTTTTTTCAGAAGTTACCTGGCTATCATAAATGATAGTCCAACGAATTGGCTTATCACGTAGGCAATTATTGCAGCCAAATACTATAAATGCGTGATGTTGATTCTAAATGTGGAGGGAAAACCCAGAGGACCCAGATAAAGATCCACGGAATACTCAGTCTCCAAATATACAGTAGGCGTCAGAGTCAGGATCAACCCACGATGTCCTGCAAACCCGGCGAGGTGGTTTACATCTCGCCACCGTGGCACCCAGTAGCTCTCCCACAGGACAGGTTCTCTCTGAGACTATTCCACCCAACAGGCATTTAAAGTTGCACCTCCAACAGGGGCTGGAAACTCAGCGGAGATGAGACTCCCCTTCCCGTACTCCTCCGCCTTGGCTCTCTCGCCGATTGCTCCCACGGTGTCAACTCAGGTGCTTCTTCCCAGCATGGTCCCACTCCGTGGAGTCTCGCCTGGTCCTGCCTGAAAGTTCTTGTCCACCAGACACAGACCTGAGTTGGTGTCGTGTCTCCGCACTCCTGAAAGGCTATGAGGATAGATATGCAGTCGTTCTGTGTATTGCACATCAGTGTGTTTATTTATTTGTATTTATTTACTACCCTCCGAGTGTAAGTGGACTGCAGTGAGATGATGTTCCATCTGTCTGACGCCTTTTAAGCTCTTTTCTGGACAAGTTTCCTGGAAACGAACGTCGCTCCCGTTCAATTCTTCTTCGCAAAATTGTGGGTCTCGTGGTCTTGGCTCTCCACGTCGAAGCCCCTCCCCTCCTGTAAATATGCTCTACCCGTATGGTGATCTCTCGCACACTCATAAACTCTCTCCCAGAAAACAATAAAATACAATTATTATTGTCCACTGTCAATTTGTACACAATGTTCGTCACAACAGGGAATGCAGGAACCACTATAAAGCAGACACAATATATAAGTTATTGAGATTTAAACCTGTTTAATTGTAGGGCACCAAGTCACCTGGTGGTATTAATAATTTACACAAAATAACCATGTTGTGGAGAATATTAATACAAACAGATAAGCAGACACTACATCTTCAGATATGTCTCTATGTAAAAATATGCACGTAAGAAACTTTACAAATCCCATCAGCCCCACAAACTGAGAGTACATAATTTAAGAAGTATTGATTCAGTACAGGAAACTCTAGAGAGGTTCATGCATCATATAGCATTGATTCAAGCGAGCCTGACACTGCTAATGGGATACTCCATGTCAAAGCAGGTCCAGAGTTTGCATGTACTGAATCAATGGTGCTAAAATTATGCATTACCAAATGCAGACAGATCTCTTAAGTAGGCGACTTGTGTGCTTATCGATTGTATTAATAATTTGCAGATCATTATCAATACACCTCTGGATGAAGGCTTTCCAACATCGTGCTAACCATTGACGCTAGTGTGGCCATACTTAGTTGCGCTGGTCAACTCCCTCCTCATTAGGGTTGACAACTTCCCAGGTTTGACTTGCACAGCTTGGGAGTTGACTTCCGTGTTCGGGTGGTAGGAATTTATTTCATATATTAGTGTGTCATTAAAACCCGCCACCACCCGACACAGCCAACTAGTAAGGGTTGTCACGTAAACGGAACATGCCAATTCACACAATGGACAGGAAGGACAAGATCAAAGGGTTCGCATAATGCGCATGCATGATGTACGTTGGCATCTTTAATCCCCCGCTACCCCACTTTGCGCAAGAGAGCAGAAGTGTCGTCACCACATCTATGCCTCTATATAAGGAATGAAACAGGTGGACTTCTCCACAAATCTGGCTGTCGCCTGATGAAGCTAGTTGTAATTACTGGCGAAACGTTGTAGTCAAAGTGTAAATGTTGTGGCTTGGCTCTCCAACACACCAGTGTGCTGTACTAGTATATTGCACTATACTACTATACACTACACAACACACCGGCGTGCCGTACTAGTGACGAATTGGCATGTTCTGTTTACGTGACAACCCTTACGAGTTGGCTCTGTCGGGTTGTGGCGGGTTTTAACGACACATTTTTATATTTACACGATCTAACCCAAAAAAACCTCTCATGGATGATATTGGTCGCGAAAGCCTACGTGTTAAACCAGGAATTGATTTGTAAAAGAATGTGGTCGTATTGGCTTGAACTTCACTATACTGCATGGTTTAGATAAACCTGGGCCAACTAATACATATGCCTGGGTTCAGTCTGTGGAAAAAGTAGCAAACCTACCTCCACTCTAAAAAAGTTCATTGATAGAATCCATCACACGCCCTTTGCTGGATTCTATGGCCCAGACCAAGGTTCGCATCGCAGGTGAGTTCACCCGCATGAGGGCGACGCTGAATGAGGACAAGAGGGCAGCTCTGGACCGCGTGGACGTGAAGGGGCGCGAGCTGCTGTCCTGGATCGAGGAGAACATCGCTCATTACGAGCACGAGATCAGCGAGCTCCAGGCAGCAGCCACGCGCCTGCGCGCTCTGCAGGAGGAGAGGGACTCGCTCACGTTCCTGCAGGTAGAGCGCTCGCGGAGCCAGGGCGAGTGTCCCAGTTTGACAGAGCCCTCAGCAGTAGAGAAACTTCTGGCTAAAGGGTTCACGTATATTAACACATCTATGTGTGTGTGTGTTCAACCACGGTTGCCGAGCACAGGCCGCAAGGTTTGGAACAAAAGTGACTGGCTACTGACAGATTCGAACTTGGAAATAGAGACCAAGCAAGGACATTTCAAGGACGTTTAGTGTGAGGAAAGGAGAAAGAGAAATGAAGTGTCCTACCATACGGTGGTTAACCCTTTCCCGTTCTCAGATGTCTGCAAGTTGCAGTGTGGGTTCCGTTCACCAATGAATATCGGAACACGCTAGCAGTTAAGGTACATTTTATTCAGAGAGGCATGGCGCCTTTGTTTTAAAACACATTGTAGTCACCTCAGAGAACGGTAGCGACTCGACCGCACTCTACGATTGTGGGCGCCAAACTGTGCCAAACGCCCTCCTGCATGGCATTGTGGAAGCCTTGGTGCTGATGAAGTTACGACGTACACGTACGTCATCGGAATCAGAAGAAAAACGTGTTATCCATACAGCACACGTACTGATAACAAAGGAAGTGACAAACCCACAAAGACAGATTCTGTGTGCATCTTCATCATATTCACACATTGTCAACAAGTTGTTTATCATCCAAGATCTCTTTCAATACCCTCGCAATTTACTCCTTTTGGTCACCGTCCCATGAATGCTCTTCCCCTGCCTTCTATTCTCATCGTGTTTTACATCAATACAATAATACACTCTGATCACTCCTGTCTATCTATGGTTCAATTTATCTTATATTATTTATCAATCCCTGTCCCTTTTTTCTTCCACAGGGCCATATGAAGAAGACAGAGAGGTACCTTAGTGCACGAATACAGGTTGAGGCTGGGTTTGCTCACCATGTGAATGCGTTAGTAAGAGAGGGATTTGAAGAACCCAGAAATGTATCGGCGAGTGTTGCTGTGTCTATCCCCATGTCTGTCTGTCTCTCTCTCTTGCTAGGTCTTTGTGTGTCTCCTGTGTCCATGTCTTTGTTCAACCTCCTATGTTGGTCTCTACTAATATTGGTTTCTGCTACTGTATATCTAAGCTGTACCCCATGGTGGCAGAGTCCATTGTATAAGATCTTTAAGTAAGAATGGCTATTGCCACCTAAATTCAGGGGGAGGATATTATTGCAGAGTTTAGCAACATAGTGGCTGAGCGCAAGTGTTTCAGTGTCTTCTCCCTGTCTCACCGTGTCTGTGTATATATTTATTGTGTGCTTCAAACGCATTCATCTTCCTCTGTCCATAGTTGTGCAATATTCCTTAAGGACCCTGTACTCGTTCTCTGCAAAGTTGACGTTTTTGTTTCGTTGTTGCCGTGCTAACGCACCCCGGATCTCCTTTGTAAGATAGCCGGGCAACTGGCTAAGCGCGACCAATCGTGTAACAAATCTAAATAAACTTAAACATTACCTAGCCCACCTCCTGCAGGATTCTGCCTAAAGTCATCTACCCTGTGCTGTATCAGTGCTGTGTCTGCACTGTTTGTTGTTTACGTGTTGACACGCGCTCGTGTGACGTCCTCTCTTCCCGTGTGCTTAGGACTGAGCGCCCCCCACCGCCCGCTCCTCCGAGTGACTTGACTTTGGGTGACGTGAGCTGGCTGAGTGGAGTCATTGAAAAGCTCAAGCTGTCTGCACCATGTGAGTTCACATTCACACTGCCAATATACGTATGTATGTTCAACTTATTTTCCACTGTACAGAGCCAACCGTGCTAATCAGAGGTCATACACGGACATATAGAAGGAGACAACAGCAATCGCCATTTGTCACTAAGTGGTGGTTACTTCACCACGGTGCTAGTGCCAGGCTATGTGCACGTTAAGGCCACGTGAAGTGTCGAACGCCCGCTGACAGGTCACAGGACAAACCCAGGTGCCATGGGTCGACTGACTGAAGTGACTGGCCGATGTACCACCTGTGCCCCCTACTGTGCCAAGGAGACAGACCAAAGGCTAGACACACATACAAATAAATGCAAGCAGGTTTAGAAGACATCTATTTGTTTTGCTAGTGGCTCAGTGTAAAGGGGAGGCCTGTGCTGTTGAAACAGCCAAGCCCAAATAGCAGGGCCCTGGGTTCAAGCCCCATTTCTAACTCCTATCCAGGATAGCCAATGTCCTCAAGTGCGATGAGTCTAGCCTTAGCTTAGTCTCCAATGACTGAACAACAAACCCAACCCTCACCACTCATGGCACTCAATTCACTCTCAACCAGGGGTGAGGGCATCGATATCAGTGGCGGAGGTAGAGTGGAGCTCAATAACGTAGATAACTCAGCTTCTGTCTCACGGGAATAATGACATCAACACCCTCATCGTCCATGATCTATCCACTGTTAGATGAATGCCACCACAAGTCATAATGTAGCTACTCCACATCTCATTTTACATATCTGGAGCGCCGTGGCTTAATGCGCTCACATCGTCGCTCCATCTCTCGGGCGAGCACTCACCATTGGCTGCCGCTCCATCATTAGCGTCGACCACTAGACCTCGTCCGTTCTGGCGATGTGTCTCGCCTGAACACTCCTCACCATCATCATCACGATCGATGGGCAGATAGCCCGTAGTAGGTATCTACTGCAAATTCCGTCATTTGTTTCCACTTTTCTCTGTCTTGTGCCAATATTCTCATAGTGCCACATCTTTCTGGCACCAATCTCTTTTCTCATTCTGTGATAGGTCTTCCTCTATGAGTCTCTATGAATCCCTATCGATATCTACGAGTTTCAATTGGTATCTACGAGTCTCAATGAGTATATTTCGCTCTCCATACAACTCTGGATCTGTGAGTCTCTATTGATCACTGATTCTCTGAGTCTCTATGAGTCTATCATCATCACGATCCATTGGCGATAGCCCGAAGTAGGTGTCCACTGCATATTTCATAATTTTTTCCACTTTCCTCTTGTTATCAGTAGTGCCAATATACTCAAGTAGTGACCACATCTTTCGGGCACTAATCTTTTGTGATGTCGGAATCAAGCCATTCTCTAGCGCCCCTACTTTTGTTTACTTACCAAATGGTTTGGTGATGCTGGTACTGCGTCGGCATTGGTGCACAATCACAAATAACAAAACAACTCAACAGATTATTCAGAGCACACGCATATTTATACATGTTCACTACTATATTTGTCCTTTTAAGGTAATCTTATTGATGAATGCAAGTTTTTTTTACGTAGTTTTCTTATTAGCTTATAATTATGCTATCTAATTTGCATGTGTTCCCTTCTGCACGGGCTCCCGTTTCTGTCTGTCAGTTATATTACAAGTGTGTACTCCTCCATCCTTATTGGCGCACTTTTCAGCTTTAGTTAAATGTAATTTGTATGTGTTGTGTGGTGTATGAAGACTCAGGAGGCAGAATTGCTACTAAGGGCTTACGCCAGTTTATTAACACAAGGGGTTAACACTACACACCAGAGGTAGGTGTCCCTACACTCGGCCCTTCACGCGGACCTCGGTGTCTATCTGCTGCTAGCCTTGGCTATCTCTTGGCTCTCTCACTCGAGTTGGGACGGGGGCTCCACCAACACTGCCCGACCGAGGAGAGCAGCACTCCACATAAACCTAGCCGGCTCTTGCGGACTTCTCTCAGCCCTACCCCTGGCTATCTCTTCAGACACTCTCCATCCCGGGCTCCAACAACGACCCCGCTTTCGTCACCCGATCCCCCTTAAGTACCCCGAGGTGACATGACATCATCGCGCCTCACCGCGCGCATGACGTCACGTCTCCATACTACTCCTCTACATATGTATGCATGTTGAACTTATTTTGCACCGTACGTAGCCAACCGTGCTAATCTATGAGTCTCTGCAGGTCTATATGCGGCTGGGTGTCTGTGGGTAACTATGTATGTGTGTATATTTGTTGAAATTATTTTGCAAAATACTGAGCCAACTGTGCTTATCGGAAGATTTGTCAGACTTTGTCGGTGTTCATGGATCTGAACAATTTAACACAATAGGTGCCACTGCACTGATTGAAAACTTTCCCTGATTGGAAACACGCTATGCTGCTTGTCATTTTCAAGTTCAGATGTCCAATAGCACTCCCACCTGCTTTCTCCCACACTTGCTCATTACACGAGAAATTGATAAGGAATGAGAGCCTCTGATTCATTATAAAATTATGAATAAGGAATGGGCGAAGTGTCCATTCCAATGTAACAGATGAGTCCATTCGTAGCTTATCTTGAAGCTGGGAGATCCAGACTCAAGACACCTTAAAGATTATTGGGGTTTATTGTTAATGCCTGAAACTCTCTCAGAATCAAAGGCACCTATAGGATTTTGTGTTAATATTCAGATGTTTATCATCACGACCCTATCACACACACAGTGTACATCACTACACTATCACACACACGAGTGTACATCACTACACTATCACACACACACACACACACGAGTGTACATCACTACACTATCACACACACACGAGTGTACATCACTACACTATCACACACGCACACACGATTGTACATCACTACACTATCACACACACACACACGAGTTTACATCATTACACTATCACACACACGAGTGTACATCACTACACTATCACACACACACACACAAGTGTACATCACTACACTATCACACACACACACGAGTGTACATCACTACACTATCACACACACACACGAGTGTACATCACTACACTATCACACACACACACGAGTGTATATCACTACACTATCACACACACACACAAGTGTATATCACTATACTATCACACACACACGAGTGTACATCACTACACTATCACACACACACACACGAGTTTACATCGCTACACTATCACACACACACGAGTGTACATCACTACACCATCACACACACACACGAGTGTACATCACTACACTATCACACACACACGAGTGTACATCACTACACTATCACACACACACACGAGTGGACATCACTAAACTATCACACACACAGTGTGCATCACTACACTACCACACACACACACGAGTGTACATCACTACACTATCACACACACACACACACGAGTGTACATCACTACACAATCACACACACAAACACACGAGTGTACATCACTACACTATCACACACACGAGTGTACATCACTACACTATCACACACACACACACGAGTGTACATCACTACACTATCACACACACACGAGTGTACATAACTACACTACCACACACACACACGAGTGTACATCACTACACTATCACACACACACACACGAGTGTACATCACTACACTATCTCACACACACATACACGAGTGTACATCACTACACTATCACACACACACAGACCACGAGCGTACATCACTACACTACCACACACACACACGAGTGTACATCACTACACTACCACACACACACACACGAGTGTACATCACTACACTATCACACACACACGAGTGTACATCACTACACTATCACACACACACACACACGTGTACATCACCACACTATCACACACATACACGAGTGTACATCACTACACTATCGCACACACACACACACACACGAGTGTACATCACTACACAATCACACACACACGAGTGTACATCACTACACTATCACACTAGTGAGCAGCTGGTGCGGTGTGTAAACGTCACCACAGGGGAGACAAAGGCGGCCGGGCGTGGTGTTGGCCAACCCCAGCCCCTTGTGTGCCGTGTCGGCCTTCACAGCCACTCACCAAAAGCACTTGCTGCTACAATCTGTGAAAGGTTATACGGGAGACCGTTGTGTTTGTTGTACACACACGGACGCTACGGCGTGTTCATATCCACGCTGCTGCTGCTGCGATCCACCTCCTGGCACCTCGAAAAGCCCCGCAGGTGCTTGGCCTGGGCAGGGCTCGCACTGGCGGCCACCACCACCCTGCCTAGCAGGTGCTACAGGCTGCGGGGCCACGTGGCGGGGCAGCCACCACCCTGCCAAGTAGGTGCTACAGGCTGCGGGGCCACGTGGCGGGGCAGCCACCACCCTGCCGAGCAGGTGCTACAGGCTGCGGGGCCACGTGGCGGGGCAGCAGATGGCAGGGCAGCAGATGGCGGGGCAGACAAACGCACCGCTGTACTGTACTTCTGTGCTCTCGCCAGCCGCGCTGCCTGCCTTCGCCAACGCGCGGTGACCGGCGTGGTGAAGTATGGTCAAATATCCCCCACGACCTGCACTGTGTAGGGAGGCCCTCACCCAGCAGTGGATTGACAAAGTTCCCGTTACATGTCATCACACCGATAGCTACGCATTACAACGTTGTATAACAATGCTCATTATGAATTGCTCTATTGTAGTGTACGTGCGTGTTAGTGTACGAGTGCTATTGTTATAGTTGTGCTGTTGTTACACGGCTACTGTGATTATCGTTACTGCAGACGGACGCTCACCGACTCTGGACCCAAACTCGGTCCACAACAACCTCCAGATTTCCTCGGACCTCAGGACGGTGACGGGGACCACTGTCTCCCAGGGTCGCCCCGATCACCCACACCGCTTTGATTGGTATCCACATGCCCTGTGCTCTGAGAGCTTCTCGTCGGGTCAGCACTACTGGGAGGTGGACGTGGGGGGTGCGGCGGGGGGCTGTGCGGTTGGAGTCGCGTACGGGACGATCGCACGGAAAGGGGGTGGTGACGAGTGCGGGCTGGGAAAGAACGACTCATCCTGGGTTTTACGTAAATATAACAACAGCTGCTCAGTGCGTCATGGTGGTGTAACGACCTCAGTGCCGGTGAGGGATCTTCCCCGGAGAATCGGGTGTCACCTGCACTGGGAGGCGGGTCTGCTGTCGTTTTACCGCGCCGACTCCATGGAGCTGCTGCACTCCTTCCACCACTCGTTTAGTCAACCGCTCTACCCCGCGCTGTTTGTGTGGTGTATTGGTGACTCAGTGAGTCTTCTGGATTTAAGTCGTGCGTCCTGAGAGCACGGAGTGTGAGCAGCGCAGAGAAACGGGCACAACGCACAGACTCATGCACACAAAGACACAGATCCCCCGTGTAGCCTTCACAGGCTGTTGGGGCAAGTGCTGTCAGGGAGCACCAATGGGGCCGTCCATAAATGACGTCACGTACCTGGGAAGGGGGGGTTAGACATTTGTGACGATGAGGGGGGGGGGGGTGAAAAATGTGACGTCACGTCAAAATAAGTAACTTTAAATAAATATGGACAACACGTTCTTTAAATATACTTTTTAATAAATGTTTTCTCCTACAACATAAGAGTGCAGCGCCACATTAAATATGCACTACAATGACAATAGTTTAAAGCTATCTGAGGCATGTTTTATTTTCTTGGGGGGGTGGGGGCAGAGCTATGTGACGTCATAATTGAGGGGGGGGTCTGACTTTTTGTAACGCCGTGTGACGAAGTGGGGGGGGGTCAAAAATCGCGTGACGTCATTTATGGACGGCCCCTATGAAGGCCGGCACAGCACACTAGGGGGTGGGTGGCCAACATCACGCCCGGCCGCCTTTGTCTCCCCAGTGGTGATGTTTACACACCGTACCAGGAACTCATTTGAGGCTGAGTCGACCTAGGGGAGGATCATGACCGGTTTACCAACACCATTAAAAGCGATTATATGAATCGGTCTTGGGTCTCCCCTAGGTCGACTCAGCCTCAAATGACTACCTGGTGCGATGAGTAAACATTACCCCTGGGGATACAAAGGCGGGTCTCTCCCAGGCTGGCCTTCATAGGTGAAACTCACTAACAGCTCTTAACTGATCAGTATTTTAAAGCTATACGGGGGATCTTTGTCTTCGAGTAAGTGGGTTGGTTTGTATGCCTTTGTGTTTCTTTGTTACTGTGTCTGTGTGTGTCTTTGTCTTTGCGTGTGTCTTTGTTATTGTGTTTGTGTCTTTGTTACTGTCTGTGCATGTCTTTGTGTGTTTTTGTTATTGTGGTTGTGTCTTTGTTACTGTGTCTGTGCGTGTCTTTGTCTTTGTGTATTTGTGGGCGTGGTGCTGCCTACCACTCCCTCGTGTGTCACAGTGCCGGCCTTCATAGTTGCTATTCGCTACGAATAGCACTTGCCCCAACAGTCTGTTAAGGCTACATGGGGGATCTTTGTCTTTAGTGTATAGAGAGCCATGTGCGTAGTGTGGGGAGGAGCGGTGGTGCAGTGGTTAGCGCACTGGTGGGGGAGGGCGGGGGGAGCCAAGCTTCTCTCTGACGTCATCGTCCCTCGGACCGCGCGCCGCGTGGCGCTCAACGCCGAGAGGGCGGAGCTCCACCGCGGGCGTGCTGGGAACACGCGTCACGTGACGCTACGGGGTGACGCGCACCATCCCCCTCGCAGTCACTCGCTCGTTGGGTGATAAACCCGGGGTGGGAATGGGATGGCATCACTAGGGGGGGACTACTCGTGGTGTGTGCTGAGCGTCGCTGGGCTAAAACATCTATGTTATAACCATCGGGTCGAGGGACTCCTCCATCCACCAACGTGGTTGTATTGTACAGGGCATAGAGATAGAGAAGCCAAGTAGGAGGAGGAGATCTTTCACCAACAATATTATTCGTAATAAAAGTTTGTTTTTATTAATATTTTAATTATCTGCTCTCAGGCCACAACCTTCGATTCATGGGATAATGCCTACCTCTGCTGACAACAATGGGAACTGTCCTTTGACTTTGAAGTGGGTTCAAATAATTAAGAGCCTGATATATATCTAGAGTAAATATCTACCTTCCACTACAACACGACTAATATTGTCTCAACACGCATTAATAATACGCAGACACTGTGTGTTATTACAGGGAGAGAGACACTGCAAACTCCAAATATACAGCAGCCGTCAGGGTGAGAATACAACTCACGACTTCCTGCATACTAGTCGAGGGAGTTAATATCTCCTAGCCACCACGGCGCCCCTCCTTAACGTGAGACACCAATATGGTAAGAACCCAACCTCGAGTCTCAGGCTGTTTAGCAACGCGTATATGATTTTAGACGCATTGATTATATCGTACCAGTTGTGTACTTGTGTGATCGCTAATCGCATTGTGCTCTGGACTGTGCATTAACTTTCTATTTGCTTCATTGCTAGCATCGGTTTGACTTGTTTTGCTTTTTTCATTTTTGTGACCCAGGTCACTCTTGTCAATGAGACTCATCCTGATCTCCTGAGTTCTCACCTCGTTGAACTCAAATTCAACTCGACTCGATCATCATCAGCATCAGCAGAAGTGTCATCTGCAGCAGAATTAGTAACAGCAGCAGGACCTACAGCATCAGCAGTGGTAGCTCCATCATTAGCATCATCATCGTAAGCATCAGGAGTAGTACCAACAGCATAAAAATAATGTAAGCATTTTCAGCAGCAACAGAATCATCACCATCAGCAGTAGAAGCAGCAAAAGCAACAGCAATCACTCTTGCAGCCGAGACTCATCCTGGTCTCTTGAGTTCTCGCCTGGTTAAACAAATCGACTTTAACACATAAACTTTCGCGACCAATATTATCAATAATAAAGGCTTCTTGGGTTAGATCGCGTAAATATACATATACTTGATTGTGTTCTGGGTTACCTGTGAATTGGAATCACATTTTATTGTGGGTCAAGGGTCAATGTGTGTTTGGTGATGAATAAAAACATTAAATCTGAACATCAGTTTACTGTGCTGGGATGTGTGGGCTCATGTGGTGGGTAAGTTTCCTCGTCTCTATGTGGCTGGGCGGTGGCAGTTTGACATCGTGATATCAGTAGTGGCTATGCACGTGGCCTGTAATTCCGCACTGTGGAGCCGAGGGCTGGTGTGACCCCTCGAATGTTGTGAAGCCCACTTCCCGAGGGAGCCGAGGAGGTGCCGTACCCAGGTTGGCTCTGCCAGGAGAACCCTGTACAGCAAAGTGTGGACTGCAATTTTCTGTCCCTTCTGTATGGCATAGAGTGTAGCGCCGTTTCAGTCGCAGATTTTCTCCGGGTCCTCTAATTTATTCCCACATTCACACACTCAAACATTCATTGACTAAAGACATCTTAATATATATAGAGGAGCGCAGAGATTTGGTAATAAGTTTAACACGTAGGCTTTCACGACCTAATATAATCCATAACACATTTTTTGGGGGGTTAGAACACGTAAATATATAAATGATTAAGCTAGTTGTAATTACTGGTGAAACGTCTTACTCAGATTGTAAATGTTGTGGCTTGGCTGTTCAACACACTGGTGTGCTGTACTATTTATGAATTAGCATGTTCTATTCACGTGACAAACCTTACTAATTGGTTGTGTCGGGTGGTGTCAGGTTTATTGACACATTTATATATTTACGCGATCTAACCCAAAGAAAACCTGTATTATAGATTCGACTACGGCTGGGAACACTCAACATCGGAACATTGACAGGGAGAAGTCGAGAATTGTCAGCTGCCCTAAAGGCCCGTCGTATCGACATCGTATGCATCCAAGAAACGAAGTGGAGTGGAGCAAAGGCCAGGGAGATTGGAGAAGGATACAAACTGTTCTACAATGGTGAAAGAAACACCAAGAACGGCGTTGGAATCGCAGTCAGCCAAAATCTACGAGACAATGTCGTGGCCGTTCAACGTGTTTCCGACCGCCTCATGTCCATCGAAATCGACTCAAACGACCTATGCCTCCGGGTGGTATCTTGTTATGCGCCGCAGCCTGGCTGCCCAGCAGATACCAAGGAGGAATTTTGGGAACAATTTGATGAACACATGCAATCGATAAATGGAGAAGAGCAGTTAGTAATTGGTGGAGACCTAAATGGACACGTTGGAAACGCCCGGGATGGATACCCTCGAAACCATGGTGGCCAAGGATATGGTACCCGGAACGATGAGGGAAACCGAGCCCTGGACTTTGCGGAAGCCCATGATCTTGTCCTCGCCAACACCTTCTTCAAAAAGAGACTGTCCCATCTCATTACGTACGCCAGTGGTGGGAGATCAACTCAAATTGATTATTGGCTTGTCAAGCGGGATAAGCTGAAAACGGTGACAAACACTAAAGTCATACCATCGGACAACATCGCCCCACAACATCGCATCCTGGTCATGGACATGAAAATGGACATTGGCCAGCGACATCACCCACCAACAACTGGACAGCAGCGAATTAAGTGGTGGCGGATGAAGGAATGCAAGGATCAGCTGAGAGTCACCCTCAATCAGATTGACGTGAACACCAACCGACCAGCGAATGCGATTTGGGAAGATCTCGCCGGCCAACTGTGCACAGCAGCAACAAAAGCACTGGGGCTAACTAAGCCGGGAAAACACTTCATTGACAAGCAAATATGGTGGTGGAACGAAGAAGTTCAGCTAGCAGTGAAAGAGAAGAAGCTAGCTTTCAAGAAGTGGCGCCAAACGCTCGCAGATCTGGATTACCAACAATACAGAAACTTCAAATCAGCAGCGAAGCGAGTAGTAGCAGCGGTGAAATTAGCTCAATACGACCAACTGTATGTCGAACTGGACACCCCAGAAGGTGCCAATAAGATCTATCGACTGGCAGAGGCGCACCATGGTTCGACTCAGGATATTGGTCAGGTCAAATGCATAAAGGATGAGAATCACAGCGCTCTCAGAGACCCGCCCGCCATCCTTCAACGCTGGAGCGACTACTTCTCTGGAATCTGCAACCAGGAATTTCTCCACCCACCTATTATTAGCGCTGAACACGTCCTCGGTCCGGTTTCACCTATCACCATCAACGAAGTGGAACAAGCTATCAAGAGAATGAAGAATGGGAAAGCGACTGGCCCGGACGATATCCCTGCTGAGGCCTGGAAGATCCTTGGCAGACAGGGTGCTGCCCTCCTTATCCAGCTCTTCAGCACCATCACGAGCACCGGTGAGGTCCCAGAAGCCTGGTCGACCAGCACGACGGTTCCAATTTGGAAGGGTAAAGGGGACGTGGCGGAATGCTCGAATTACAGGCCAATCCGGCTCCTGTGTCATGCGATGAAGATCTTTGAGCGAGTTTTGGACACGAAGATTAGAAACATCATCACCCTATCACCCAACCAATGCGGATTCGTCAAAGGATGTGGCACTACGGACGCCATATTCGCGGCGAGGCTTCTGCTGGAGAGGCACAGAGAGAAGAACAAAGCTGTGCACGTGTCGTTCCTCGACCTTGAAAAGGCATTTGACAGGGTCCCCCACGACCTCATCTGACACTTGCTTCGATCCCATGGAGTCCCTGAAACCTACGTGCATTGGGTGCAACTCCTATACAAGAACGTCACCAGTGCAGTCAGGTGTGCAGTGGGCATATCACCGCCATTTCCCATCAGCGTTGGAGTGCACCAAGGATCGGCCCTGTCACCACTCCTGTTTATCCTGTGCATGGACACGATCACTGCCGACCTGCACATGCCCCTGCCATGGTCAATTCTCTACGCGGATGACGTCTTCCTCTCAGATGAAGAGAGAGGAGAAGTGGAAAGACAAACGCGCCTGTGGAAGGAACGTTTGGACGAAAACGGGATGAGGTTCAACATCAAAAAGACGGAGTATATGGAGTGTGGCCCCCAAACCGACGGCACCATCAGCATTGACGGAGAAGATCTGAAGAAAGTGACGGACTTTAGGTACCTGGGCTCCACCATCAGCTCAGATGGTAGCATCACGACTGATGTGAGGTCACGAGTCAATGCGGCATGGATGAAGTGGAGGCAAGTCACCGGAGTCCTCTGTGATCGGAAAATGCCGGATAGGCTGAAGGAAAAAATTTACAAGACCATCGTCCGACCGGTGGCACTCTATGGATCCGAGTGCTGGCCAGCCACAACTGTACACGAACAAGCTCTCCACACCATGGAGATGAGGATGCTCAGATGGAGCCTCGGACTCACTCGATGGGATCGTGTCATGAACGAAGACGTTCGGAAGCGACTTGGTGTGGCCCCCAATGTGGACAAGATGCTTGAGGCAAGGCTTCGGTGGTAAGGCCATGTAATGCGAGGTGAAGAGTCATCAGTGGCCAAGACTGCCATGCGTATTGAGCCAGAGGGCCGCCGTCCACGCGGACGTACGAAGAAGCGATGGATGGATCGAATAAAGGAAGACATAAAGACGGTCAACGCATCCCCTGAAGATGCTCTGGAGCGAGCCAAATGGAGAAGACAATGCCGAAAAGCGGACCCTGCGCCACAGCGGGAACAACGCTAGGAAGAAGAGGTAATCGTTGGTGAAGCCAGCTAATCACCACCTGACTGATGCTTTCCCGCTTGCCTCTGGTTCCTCGACGATCTTGAGAGATGTGCTTTGTACACGTAATGTCATCAGAATGGAATCTCGTGAAAAACCGATGACATACGCATACGTCATCGAAATAGGTTAATATATACATCAGCTGAATGATCGCAATCATATGCATGACTCAATATGTACCCAACATATTCAAGCTATATGTACTATACTCTTTGGAACATTCGGTAAAGTCACGTAGGTATAAAAATAATAGATCACCACGTTTCGATCGCAACACAAGCAATCGTCATCAGGTGTGTAGTGTAGTGTATAGTGTAGTGTATAGTGTAGTTTATAGTGTAGTGTATAGTGTAGTGTATGGTGTAGTGTATAGTGTCGTGTATAGTAGTGTAGTGTATAGTATAGTGTAGTGTGTAGTGTAGTGTATAGTGTAGTGTATAGTGTAGTGTATAGTGTAGTTTATAGTGTAGTGTATAGTGTAGTGTATAGTGTAGTGTGTAGTAGTGTAGTGTATAGTGTAGTGTATAGTGTAGTGTATAGTAGTGTAGTGTATAGTGTAGTGTATAGTGTAGTTCACAGTGTAGTGTATAGTAGTGTAGTGTATAGTGTCGTGTATAGTGTCGTGTATAGTGAAGTGTATAGTGTAGTGTATAGTGTAGTGTATAGTGTAGTGTATAGTGTAGTGTATAGTGTAGTTTATAGTGTAGTGTATAGTAGTGTAGTGTATAGTAGTGTAGTGTAGTGTATAGTGTAGTGTATAGTGTAGTTTATAGTGTAGTGTATAGTGTAGTGTATAGTGTAGTGTATAGTGTATAGTGTAGTGTATAGTAGTGTAGTGTATAGTGTAGTATATAGTGTAGTATATAGTGTAGTGTATAGTGTAGTGTATAGTGTAGTGTATTGTATAGTAGTGTAGTGTATAGTATAGTGTATAGTGTATAATGTAGTGTATGGTGTAGTGTATAGTGTAGTGTATAGTGTAGTGTATAGTGTAGTGTATAGTAGTGTAGTGTATAGTAGTGTAGTGTATAGTAGTGTAGTGTGTAGTGTAGTGTATAGTGCAGTGTATAGTGTATAGTGTGTAGTGTAGTGTATAGTGTAGTGTGTAGTGTAGTGTATAGTGTAGTGTGTAGGGTAGTGTGTAGTGTAGTGTATAGTATAGTGTAGTGTATAGTGTAGTGTATAGTGTAGTGTATAGTGTAGTGTAGTGTATTGTAGTGTAGTGTATAGTAGTGTAGTGTATAGTGAAGTGTATAGTGTAGTGTATAGTGTAGTGTGTAGTGTAGTGCATAGTGTATATTAGTGTAGTGTGCAGTGTATAGTGTAGTGTATAGTGTAGTGTGTAGTGTGTAGTGTATAGTGTAGTGTATAGTGTAGTGTATAGTGTAGTGTATAGTAGTGTAGTGTATTGTAGTGCAGTGTATAGTAGTGTAGTGTATAGTGAAGTGTATAGTGTAGTGTATAGTGTATAGTGTAGTGTATAGTGTATAGTGTAGTGTATAGTATAGTGTAGTGTATAGTAGTGTAGTGTATAGTGTACTGTATAGTGTAGTGTATAGTGTAGTGTATAGTGTATTGTATAGTGTAGTGTGTAGTGTAGTGTAGTGTATAGTGTAGTGTATAGTAGTGGTGTATAGTGTAGTGTATAGTGAAGTAGGCGAGAGACCTGAAGTGGAACGAGGTTAAATAGTAGGCCTCGGCAGTAAGGAGGGAGAGGGAAGTGGGGGGGGGGGAAGGAGGCGGGGCAGAAAGTAGACCCCGCAGCAGCACCCGGGTCACTGGAGTAGAGATCAGACAGAAATGCACACAGAGAGAGAGAAAGACACACAGAGAGTCGGAAATAATAGCTGACATAGGCAGGTAGGATGGAAACATCACTGTCAGTTAAGACTTTACCTGGTTAATAACGTCCTTCCAATGATTGCTCAGTTTGTACCCATCCTCTCGGTTGAAGTTGTGTCTGTGTTTATATATCTGGATGGCTTCATGAACAAATCTCTGATAATAGCCGGTGGGTTTGCAGAGTACCTTTGTCTTAAAAAAGTCTATTTCGTGTGAGCCCACTGCATTAAAACAATGATCAGCAACAGCAGAGGTATTTGTCCTACCATGTTTCAGATCTGCCTTGTGTTCACGAACGCGGTCTGAGACATGTCGTTTTATTTCCCCAATGTAACTGCTGCCGCAGCCACAACTCAGTTTGTAGACACCCGGGTATTGCATATCAGGAATCACATCCTTTTCAGTTTGGATCATATCACGGATGTTGTGTACTGTGTTGAAACGAACTTGGATCTTGTGTTTGTTTAAGATTTTGGAAATCTTTTTGGAAACCCATACTATGTATGTAAAAAGAACATGCGTTTTCAGGACAGCTTTGTATTCCTGCGAGACTTGAAGATTGAAAAAGACTGACAAATATAAGATATTGACAGTCGAACTGTATTACAACAGAATGATACAGTTAGGTTTTTTCGGTAAAGTCACGTAGGTAAAACATTACAATTAATGAAAGTAAAATAAAATAAAAATCACGACGTTTCGGAGGCAACACAAGTCTCCGTCATCAGGTGGGACCGTTACAGCCAGATTTGCTGCATCAAGTGAGGCAATGATTCAAGATGTAATCCCCTAAAAGAAAGTTGAGGGGGGAGGAGAGGGGGGCGGAGCTCATCAGAATGTGGTAGCCAATGAATGGAACGTATCGGGAGGGAGGGGGGCGGGGCTCAAAGACGGCACGACGTGTCACGTAGAACGCCTCGGGAGGGGGAGGGGGGGCGGGGCCAAAAGAATGGACGACGTGGTACACGTCGACGGCGTGGACGTGGTTGTGCGCAAGCAACTACTGCTGCACACGCCAACGCATTGGACAGAGAGGGGGGGAGGGGAGGCCAAACGAGAGTGTGGTGCAATTGTACGTGGACATGTGTGTGTACAAGCACCTGTTGATACACATGATAGAAAAGAACGAAAATGCCCATGTTTATACCAGTGCTGGCTGAACAATGAAGAGAGTACTGTTAAACACTGGAGATGTTAACACTCGGTAAAGTAAAGTAAAATAGTGCCTGTCAGATAAGGTGGTCCAAAAATGTGTAATTAAGTCTTTTTTGCATGGTTGATAACATCTTTCCAATGATTACTAAGTTTGTACCCATCATCATGGTTGAAATTATGTCTGTGTTTGTATATTTGTATGGCTTCGTGTACAAACCTTTGATGGTAGCCAGGAGGTTTGCAGAGAACCTTGGTCTCGGAAAAGACAATTTCATGAGAGCCCACCGAGTTGTAGCAATGATCGGCAACGGCCGAAGAATCAGTTCTGCCGTGTTTCAGATCTGACTTGTGCTCGCGGACACGATCAGAAACATGACGTTTCTTTTCTCCAATGTAGCAATCACCACAAATGCAACTCAATTTGTAGACTCCAGGATACTGTAAGTCAGGAACGACATCCTTCACAGATGGGATCAGATCACGGATTTTATGCACCGTACTGAATCGGACTTGGATCTTATGTTTGTTTAGAATTTTTGAGATCTTTTTGGTCACGCCTGCTATGTATGGTAACGTGATAGTTTTGGTCGGAGTTTCATGTGGCTGTTTCTGTGTGGTGGGAGAAACAGCTTGGCGGATAGTGCGGTCAGAGTATCCGTTCATCCTGAGGGCCCGATGTACATGTCTTAATTCACCGGTCAGGTGGTGTTGGTCAGAAATGCCATGGGCTCTGAGGTATAGCGTTTTAATGAGAGAATTCTTTTGAGATGGGTGGTGGTGGGAATCCGGTTTCAAGTATGAATCTGTGTGGGTGGCTTTCCTGTAGACAGAATGTCCCAAGGATCCGTCAGGCCTCCTCTTAAACAGAATATCCAAGAATGGTAGTTTACCGTCTTTCTCCACTTCCATGGTGAATCTGATGGATGGGTGTCTAGAATTGATGTGGTCCAAGAAGTGGTTCAATGCTGGGAGGCCATGTGGCCAGATGACGAAAGAGTCATCCACATACCTCTTCCACAGGGAAGGACGCAGGGTGGATGTCTGGATGGCGTCTGATTCAAACTTTTCCATGAACATGTTGGCTATAACTGGTGACAATGGGGAGCCCATAGGGGTACCCTCATTCTGTTTGTAGAAGGTGCCATTCCAGGTAAAATAGGTGTTGGTGAGGCAATGCCTAACCAGCGCAGGTACATCAGAATTCAATCCATGTTGGACTAAGTCCTCAATTATTGTTAGGGTGTCCGGTACTGGGACTTTGGTAAACAAAGATACTACATCAAAGCTGACGAGGATGTCATCAGGAGATAGTACCATGTCCTTAACCATAGAGACTAATTGGGTTGAGTTGAGTACTGCCGAAGAGGTCTTGCCTGTGAAGGGGAGCAGAGTATCTGATAGAAAACGGGCTAGTTTGTACGTAGGAGAGTTTATCGTCGACACAATGGGTCGTAGCGGGGTGCCTTCTTTATGGATTTTGGGAAGACCATAGAGTCTGGGAGGTCTTGCCACCGATGGTTTTAGAGAGGGACGTTTGCTTGGTTCGATTAGGGAAGTCGAACTCGTGATGATACTGTTGCTTTTTGTCGTTAGGCTTTTAGTGGAATCGTTTTTAATTTTGGAGTAACTCCCATCATTAAGAAGGTCCAGGATTTTGTTGTTGTATGAATCTTTATCCATGATGACCGTGGCATTGCCCTTGTCTGCCGAGAGGATGACTATATCATATCTCTTTTTTAAGTCTGCGAGTTCAGAGCGTTCGTTTTTGCTGATGTTACTAGTGGGTTTCTTAGCATTCTTAAGAATAGTAGCTATTTCAGCTCTTGCTACATCCGCACGGATGTGTCCTATGCCTCTGAGGGCTACATCAACCTGAGAAATCATATCTTCTACTGGTATATATTTAGGGGTGACGGCGAAATTTAGTCCTTTGGCCAGTACCGTTTTTAGATTGTCAGAAATTGGGATGTTACTCTGATTAATCACGGTCTTGTTAACATCCAGATTTGCGATGTGTGGCTCTGGTTTCTTTTTAGATAGGAGGTTGAATTTAGAAATCAGGTTAGCTTTGCATTTGGCTGACATTGAGTCAGCAGAAGCAGAAGTCATGTTATCAACGTGGTTCCAATCAGAAGGTGACATTTTTTGTGTTAACATTAAATGTGTTTGTAAGAGAGTCTTGTCTAAATTATCGAGTTCAGATCGGAGTAACCTTATTCTCTCCGAGATTTAATTACACATTTTTGGACCATCTTATCTGACAGGCACTATTTTACTTTACTTTACCGAGTGTTAACATCTCCAGTGTTTAACAGTACTCTCTTCATTGTTCAGCCAGCACTGGTATAAACATGGGCATTTTCGTTCTTTTCTATCATGTGTATCAACAGGTGCTTGTACACACACATGTCCACGTACAATTGCACCACACTCTCGTTTGGCCTCCCCTCCCCCCCCTCTCTGTCCAATGCGTTGGCGTGTGCAGCAGTAGTTGCTTGCGCACAACCACGTCCACGCCGTCGACGTTTACCACGTCGTGCATTCTTTTGGCCCCGCCCCCCCTCCCCCTCCCGCGGCGTTCTACGTGACACGTCGCGCCGTCTTTGAGCCCCGCCCCCCTCCCTCCCGATACGTTCCATTCATTGGCTACCACATTCTGATGAGCTCCGCCCCCCTCTCCTCCCCCCTCAACTTGCTTTTAAGGGATTACATCTTGAATCATTGCCTCACTTGATGCAGCAAATCTGGCTGTGACAGTCCCACCTGATGACGGAGACTTGTGTTGCCTCCGAAACGTCGTGATTTTCATTTTATTTTACTTTCATTATTTTTAATGTTTTACCTACGTGACTTTACCGAAAAAACCTAAGAATATGAATCCTTGCAGTCACGAAAGCTTCAAATCTAGAAAGAATGATACTGCATCTAAGCTGGACTCAAAGACTGAACAACATAGAAGCAAGAGAAAAGGTTGCACAGAAGAAGACATTGCAGGCAGCGATGAGAAGGAAACTGGCACTATTTGTACATTATGTGGGATGGACAACAGCAGGAAAATGTAACGTCTGTTGTTCGGAAAAATGGAAGGAACAGGAAAGAGAGGAAGACCTAACAGAGAATGACTTGACGACGACATCATGAAGAGGTTGGTGCCTGAAAGATCTGGCACTACTTGAGGATATTAGCACAAGACGTAAGAAAGGGGAGTTGACACCTACAGGCTATCTGCCCATGGATCGTGATGATGATCTTCAAGGGAGCTTTGTACTTTCACACAAACAACACAGAAAATAAAGTTGACAGCTCCACAGGTGGAGGCGAATGGCGAAATCTATCAAACAAGTTCAAAATTAAATCGTCCAACACAAACCGGGAGTGCCGCTCGCCCTGTAACCATGAAGACCGCCCCCAGCACCGCTCCCCAAATCTCAAGGGAGTTCAGGTGTTTGAGAATTGTCATTTTTGAATTAAGTACAGTACAAAGTAGAGGCTCAGGTGTTTCAGTTTTAATGTTTGAAGTACTGTACAAGTCTTGATTTGAAGCTTTCGTGACTGCAGGAATCCATACTCTTTGGTTCTTTCGGTAAAGTCACGCAGTTAGAAACTAACTACGTGATTTTACAGTACAGTACAAGTGTTGTGTTGTTACGGTATATCTGTCAACCCCTTATCAGTGGCTACTTTACTACAGACCAATTCAGACCTTATTGGTAACCCCGTGCCCCTTATAAATCTCAACGTTCATCCTACAATGTCTCATCCAAAGGGACAAAACACAAACAAATAGACACAAAAAATGTTGCCCTTATTGAAACGGCTGTACACCGTATGGACCTGAAAACTCAATTTCTCGTACAAGAATACGGTAAACCGTATGGGTTGACGGGTATGTTACGCGTGTAGACTAACTTAGCTTTGATGTCGTGGTAAACAAGGGGGCGCTCCAGAGCTATGGTTCGAGTTGAAGTGAGTCGCGCTTTGTGGTTGTTCCCCATTTTGTGATTATTATTAAATAGTTTTTATGACTGGACCATTTTTGAGTGTGATCATCTTACATTACACAAATAGAAAAGGGGCCGAATTTAGGAAATAGACTACATGGTTTAAACAGGGAAATACAATACAAGAGTACATTAGGTTCCCTGCACAGTAAATCACATCGCAGGAGCACTCCCCTATCCGAATTCACAGCAACAGAAGCCCCACTTCTGAGCAGGAGGCTCGATGACTATCCCGTGTTAATTTACTTATTTTTCTTGCGGATCTTGTGCTCTAACTGTATGACAGTCCCGTGTACTGTAGAATCATTAGCTAAGTAAATACACCCCTTTTGACACAGTTCCCCTAAGCCCTTTCCCCTCAGGAGAGATCCTACCTCCACCTCAGCCAATCTTACAGTCGTTCACGAACCGCATTTGCCCCAACATTCTGTGGAAGCCTTTATGGGGGATATTTGTATTGTGTGTGTATGTTTGTGTGCGTGAATCTGTGCATTGTGCCTGTTCTCTGCGTTGGTTACACTCCGTGCTCTGAGGACGCACGACTCAAGTCCAGAATCCTCACCGAGTCACCTTCACCCCCCAAAGTGCGGGGAAGAGAGGCTGACTAAATGAGTGGTGAATCACGTGCAGCAGCTCAGCAAGCATGCTGTGACCTTCACCCCCCAAAGTGCGGGGAAGAGAGGCTGACTAAATGAGTGGTGAATCACGTGCAGCAGCTCAGCAAGCATGCTGTGACGGTTCCACCTGAAGACGGAAGCTTGTGTCGCCTCCAAAACGTCGTGATTTTTATTTAATTTTTCATTTTACTTTTATTAATTCAAATTTTTTACCTACGTGATTTTACCGAAAAAACCTAACAATATTTAAGTATATAGTTCAACAATCGGATCTAAAAGCCGAGAGCAATGGCGGCACAGCGCCCCCTACTGGACGAACTGTGTGAAGTGTAACAAAATCGCAGCAGACTGCCGCCTCCTGCTGACCTGCTGGGGAGTGGCATCCACGAGGTTTTCTGTACTTACAGTGAGGGAAAGAAGTATTTGATCCCCTGCTGATTTTGTACGTTTGCCCACTGACAAAGAAATTAGCAGTCTATAATTTTAATGGTAGGTTTATTTGAACATAACATTTTTGGCATGCGTTTATCTAGATTTTTTTGTTGCTATTCTGTCTCTCACTGTTCAAATAAACCTACCATTAAAATTATAGACTGATCATTTCTTTGTCAGTGGGCAAACGTACAAAATCAGCAGGGGATCAATACTTTTTTCCCTCACTGTATGCACCAAACAACAGTTCGGAGTGTTCGGCCTTCTTGGAGATGGTGCGTGCAGTGCTCGACAGAGTGCCGCCTACCGACTCCATAATCTTATTGGGCGACTCCAATGCTCACGTGGGAGACGATGGAGATACCTGGAGAGTTATGATTTTGAGAAATGGCCTCCTGTGATCTGAACTTGAATGGTGAGATGTTATTGTAATTATGCACTAGTCACGGAATGTCGATAAACAAACACCATGTTTTGAACACAATGTTTTGAACACAATGACGGCACAGCGCCCCCTACTGGACGATCTGCGTGAAGTGCAACAAAGGGGCAGACTGCCGCCCTCTGCTGGCTTGCTGGGGAGTGGCATCCACGAGGTATCGTGGAATTCCCTCGTCTGTCTCTCTCTACAGAAACGCAGAGCTTTGAGTCGAGTGAATTCCGGTAACTCGCGTGAAAAAAAAACCCGATAGGGACTTTCCCATAGTCTTAGGTTTTTTCGGTAAAGTCACGTAGGTATAAAATAAAAATTAATAAAAGTAAAATAAAAATTAAAATCACGACGTTTCGGAGGCAACACAAGCTTCCGTCTTCAGATGCAACCGTCACAGCACGATAGCTGTATCACTTGATATCACTTGATACAGCAATCGTGCTGTGACGGTTCCACCTGAAGACGGAAGCTTGTGTTGCCTCTGAAACGTCGTGATTTTATTTTTATTTTACTTTTATTAATTTAAATTTTTTTTACCTACGTGACTTTACCGAAAAAGCCTAAGAATATGAATCCTTGCAGTCACGAAAGCTTCAAATCTAGAAGGGACTTTCCCATCCACATGCACCGTGACCCTGACCCAACCGGCGTCTCTCCCTCTGCAGTCGATCTTTCTCCCCTCCACCGCTACAGCGCGCTCCTTGAGGCCGCGTCGATGAGAGGATCCTCACCCAGTGTGTCCCATCATCACAGCGATGTTCATACGCGAGACCTCACCCCATGGCACGTGCAGGTATTGTGCGTGTTTCCCTCGATCGATGCGGGGTTTGGTTTGTGCGATCTAGCGTGCAGTAATACCACCGTGGCAAGATGTTAACTACCTCGCATGGTATGCCTGCTGCTGTATAGTTAGAGTCTGCGTGTCTCTCTCATCATCATCACGGTAGCTAGGAGATGTTAATTACCTCGCCTGGTATGCAGGAGATCGTGGGTTCGATCCCGACCTTGATGCCTGTTGCTGTATATTTGGAGTCTGCGTGTCTCTCTCTCATCATCATCATCACTGTGGCTAGGAGATGTTAACTACCTCACCTGGTATACAGGTTGTGGGTTCGATCCCGACCCTGATGCCTGCTGCTGTATATTTGGAGTCTGTATGTCTCTCTCTAATCATCATCACGGTAGCTAGGAGATGTTAACTACCTCGCCTGGTATACAGGAGCTCGTGGGTTCGATCTCGACCCTGACGCCTGCTGCTGTATATTTGGAGTTTGCGTGTCTCTTTCGCCATGGTCACGTGACAATGCAGCCTTTAGAGCGGTGCTCCTGAACGCGAAAATTAGACGAAACTTTTCGCCAGGATGACGCCGTGCATATTTATTTTTTCTATTGCTGTCGTTATAAAGTCACGAAAAATACCTTGCAGCATTTTCATTAAGTAGTTGTATATATACTCTTTGTTTTTTTCGGTAAATTTACGTAGGTAAAAAATAAATTAAATAAATGAAAACGTCGCACTCAAATTGTAAATGTTGTGGATTTACTCTCCAACACACCGGTGGGCTGAAGTAATAACTAATTGGCGTTTTTTCGGTAATGTCACGTAGGTTAAAATGAAACAAATACATTAAATCACGACGTTTCGGAGGTAGCACAAGCTTCCCTCTTCAGGTGGAACCGGCACAGCAAAATTACTGTATACAGTAAACGTCATGATTTAATGTATTTTTCTTTTAACCTATGTGACTTTACCGAAAAAATCTAAGAGTATGGATCCTTGCAGTCACGAAAACTTCAAATTTAGAATTGGCGTTTTGCTAACTGACAAATCTCTCACTAGTTGGCTGTGTCGGGTGGTGGAGGGTTACGCCCCAACATTTATACTTACGCGATCTAACCCAAAAAGCTTTATCATGAATATTGGTCGCGAAAGCCTAAGTGTTGAACTGTATGTGTTGTAATAGGGTTTTACCCTTTCAACTGGTACAAAAACTGACACCTTTTTACAATGGATCATGTTTGCAATAACCACAACACAAGCAGTCAAAATGCAAACAAAAAGAAACAACTCTGATGATGATAATGATATGCACTGTCCTTGAAGTTGATTGGTCCACACCCGAGACAGCTTTTCTTAGAGCCTAGTCTCCATTGGTGTTGGACCAGATGACGCCAAAAGGCGTACAACTCAAAAACAGCGCACTATCAGAGTATTGAGAGCTCGGGGTAAGCATTTACACAATGAGACCTCCTTTACCAGTGGCAAAATATAGTAATAGGTTTTTTTTGTACCAATTGAAAGGGTAAAAACCTATTACTATATTTTGCCACTGGTCAAGGAGGTCTCAGTGTAAACTGTATGTAGTGTATAATGTACTGCATATATTTGACACTTGGCTCAAGCGTAGCTACTTTGTGTTGTCAGGAAAACGATGCCGACCGACGGACTGGGTTACAGTCATTTGGAGCGGCTTTTGCCGATTAGTCTTGGACTGCCGGATAAATGTTGGAAGCCGGATAATTGCGCCACGTCTAATCGATGATAAACTGTATAGCTCAGTTGAACTTACATGGAGACGCTGGTGCTGAGACCCGCAGCATCCCTTCCACCTGTTTCACAGCCGTTGAGGACCTCTTCGATCGCTTTCAGTCTGGATCCTCCCCCGTTGGCCTTGACGCCGATGGGTGGCGACCCTACCAGGAGCACGAGGCTCCTGATGTCTGTGTATGCATCAGTCTCTGTTGGTCCGAGTGTCTGTGGGTCTGTGTACGTGTGTATTTGTAACTTCTTTTGCACCGTACATAGCCAACCGTGCTATGGGGGGTGTCTGTGGGTCTCTGTGTCTGATAAGTATGAACCTCTTTTGCACCACACGTAGCCAACCGTGCTAATGTGCGAGTCTCTATGTGTATGGGTGTCTGTGGGTCTCTGTTTATGATATAAATGAACTTCTTTCGCACCGTACGTAGCCATCCATGGTAATCTGTGGATCTCTGTGTGTGTAGTAATTGTCCCACACGATCCCTGAAACGAGGGAGAGAAAACACTCCACGCTCTGATTGGTTAGGGGGCACGGGGAGCAAGAGGATTGGCCGGACCATTCACAAGGAAAAGAGGGTTGGGGTGAGCGTCAGGTGGGGCGGTTAGGCCACGTGAGGGTGAGAGGTGACAATGATTGGTGGAGACTTAGTGCGACGAGGGGCGGAGCCAAGAAGAGGTGAAAAGAGGGAGCGGGTGGGTGCATGAGTAGATGAGTGGGTGGGTGAGTGGGTGGGTGAGTGGGTGGGTGAGTTTGTGGGTAGGTGGGTGCCTGGGTGGGTTAGTGGGTGGGTGAGTGGGTGCGTGATTGGGTGCGTGGGTGGGTGAGTGGGTGGATGAGTGGGTGAGTTAGTGGGTGGATGAGTGGGTGAGTGGAGTGGGTGAGCGAGTGGGTAAGCGAGTGGGTGGGTGCGCGAGGGTCATGTGTGACGGTTAGGCCAGGTGAGGGTGAGAGGTGACGCTTGGTGGAGACTTAGTGCGACGAGGGGCGGAGCCAGGAAGAGGTGAAAAGAGGGAGCGGGTGAGTGGGTGGGTGAGTGAGCGGATGAGTGGGTGGGTGAGTGAATGGTTGAGTGGGTGGATGAGTAGGTGGATGAGTGAGTGGGTGGGTGAGCGAGTGGGTGAGCGAGTGAGCGAGTGGGTGGGCGAGTGGGTGGGCGAGTGGGTGGGCGAGTGAGTGGGCGGGCGGGCGAGTGGGTGGGTGAGCGAGTGGGTGGGTGGGTGAGTGAGTGGGTGGGCGAGTGCATGGATGCGTGGGTGAGCGTCAAGTGTGACGGTTCGGCCAGGTGAAGGTGAGAGGTGACGACGACGTGCGGAGTCATGATGACGTTAAAAGAGGGAGCGGGTGGCAGGGTTGGGGGGCATTGAGGTAGACAGCGAGGATGAAGGTGTGGACCCGTGCCGTGAAATAAAGACATTACCTTAGTGACAAAGAAAAGGGCCAGAGTTTTCTTTCACATGTATGTTGAACTTTTTTCGCACCGTACGTAGCCGTCCGTGATAAGCGGAGGTGAGCGGAAAGGGTGGCTTCGCTCTTGGGATCAATGGAACAACGCAAACCACCTCCACCACGACACGGTGGCGATCCACGGGAGAGGCTCGGTGTGCGTACACGGCATTCGATAGACCACGTTTTGGTTTAACGAAACTTTGGATTTCTTTCACCAATATTTTACACGGAGAGCTAATGATAAAATAAAACAATGAATGCACTGAAATTAATAGGTAGCTATTTGTAAAATCTACCACACTGTCTAAATAATATGAGGTCTAAATGCGGGCAAAACATGATTTTTGTTACTTTGTTTGTGTTTCTCCCTTGTGATGGGACTTTGTAGAATGAACGTTGAGATTTATAAGGGGAACGGGGTGACCATTAAGCTCTGAATTGGTCTGTATTAAGGTAGGGAACTGAAAATGGGTTCACAGCTTTGCGTTTCTTCACTGTGCTGTAAGTCACTTTCTTTTTTATACTGTACAGTATAACATTTTAATATTATGTTCTATAGAAATTGCCTTCATTGACCATATGAGGAGTAAGCTGTGAAGTGTTCATAGTGTGAAATGGTAAGTCACCAAGGCTGGGAACGCATCCTCATGGCACCAATGTTGTAAGTTATTCACTATACGACGTTTCAATATACGAGCAAGCTCCAGGAACGCGTCTCCTTCGTATACCGCGGTATCACTGTGTGCGTGGCTAGCCTATTTCTACCCAAAATTCAAGACACAGTACGCGGTTTGAGTTCACTCATGTGGCCATGTGGTCAAACGTGGGATTACTGTACTGTGCACTGTATGTACTGTACCGTGTGTACTGATTGCGTAAGGGAAGTGGTGGTGTAGTGGTTAACGCTGCGCTACGAACCTGACGACCCGAGTTTTGATTCCCGCTCACGGCCACCAACACCCAGTAATAGCGATTATCTGAGCCGGTCCGGGCCTCCCCTAGGTCGACTCAGCCTCAAATGAGTACCTGGTGTAGCGGTGGTGGTGTAGCAAACATCATCACTGGAGGGAGACAAAGGCGGTCGGGCGTGGTGCCGGCCACCCACCCACCTCGTGTGCCACGATGCTGGTCTTCATAGATGCTGCTCGCTTCTAACAGCACTTGCCCCAACATTCTGTTACAGGCTAAACGGGGAGATATTTGTCTTTGTGTACGTATCATTTCAGAATCAGTGGACCTAGGGGAGTCCCGGGACCGGCTCAGATAACACTGTGTAACATTTTTTTTTTTATTCCTGGGTAGTAAGTGTTACTTCCTAATTGCAGTATTTGCCTTTGGGACAGCAGGGACACCAAGGCGCACGACGACAGGCGGGACTGGCCACAGCGGACCGATTTCTCTGTGGGGAGGAACAATGTTAAGTTGTAGCCACTGGTGGACAGCCGGAAGGTGCTGATGCCACCACTGCACATCGAATCGGGCCTTATGAAACAATTTGTCAGAGCTGTAGTTAAGGAGTCGGCAGCCTTCACGTACCTTCAATACTTCTTCCCTAAGCTGTCTGAGGCAAAGGTCAAAGCCGGTGTCTTCGTCGGACCACAGATAAAGAAGACCCTGGAGTGCAATGAATTCCCCAAGAAGCTCACTAGTAAGGAGAAGGCGGCTTTAAGCAGCTTTGTCGCAGTGGTTCGTGGATTCCTGGGCGATCACAAGGTCGAAAACTACGTGGAGCTGGTTGAGACTGGTGAAGAACTACGGCACAGTGGGCTGTAGGATGTCCCTCAAAGTCGATATCCTTGATGCTCATCTTGATAAATTCAAGGGAGAACATGGGAGCGTACTCGGAGGAGTAAGGCGAGCACTTCCATCAGGATATACTGGACTTTGAACGCCGCTACCAAGGACAGTATAACAAGAACATGATGGGAGACTACATTTGTGGGCTGATTCGTGAAAGTGATTTACAGTATATTCGTCAATCTTGAAAAACTACTCACTTCTAAATATTTTAAAGTATTGTTTTATTACTTTAGTATAAATACATGTTAATTTTGATTCATGTTCGTTTTTTCTAACTTTACGTGAACGAAAAGACACAAATTTGCCCGTTTTCTCATTGAAAATAGGTACGTTTCAAAATACCACTGTCCTGGTCACAAAAGCAAAGTTTGTGGGCAATAATAACCATTTTGTATACTTTTCAGGCATAATCAATTACGAAATAACACTTACTACCCAGGAACAAAAATTGTGTGACATAGTGTAATTGTGGCTGATGTTCGTGGCTGCGAGCGGGAATCGAACTCGGGTCGCCGGGTTCGTAGCGCAGTGCGCTAACCTCTATCCACACACACGTGTAGATGCATGCATGCACGCACGAGTGTGTGGAAGCTGAGCGATCTTTACTTCACACATTGCACATTTATTCACACAAACACTGCACCTCAGCCAACTTTCCATTGGTGCCAGTATCTCCATGTGTTTCTCTGTGACCCCGTGTCTCAACTTGACCCCACGGGCCTCCGTGTGACCCACTGTGTCTGTGCAACCCAGTGTGTCCCCACGTGCCCAGTGTGTCCCCACGTGACCCAGTGTGTCACCACGTGACCCAGTGTGTCCCCACGTGACCCAGTGTGTCACCACGTGACCCAGTGTGTCTCCACGTGACCCAGTGTGTCACCACGTGACCCAGTGTGTCACCACGTGACCCAGTGTGTCTCCACGTGACCCAGTGTGTCACCACGTGACCCAGTGTGTCACCACGTGACCCAGTGTGTCACCACGTGACCCAGTGTGTCTCCACGTGACCCAGTGTGTCACCACGTGACCCAGTGTGTCACCACGTGACCCAGTGTGTCACCACGTGACCCAGTGTGTCACCACGTGACCCAGTGTGTCTCCACGTGACCCAGTGTGTCACCACGTGACCCAGTGTGTCACCACGTGACCCAGTGTGTCACCACGTGACCCAGTGTGTCACCACGTGACCCAGTGAAAACTCCAAATATGCAGGTGTCAGGGTTGGGATCGAACCCATGAACTCATGCATACGAAGTGAGGCAGATAACATTTCTCCACCTGATGCAGGACGAATATATTGGCGTTTTTTCACGGAACATATGTATGTTGTCAATGTAGTATATTGGTGTCCTGTATCGTAATTTAGTGTAGTGTATAATTGTGTATCGTGTGTGGTCTATAGTGTGTATCGTGTGTGGTGTGTAGTGTAGTGTATGATGTGTCGTCGTGTAGTGTATATTAGTGCTGTATAGTTGCATCTATTTTGAACTTATTTCGCATCATACGTAACCAACCGTGCCTATCGGAGGTTAGGAACACGGTTATTATAAATGTGTTGTGTTAGTTGTACCTACACACCACCGCCAACGATGCATCGCCAAATGCTGTTCTCATCTCGACCAGGAGGCAGCAATTACCAGCCCATCCCAGCTGCATTGTCGATGTTCGACGCACGGCGGTCAAACCACGACTCTACAATGCTCAGAGGTGGACTTTGGACCAAATTAATCGAATAATCAAACTCTGTATGCGTTTGTGTTCATGCCTGGAATTTTTAATGGGGCTTAAACCATCAACTCGTTTCACCGGAGAACCGCGTTTAATCACAGGCGACTGCTTGAAATCGAAAGCCCGCATCTCAGGATGTGTTATTTTTACGATTGTGATCATGTTCTTACAAAGTCCATTGTTGGCACTGGTTAAAGCCAACGGCGCGAATCTACAGGTACATCTAGACAGGTATGTGTGATGCGGGGCTTGTTTTTACATTCCTTAAACATCTGAGAACATTCCATGGGGGTGCCCCGTGAGGTTTGTAACCCCGTGTAAAGTAATTTAAAATCATTGGTTCTTGTCTGTTGATTTAAAAAAATACTGTATTCACCACTCACCATCCACACACTACTCACCATCCACACAAACTATTCAACACACACACACTACTCACCAGCCGCCATCCACAAGGGAGAACATCTCCCCCAACAATAAACCCGTTTCACAGATTTCAGGAGAGAATAAGACCAAGAAAGAACTGCAAAGCGTAAACACAGATCCTCGCAGAAAGAAGAGGCAATGACACAAACGTGCAAAAGGCAGCGCCAACCGACTCGCCCTCACCTTAAATGGACTCGCTCCTACCTACATTCATGACCTCCTTCAGCCACGAATATTCCATAAAGATCGTCAAGATCTTCAGCTTGTGCATTGCTCACCGTCCCACGGTCTCCAGGCTACACACGTGGAGGTGCGTTGGCAATTATGGCACCTACACTCTGGAACTCGTTGCCTTTCGAGGTCAAGGGGATTTCCGAGACACCGCTCATCTTCACATCTCCACTAAAGCCGTCTCTGTTTAAAATGGCTTTCTCCCTTTAGTGATGTTCAAATGTCCTTCTCACTTCTTTCATTGGGTGATGTTCACTCATTTCCATCTTGCCATGCATAGCACCATAAGAGCGATTGTTTATGGGCTCTTTGTAAATGGGAATTATTTAATTGTTATCAAATTAGGACCATTAAATCACAATTCAATTATTATTAAATAATTATTAAAATATCCTTTGTAAATTATAAAAAAGCATTAGTACAGTATTATTTATTTATTATTCAAGACTTTTTTATTACCGCTATTAAATTTGGAGCATTAAATTATAATTTAAATCAGTATTACAATATTGTTATTTAATCATCATTATTTATCATTAAGTAATAATTATAAAATTGTTATTATTAAATGATAATCATTCAATAATTCTAAAATTGTTACGATTAAATTATCATTACTTGACGGTTATGCCACTTGGTTCAGGGCACGGCGTCTGCAACCTGCGGCTACGGAGCGGCGTGCGGCTCTTTAAGGGACGGCTGCTTCGTGAGACGTTTTTATTTATCAAGCACCACCACCAGCACCGACTCTCCTACTCACACCACGTTGCATTGCGGCTCTTAAAATAATTAGTTGTTTGGTTTTTAGTTTACTTACGGGTTTGTAAAAAACAAAGAAAAATGTCTCTCCTTGTTATTTTGATTTCTGAACCCCCTGGTTGAAGGGAATCGTTTTTTTTTTTAACCTTGAATATGAACTTACAGCTGTGTGGTTTACTGGGCAAAACGCACAGCCTCACCCTAGCCGGAATGTTTTGTTTACGTAACAAACCTTTCTCATTGATGGTGTCGGGTGGTGGCGGGTTTAACGACATTTAATATTTACACGATTAACCCAAAACACGTTTTATGGATAATATTGGTCGCGAAATCCTACTTAGAATTTGAAATCTTGAATAAGAATTTACACAGTGCGGTTGACAGTGGAAAAACACAGCCTCACCAAATCTGGTGTACAATCTGTAGGGCAAACCATCACCTTTTTCGTGGTTACCGTGGGGTTTTGGTAAAAATATATCAATTGCGAATCTTTCACTATAAACCATCAACTCGTTTCACCGGCGAGCCACATTTAATCACAGGCGACAGCTTGGAATTGAAAGCCCGCATCTCAGGATGTGTTATTTTTACGATTGTGATTATGTTCTTACAAAGTCCATTGTTGGCACTGGTTAAAGCTAACGGCGCGAATCTACAGGTACATCTAGACAGGTTTGTGTGATGCGGGGCTTGTTTTTACATTCCTTAAATATCTGAGCACATTCCATGGGGTGTCTCGTGAGGTTTGTAACCCCGTGTAAAGTAATTAACAATTCTTGTTTCTTGTCTGTGAACCTTGATACAAAATATTCACCACTCATCTACACACTACTCACCACCCGATACCCACACACTACACATCTCATATGCGCACACTACTCACCACTCAGCATCCACACACATTACTCACCACTCACTATCCACACACACTACTCACCACTCAACATCCACACACTACTCACCATCCACACACACTACTCACCAGCCGCCATCCACAAGGGAGAACATCTCAACCCGGGAATAAACCCGTTTCACAGATTTCTGAAGGAGTGAATGAGACCAAGAAAGAACTGCAAAGCGTAAACACAGATCCTTGCAGAAAGAGGAGGCAATGATAGCAACGAGAAAAAGGCAGCTCCAACCAACTCGCCCTCGCATTAAATTGACTTGCTCCTCCCTGCATCCATGACCTCCTTCAGCCACGAATATTCCATCAAGATCGTCAAGGTCCTCAGCTTGCGCATTGCTCACCGTCCCACGGTCTCTAGGCTACACACGTGGGAGGTGACGGTGCCTTGGCAATCGCGGCACCTAAACTCTGGAACTCGTTGCCCTTCGAGGTCAAGGGGACTTCCGAGACACTGCTCATCTTCACATCTCCACTAAAGCTGTCTGTTTAAAATGACGTTCAAATCTCCTTCTCATTTCTTTCCTTGGGTGATGTTCACTATTTTCTGCATTAACATGCATAGCACCCCGAGAACGATTGTTTAAGGGCGCTTAGTAAATGTAAATTATAATGATTTTATTGTTATCAAATTACCATTACTGATTTATTATGTAATCAGCAGTAATTAATTATTTTATTATTAGAGTCTTTGCATTATTATCATCAAAGTATTACTACATAATTGTTTTATTATTAAAATATTATTTTAGTGTCAGTAGGAAACTTATTTAATAATTAAGTTATTAATAGATACAAATGTAAAACAATAGCTAAATCTTTTTTTTATAATGATCAATTTCCAATTAAATTATTATTATACTTGCCGGTCACGCCAGTTGGTTCAGGGCACGGGGTCTCACTGTAAAAATGACAACTCAAAATTGTTCACCTTACTAAGATTTTTGCATTCACTGACAATAAAATTGCTAGTTGGAACTTGAACTATCTGTTGTAAGCCACTTGAACTCACTTTCAGACGTTTCTGAGTAAAAGTTCATCTTACTTTATAAATTGAGTTGATTTTATTTTTAAGTTGTAGTTGACACCCAGTTAAAGTGAGGTCAACTTATCTGCGCATGCTCATTTGAAATTTGTCATGGCAACCGGCTGCCACGGGGTTTCCAAGGATTTTGCCAGGAGCTCTCTTCGACAGTTTGAAAGTTTGCGTCCGCCATTTTGTCACGATGCCAGCGGTAAATTTCTCTGACTTCTTGGCCGAAGATAAACAACATTCATTCTAACAGGTAAGCTAATCATATGAATATGTATATGCATTTGGTATTTGTATTACATTTCATTGCGCGAAACAAAATCGATAAATCATAACCAGGCGAGGCGTTAATGGCAATACAAAATCCCACACTTGCTAACGTTAATTGGTTAGAAGCTAACGTAGCTTATTTTGAACAGCTAAGCTCAATATAATTCTTGTCCACATATTAATTGAAAAATTTGTGTTGCCGTTATGTTTGTTATTCTCGATGAATGATATGGCATTGTTTTATGCACGTCTGCTTTGCTCATTGACCTGAAACCGAAGCACCGGCGGTAACAGTTCACATTGCTGCTCGTGATCAAGGTAGAACTAACGTGCTAAAACTTTGATACAAAACTTCGGTTTGATACGGTTAACTAGATTTATATAGCTTCTAGCATGCGACCTTTGTGTAGGGCTGGGTAAGTTGCCGAGTTCGATACTTTTTAGGAGATCAAGAAGGGAGGAGGCGGATGATCATGGTGTCAACAGGCAAAGAAGAGATGATGATGATGATGGGGATGGTGGTCCGGAGGGAAGGTTTTCCTTGAAAAAACCAAAACGAGGTGAGGTCAACCATGTACCAGATCATCCTGAAAGCTACACCGAGGATGACTTGGAAGACCTGAGGTCTTCCCTGGTTGAAGCCATGAAGAAGAAAAACAAGGACATGGAGTTCATCAAACAGAAGATGGACATCACATTCTCCCTTAGGAGAATGGAGATTGTAGAGATGGAGCCCATGGTCTCAGAGGTTCTGGAGAGGTGGCCCGGTCTATTTCTTGAAGAACAGGTAAGGAATCTTTTTTTTTCTTGAACTTGGTGCATTTGTGTTATGTTTTTTCCATGATAGTGTATGTAGGTTAATTTGTATTATGGCTTTGAGTTTGCAGTCTTAATTATAACAATGAAATCACACTATCAGCTTGTTGTATTTGTATTGCATTTGTTTAATTCAGATTTGTCAAGAGTTCACTCGTGTGACCACCAAGGACCTGATGGGAACATTTAAAGCTGCCCTTGAGATGTTGACCCCTCGTCTGCTGAAATTGTATCGTGCCAGGAAGTGCGCCTTTAGTCGAGAGATGGAAACCCTTTTGGAAATGCTTGACAAACAGGTTGTTATATTGACTACAAGGCCCTTTCTTGGTAACACTTTACAATTTGGTTCGTTAGTTAACATTAGTTAACTACATTAGTTAACATTAACTAATAATGAACTGCACTTATACAGCATTTATTCATCTTTGTTAATGTTAATTTCGACATTTACTAATACTTTATTAAAATCTTATTAACATGAGTTAATGCACTGTGAACTAACATGAACAAACAATGAACAGCTTTATTCATATTAACTAACATTAACAAAGATTATTAAATACTATAACAAATGTATTGTTCATGTTAGTTAATACATTAAATAATGTTTAATAAATGAACCTTATTGTAAAGTGTTACCCTTTTCTTCAGTTTGTCCACTAATATTTAAACCATTAATCAAGAAGGAACTACCAAGCTAGCACTCTGCACTTTTGATGGAATATAACTTAATAATTTTTTTACATCAGCTACATTGGTGAGCGAGTTCCATCTTGATTGTCTATTTAATACAGTAATATTTAAAGGATACGTTCACGGTTTTGCACTTTGAGCCTCCTCTCTGGGTTGATGAAATAGTGTTTGACACCCGAATTTTGACTATTGGTCCAGTCTTGAGCTTTTGGCTGATTTAGAATCGGCCCTGCCATGCTTCAGAATGGCTAGCTACATGCATTCACAAACCTGTCTTTAAATCAACCCTAAACGTTCGTTTTCAAAGATGTGCAACTCACCGATTGGTTAGTGGTGTTCGTTGAGTGTTCGTCAAACACTCTATTTCAGCCAAGATAAAAGTGCAAGGGCTCAAAGTGCAAAATAGTGAACTTATCCTTAAAAGACAAAAATAAACACTAACAAACTAACAGAGCCTGCAATTATTTTATCTGCCTACATGCACAATTGTAGAGATGGGAATACAAATGGAACCAAGTGCACATACAGGAGTACATTTCACAGAGCTAAACAAAAGTATTTGTTTGTTTTTATATTCTTCCAAAACAGACATCTGACATCACAAGTCATCGCAGACAGGCAGCTGTGGAAGGTCTTCCCATATTTCTGCGGGAGAATACTGAGAAGCTTTTCTCTAGATGCCTGGTGAGTGCAGCTTGGAAGACCTTCAGCTTTTAGTAGTGTTGTATAGCAAAGAGGCCATACACAAATAGACATCACTCTTTATTGACTAGTTTTCTACAGGACATTATTTCTGTGGTGTTTTTGTTTTGTCAGGCAACTGATGCAGATGACAAACAGGTGAAAGGCATCAAGATGGGGGTCCTCACAGTGCTTGATGATGATGACGACACAGTCATTAATATTGCCCTTGTGTTGGAGGAAACCATTGTCCTGAAAGACATCCCAGACACCCCGACTGCGCTTGCGTATCTTTTTGGCTTGCTTTATGCCCTTAACATGGAGTTCCCAAAAGACATCAAGTATACCTGTGAAACTATCCAGCACATTTTCATGGAAATGTCCACCAATTGCTCACAGCGTGTCCGGAGCTTCAAGACCAAGCTGTTAAACCAGTGATTCATTTTCCATGGGGAAGATTTATTTTATCATGTTTGTTCATTTATGTTTGGATATTTTGTAAGTCTTCACATGGACCACCTTATAGTTTTTATGTTGTTCTTTTATTTTGACTAAAAAAAAATCTGTTATTTGTAGCTGTCATATAACTGTCACGAGAATATTGATTGTTTCTCAGTAGAAGCAAGCTGTGTTTCACAATTACTGTTATAGCCTGCGTGTTTGCATTTTTGGCTAATTTCAAAGTTCAGATAATTCAGAACGTTTAGACAATTTGGCTTTTTCAGCTGGGGATTTACACATTTCTGAATTAATACTTAGGCACTATACAACTGTTTATCGGTCATCTTTGACAATATTGCATTATTTGTAAGGTCTCAACAAGAGTCGGAAAGTAAAAAAAAAAAGATGTATTTGCTTTGGGTATAACTCGTTTACATTGCCCAATGCCCATACTGATGTCATTATGGAATTGTAAAGCTGTGCCAAAGTCGTTCAAATAAACATGCATAAATTAACAGTTTTACTGTCAGTGGATGATTTAGTGTGTGTGTGTGTGTGGGGGGGGGGTAATTTAAACTCAAAATAGTAAGCTTTTACAGACTTAAAAGTTCCAGTAACTTGAACTAAAAAAACTTAGTTGTACGAACTTGAAAAACTTAGCTGACGCAACTTAATAATTGTTGTTCTTCAAAACTTAAAAAATTAAGTTGATATCTTCAACTCAAAAATTCTGTGCAGTCGGTTGCCTTGAAAATTTGAGTTGAACTAACTTAGCTGACGCAACTTAATAATTGTTGTTCTTCAAAACTTAAAAAATTAAGTTGATATCTTCAACTCAAAAATTCTGTGCAGTCGGTTGCCTTGAAAATTTGAGTTGAACTAACTTTTTCTTTTTTACAGTGCTGCAACCTGTGGCTCCGTAGCAGCGTGCGGCTCTTTAATGGACGGCTGCTTCGTGAGACGTTTTTACTTATCAGGGACCACTACCAGCACCGTCTCTCGTACTCACACCACGTTGCATTGCGGCTCTTGAAATGAGTTGTTGGGTTTTCATTGTATTTACCGAATTGTAAAAAAATTTACCCGTGAAAACAAAGTTTTTCACTATAAATCCTTTATATGCGTGGCGGCTAGAGTCCTCTCGTCCTCTGGCTTGAGATGGCTGCCACCTATGGGTCAGATGAATGCCTGCCACCATTAAGCAATTGGTAATTAAATATATTTTTCTTTTTCCTAAAAAGTGTAAAATTTTGGAAAAAAAATTCACGCAAATACACTGTCACGCACAACGAGTCTGTGTGCAAAATGTCAGCTCGATTGGATCACGGGAAGTGGGTCTAGCTGCTGCTGCTGGGTTTTGTTTGTACAAATATTAAATCACTTGAGACCGGTCAAAGCTATGTATGTTGAACTTCTTCCACACCGTACGTAGCCAACCGTGCTAATCGGAAGTGCGGGGGAAGGACAACAAACTAAACACAAAATAAGTTTTAGCTAACACAGTGCGTGACTGTGACGCCACGTCTACACAGGTGAGCACAGCCGCCGTATGGAACATTCCAGGGCGTGTCTCGAGGTATTTATAACTTAACTGCAGGTGAAGTCAAGTTCATTTCCTTGTTCGTCTCCGCTGTGTGAGCTGCGCACAGAACAACGCGTCAATTATATTCAACATCTCACGATATTATAAACACAAAGTATTTTTGTTGATCTTCTTGGTTCTTTCGGTAAAACATAAAAAACAACAAAAACAACAAATTATTTTATTACTTCCCTTCTACGTGACTTTACCGAAAGAACCAAGAAGATGAATCCCTGCAGTCACGAAAGCTTTAAATCGATATTTTTGTTGAAATATATTCTCTGAGGCACAGTGAGGAACTATTCTGGGTGCATCCTCGGGTCATGGCGAGCGAAGCTCCTGCTGAGAACGTGGACCGTGAGTTGACCTGCTCCATCTGCCTAGACACGTTTGACTGCCCCTCTACTCTGAGCTGCGGCCACTCGTTCTGCCTCCAGTGTCTGGAGGACGCCTGGAAGGAGACAGACTCCTACTGCTGCCCGCAGTGCCGCAAGACCTTCCCTCGACGGCCCCAGCTGATCAGGAACGTGACACTCGCCAACCTCATAGAGCAGCTGCGAGTGACTGAGACCATGGCTGCTGCTGCTGGTGGTGTTGTTTTCTGTGACCACTGCCCAGAAGGCAAGACGCTTGCAGTGAAGACCTGCCTCAAGTGTGATACATCCTTCTGCACAGAGCACCTAGCGCCTCACCTGGAGAAGATGAAGTTTAATGACCACGTCCTGGTTTCACCAGATGTGAACCCTGAAGCACGCAAGTGCAAGAGGCACAACGAAGAGCTCAAGTTCTACTGCAAGCAGGACGTGAGCCTCGTGTGCACAGTCTGTGCCATCGCTGGAGAACACAGAGGGCATGATGTCGACACGCTGGAGGACGAGTATCAGACAGGGAAGGTGAGGCCCGCATGCCGACAGTGAGAACCACTGAGGTGCAGAAAAAAAAACACGCATTGAGATTATTTGGCTGTTATACATTTCCACATGATAAGCCACTTTGTTGAGTTATAATTTGTGGCCATGTCGCTTCTGAAAAAAATAATCAATACCTCAGTGGGATTTGCCTGGTAGGATGGGGATGGTTTAGTTGTATGTGTATGTTATTGGGTGATTTGTTAACCATTTTTGTACTTGGCACTACTATCTGGTTTTTGTATAGTTTGTTGTTGTAACGTTCTTACCCACTCGTACTGGACATGTGAAAAAGAGCTTTATAGCTCATCTGATTCCTCCAATATAAGTACATATACTGATTCTTATACCTCTACATTAACTGATAAAACTGTCACCTGGGATTAATGAAAACATATTATACAACGAACATCACCGTGTGTTGATTCTCTCTCCACGGTCCCTTGTGGTTTAGCCTTTTTCAGTCAGTCCAGGCTGACTTCCTCACCACTCCTCTAGTGGCAATTACAGAGCCATCACTGTGGAGGGCTCCGTGTGGAGTGGGGCTGAGAGGGAGTCGTTCAGGGAGTGGAGTCTCATCTGGTGACTTCGTCTCTTACAGAATGGAGTCGGAGAGGAGATGCGAGCGGTGGAGGAGAAGAGGAAGAAGGCGGAGGCGTCCGTTGGACAGATGAAGGCCGCTCGCAAGGACGTGCAGGTAACGCGTGTGGACTCTGTGACCCCGTGACCTCTACCCTGCGTGGAGTCTCCCTGTGAGTGTTTGTGGAGTTGACCTCACTGTGAGGTCCACTCCGTAGACTCAAGTGAACGGTTAGTCTTGAGTTAGTGTGTAATAACTGTGCAGGATATTGGATTTTTATGGAAATGTGTGCTTGAACTGTAAACAAATGCAACGTTTATAGAAAAAAAAGTGCGTACCTCGTGAGACTGCAAAGCACTTTGCAGTATAACTCGAATGACTTGCAATGGCTGAGATAAAAAAAAGCACTGTATGGAGCAACGACTATTTTGAATCAGAAACTAGAAATTAAACGAGTGAAGATGACGATTAAATATGACAGGAAATATGCGTTAAATTTTAGAATAAACACAAGAGACGCGTTTAACACGTAGGCTTTCGCGACCAATGTTATTCATAATCAACGATTTTTGAGTTAATGAGTTAATGATGACGTCACCCTGCTGCTGCTCTATATAAGAACGGGAGACAGCAGAGCTTCACCATTCTGGCGAATTGCCCGATGATGCTGGATGCAATTACCAGCGAAACGTCGTACTCAAATTGTAAATGTTGTGGCTTCAACACACCGGTGGGCTAAAGCAGTGAACTATTTGTCTTTTGTCAACGTGACACATTTTTTTACTGATTGGCCGTGTCGGGTGGTGGAGGGTTACGACACATTTATAAATAACGCGATCTAAACCCAAAAATCGTTGATTATAAACAAGAGACGCGACTTCAAGAGAGTAAAGGCGATGCTGGAAAAACACGTTTGCTCTCATGACACGCACCCAACTCAAAAGCAAACACAACGTAGAGTAAATTACTATTTCAAACATTATAAATGTAATGTGCACACGTCGTGATGTATTAGTGATTAACTCTTTTGGAGTCGTACATTTTAATGGTAAGGAAAGTTACAAAATTGCGTCTACCTTTAATGCCTTCAACGAAATTGCTATGAGCCTGTTTATGTTGGCGCATGCATAAGTATTCATTGTAACACAAATCCTCCTGTAAAACAGGGCATACAGTCAGCTGGTGATATTAATAACTTACATAAAAGATTCATGTTGTGAAGAATATTAGTAACAAAAACAAAGAAGCAGATAATAGGTCTCCATCATATACCTGTCTCTGTATAAATTATGGAAAAAAATGTACACATTCCTTCAGCCCCACTAAGTGGGAGTGCATCTTTACAAAAGTATTGATTCCGCAGTCTTCTGGGAGTGCATAATTTTGTCAGCATTGATTCAGTAGACGCAACAATAGACTGTTTTATGTATCATTAATTTGCTTTCAACTTGGATCCATATCATAGAGAGAGGGTCCTTATCTATAACATCTGGCAGCTCACCTGCATTGATTCAAGCAAGCCTGACTCTGCATGTCAAAACCGCTCAAGAGTTTTCTTGTACTGAATGAATACAGGCAGACCTAACTTAGCACGACGCCGTAGAACACTCATTCATTATAGCGCTCATGGGCCTGGAGAACATTTTTACAAAAATAGAAAATCAAAACATTTCTATCTAAATATAAACGGCTAAGGATGACTGCAAAATTTCAGCTGGCTTCCAAAGACCGGTTCCTGGATCGTCTGCTTTGGCTTCTAAGACAGTGTTTCAACTCTAAAGACTATGGAGGAAATATCCACGATGTATTTTGTGAAGTGACATTTAAGCAATATTCGTGTCGCCTTCAGTGTAAAATTTCAACGGTTTGAATAATTTCAGATTTTATTTTTATGAAAGGTTTAATTTTACAACTGTTACATACCTCATCAAAATACCAGGAAGGCAATATCCAAGATGTATATTTTTGAGTAGTTAAACGTAATTATTATCTTTAATAGACATAGATAGATGGATGGATCCGACAACGATGCTCTTTTAAATATAGATAGATGAGATGGTGGGGCACTCATAACGTGATAGTGATGGATCGAGGTAGACGACAATATTACAGATAGCGGAGAGAAGATGAGACATCAGAAGAAATAAACTTATGATTAAACACTGACCGAAATCTACATGCACAAAAAAAGAGCAAACGAAACAGCAGAAGAAAAAGCCGACGATTAAACTCAAATAGAGAGAGAAAAGAAGCCAAAAGGAGAAGATTAAATAGTGAAGTGCCCAATGCCAACAACCAAGAAATATGCGTAGAAGTCGAGGAACATAATATTGTTAATACAACAATTGAATGAACATTATGTAAAGCAATATATTGGACCATTGAACTAAATGCATTAAAGAAATACACAGAGTGCTGTCGTGATGGGAAAGTTTTTTTTCTGTCACCTTTAACAGAAGCACATGAACTATTAAAAAAAGTTATTGACAGAAGTAACACCAGAAGCACGAAATTACTGAGATCATATCAGAGACTGCAATTCTGCTGGAGCTTTTGCATCGATGGGAGCTGAAATGAAGGCACCTCCTGGACATGGACCTTACTGTTTGAGAATGCACGGTCAAATGTATCATATGGTGTATCCATTATACGCAACACCGACAATAAACAGGATATGGACAGTTATATATTTTTGACTCAGCAAAAGCAACTGCAAAACGATTAGATAACGAATTAAACAGAGGCTGTAGTGAAATTGCAATGCTACTGGACGAAATGTAACGACTAACGAATCTATTTGCCGAATACTATAAACAATTAATAAAGTTACTAAAACCAATCCAACTATGAAAGTAAAAACGGAATTCATCGGATATCCTGAACTAGACCTACGAAGACATAATGCCCCTACATCCAAGACCGAAGTTGCTGCTAAATTTGTCAGAGATGATGGTGAACCTCTTGCTAAACAGGATATTTATCTGGAAGGTGATACTTGCAAAACTCTATCTCCTATAAATAGGAACTGGTACCCGATATTATTTCCATACAGAGAAAGTGGCTGGCACTGGGAATTGAAACACATTGAATAAAGAAAAACGAACAAGAAATACGCAACTGCAATATTATCCATATAGACGATCAATCAGAAATGAATTCAGCATACTACACTTGAGTAGAAAACTTTTCCATCAATGTGGCATATGTAGAGGCGTGTATGGGCTATGTGTAGCTACGTAAACGGACTGTGTACACTTACCTGTAAGGGCTGACACAGTCCAGCAGGGGCAGTCGCAATATCCCTAGTCCCGGAGCAGGAGGGGGCTGCGGGGTTTCCTAGGATCCCATGGGACCCGCCCCTCGGTTGGGAGGTGTTTATAAGCGGGACCTCTCTACAGGCTCAGGGCCAGTTAAAGACAGAAGACAGAAGCAAGAAGACCGGCCAGATAGTACCCTGGGACCCCTAGCCCCGCTGCCCTTGTCAGGGCCGGGACTCTGTGTGGCTCAGTGATGAGACCCTGGGAACCCCCGGCCCGACGTCCTTGTAAGGGCCGGGTCCAAGCAGGCCAGTGGTTGGAACCCGCACCCTGGCTCGGTCGGGTTAGATTAGCCTCCCCTAGGCACCTGTAGCCGGAGGACCTAGATTATCAGTCCCGTATCGGGTGAGTTAGCCCGGAGGCAGTACCTCCCTAGGCAGTGGTGATAGAAGGGCTAGAGCTCTGAGTGTGCCGGGTTGTACTGCCGAGCATTGTGTTAAATAAATAGTGTTGCCTCCAAAATTCGTCTCCGACGTCTCCAGAAACCACAACACTACACATACGTTAAAACAGAGGGTGCACAATTAAACAATCTAAGACACAATCAAAAGGAGTTACGCACAGAACAATATCGAGGAATGTTGGATGCGGTAAAAGCGAGAGCTGAAGATCAGACCTCAAGAGCAGGGCATATGATTATTTCCCCATCTATAATTCAAGGAAGTCCAAGATATATGTAGCAAAACTGTCAGGACACAATGGAAATAGTGCATACATTTAGAAAGCCGGACCTATAAGTAACCTTTACATGTAACCCTACTTGGTCTGAAATTCTAAACGCAATGTCTAGGACTAAAAGACCAGAACATCAACCTGATATAATTGTATGCGTTTTGAAAATCAAACAGCAAGAGTTACTTCATGATATTCTGAAAAGATTTATATTTGGTGTTGTAATCGACTACATCTACAGTGAGGAAAAAAATAATTTGATCCCCTGCAGATTTTGTACGTTTTCCCACTGACAAAGAAATGATACAGTGAGGGAAAAAAGTATTTGATCCCCTGCTGATTTTGTACATTTGCCCACTGACAAAGAAATGATCAGTTTATTTGAACAGTGAGAGACAGAATAACAACAACAAAATCCAGAAAAACGCATGTCAAAAATTGTATAAATTGATTTTCATTTTAATGAGGGAAATAAGTATTTGACCCCTTCTCAATCAGAAAGATTTATGGCTCCCAGGTGTCTTTTATACATGTAACGAGCTGAGATTAGGAGCACACTCTTAAAGTGAGTGCTCCTAATCTTAGCTTGTTACCTGTATAAAAGACACCTGTTCACAGAAGAAATCAATCAGATTCCAAACTCTCCACCATGGCCAAGACCAAAGAACTCTCCAAGGATGTCAGGGACAAGATTGTAGACCTTCACAAGGCTGGAATGGGCTACAAGACCATCGCCAAGCAGCTTGGTGAAAAGATGACAACAGTTGGTGCGATTATTCGCAAATGGAAGAAACACAAAAGAACTGTCAATCTCCCTCGGCCAGGGGCTCCATGCAAGATCTCACCTCGTGGAGTTGCAATGATCATGAGAACGGTGAGGAATCAGCCCAGAACTACACGGGAGGATCTTGTCAATGATCTCAAGGCAGCTGGGACCATAGTCACCAAGAAAACAGTTGGTAACACACTACGCCGTGAAGGACTGAAATCCTGCAGCGCCCGCAAGGTCCCCCTGCTCAAGAAAGCACATTTACATGCCCGTCTGAAGTTTGCCAATGAACATCTGAATGATTCAGAGGACAACTGGGTGAAAGTATTGTGGTCAGATGAGACCAAATGGAGCTCTTTGGCATCAACTCAACTCGCCGTGTTTGGAAGAGGAGGAATGCTGCCTATCACCCAAAGAACACCATCCCCACCGTCAAACATGGAGGTGGAAACATTATGCTTTGGGGGTGTTTTTCTGCTAAGGGGACAGGACAACTTCACCGCATCAAAGGGACAATAGACGGGGCCATGTACCGTCAAGTCTTGGGTGAAAACCTCCTTCCCTCAGCCAGGGCATTGAAAATGGGTCGTGGATTGGTATTCCAGCATGACAATGACCCAAAACACACGGCCAAGGCAACAAAGGAGTGGCTCAAGAAGAAGCACATTAAGGTCCTGGAGTGGCCTAGCCAGTCTCCAGACCTTAATCCCATAGAAAATCTGTGGAGCGAGCTGAAGGTTCGAGTTGCCAAACGTCAGCCTCGAAACCTTAATGACTTGTAGAAGATCTGCAAAGAGGAGTGGAACAAAATCCCTTCTGAGATGTGTACAAACTTGGTGGCCAACTACAAGAAACGTCTGACCTCTGTGATTGCCAACAAGGGTTTTGCCACCAAGTACTAAGTCATGTTTTGCAGAGGGGTCAAATACTTATTTCCCTCATTAAAATGCAAATAAATTTATAACATTTTTGACATGCGTTTTTCTGGATTTTTTGTTGTTATTCTGTCTCTCATTGTTCAAATAAACCTACCATTAAAATTATAGACCGATCGTTCTATTGTCAGTGGGCAAACGTACAAAATCAGCAGGGGATCAAATACTTTTTTCCCTCACTGTATATCACTCTTTTTAAGTGTAGTGTCGTACGTCTCTTCTTCATTCTTGCTCGAGGCTTTTGTGTGTGTGTGGGTGGCATGTGTCGCACACACACTCAGTCGGAAACGAGGTAGTCGCAGGAGGCACCGTCCTCCCCTTTTATTGTTGTTGAGTTCACGCCACCACTCGGGCCCCCTCTCTTCCACGACCACGCTGCCACACGACCTTGTCCAGACACGACCCTGTCCGCGTTGCACTGACGGCATTGACCGGGACAGCCAACTACTGTCTGGCCGCGCAATGATCGGGCGAAGGCGGCAACGTCGACAGCAACGACGAGACGAGTCCACTCCCAAAACTGGCAGCCTGGAGCTCTCACTGTCCGCTGCTTATATTCCCCTCGGCGCGGTTTGGCTCCACCCTAGCCACGCCTCCCTTCTCGAACCCACCAGAGGGTTCCAGGGGGTTCCCCACGAGGTCTACCGTGACCCTTGCTCCAGTTCCTCTGCCCTGCCGGTACACCTGTGTATATGCTCAACGGCGTGCATGCTAAGTGCCCACCTGCAGTTGCAGCTGCTGTACAACAGTCAGCACTATGTCACTCTACTATTAGAGGTAGAGGGAATGTAGCAATACCAGTTGCGTCAATAGGAATACCAGCAAAACTATTAGCTGGAGTCTGATCTGCTCATTCAGTCTCTAAAATCCCTTTGAAAATAACTGCAACAATGACTTGCAATATTAAGCCAAACACGAAGCCACAAATATAGTTCAATTGAAACTAATTGTCTGGTATGAAGCACACACGTATGTCAGGCTGTTGATCTATTATTGGATGATCGAACCGTAAAATGTAAATCATTTGGAGGCACGTCCTACCGGTTACTTTACGTGGTTCACGGCCTCTTACTGTTGTAAGTTGTATAAAGAAGCATCGTTTCTGGGGAGAATTACAGGTGCTGAAGCTGAAACAGAACATGTGAGCTCTGAAAAGTGGAAAGGAATTTGTGGAATTGCTCCTGGACGTTGTTGATGGAAAAACAGGCGAAACAGTAACATTAACCTCACACTGCTATCCAGAAAATCAAGATACATTTCAACAACTACACGGTGACATTTACTTTTCTACGATTACTCCTGAACAGCTTCAATGAAGCGCAATACAGTGTTACAAACAGAGACTCTCGATCTCAACAATGGATCTGAAGTGGTTTTCAAGAGCATGGATACTTTTGTGAGTGATGATACTGCTGATCAACTTGCATTCCCAGAAGAATTATTAAAGTCTTACACCAAACGGAATGCCTCCTCATGAACTGAAACTGAAAGTAGGAGCCGTTATCATGCTCCTTAGAAAAATAATGGAATTGTGAGGACTATATAATGGTATAGGACTTACTCTTACTCAAATACAAATACACATAATCTAAGCAAAAATGATCGGTGGAGCAACCTCCGACAGAGTACTTATTCCAAGAATCCCACTCATTCCATTAGACACAAATTTACCATTCAGTTTCAAATTCTAACAATTCCCCATACGATTGGCTTTTTCAATGACAATCAATAAGTCACAAGGTCAAACGTTTGACAAAAAATGCCTTTACTTACCTAAGTCTGTTTTTAGTCAAGGACAATTATATCTTGCTCGATCAAGAGTCATACCGTGTGAGTCACTTCATATAGTGCGGAAAATAACCCAGAAATTGACAATTGTGTCTTTAGATAAATCTTTGTTGAAAAAAATTAGTAAAAATTGCGTGAATGTTTCATTTAAGATCTGCTAGATCAGTGAATGTTTCACTGGGTACAGCTAGTCTCATATAAAGCACTTACGAGTGGGAACACGCAGCATTCGCTCAGCCAATGAGAGCGACGCACGCGGAGCCAACCAGACCTCACCCCCCCTGATTTGATGATAAATCGATTTTGTTTTTTTAAATGTTAGCGAGGTGAGAACTCATTCGACCAGGATAGAGTTCCAGGCTCTATCTGAAAGAAACCTCACGACAGAAATATAGACTGAGGACTTCGCTAAGATCACGGATGTCTTGGAGCTGTTCTCTGAGAATGACCGCGCACTGGGAGTGTAGCAGCTCCTCCAATCTCATCTCCCACTGCTGCCATGGTAGCAGGAGTACAGTATTATGCACAGTATGTCACACTTAATTAGGTTTTTACGATTAATTATTATTTTTATTCACGAAATAATGTTTACCATCTGTATTATTGGTGCTTTTACCGATACCCCAAATAAGCCCTCATATATTGGTCATCCGAAAGAAATGACGCTGATGGGAATGCAGCCCCATATATATGTAATAACAGCTATAGGGGGGTTCACGTGGGGATTGGCTTGCCGGTCCTGCTTGTAGCCAATAAGGGTTGAGATAGGGACCATGGCCCATGCGTCATCACGACAGGTCATCAGGAGTGATTGGCCTAGCCATTCGGGGCCCCAGCTAATGGGGAGCCGGATGAGGGGCGTGGTCCCGGAATTGACAGGGAACCATCGAGAATGGTCCAAGCTGTCCATGAACGATTGGCTGGGGGAACCACGTGACGAAGGTATTAAGAGCGAGTGAGGGAGAACGATCGGGAGCATACTGGAACTGACAAGAGCAGGGTCACGCGCGGACGGGGGCTCGGGTTGCCACGTGCGCGGTGGGGACTTAGTGCGTAGTCTGTCCTCTCTCCGTTGTCTGCCAGCAACAGAGAGTGAGTGAGCAAAGTGTATTGTGGAGTGGAAATAAAAGGACTGATTCCGAAGCCGTCTCCTGAAGGATTATTACACTGGTGTCAGAAGTAATTCTGCGACTGTTTGGACGATCGTCAAGATGTCTAAGCACCTCAGAAAAAAGAACCTGCCTGTGCCTCTGTCGGAGGAAGAGGTCGAGACGGATGAAGATGAGCTGTTGGGAGCTACAGCCCTGGTGCCGCCGGCTGACGACGCTTGCCTCGACGCCTCTCAGCGTCGACCGGGGGTGGATGCGACCACCGCAGGACCGAAAGACGAATGGCGGCTGATGGCGGAGCAGATTGAGTCGTTGCGCGCAATTCTGCTAAGCCTGGTGACCGCGGTGGCGTCCTCACCAGCCGTGGGTCGCCAGATCGCCGATCAGCTGGACGCCGCGGGAAGGGGTCCTGCTATGGAAGCGGGACCCGCCATTGCTCCTGCCACGCGGGAGGACGCCGTCGTCTTGGGTGGGGCGGCTGCGCCGGAGTCGTCAGCCGCCATTTTGGGCACGCCTACCACCACGCGGCCGCCGGACGCCATTTTGTCTGCATCGAGCGGAGAGCGGGAACGGCGGCCGGAGACGCCCGCGGCACGCGCCTGCCACCGCGGACATCGCCTTCCACAAATAAAATAATTTATCGCCGGGGGTGATTGGAGTGCTTTTACGTGGCGCTTCGAGTCAGCTTTTAGATCTGTCAACTGGACGGAGGAAGAAGCGCTGGGAGCGCTACCTACGCTGCTCGATGATGTGTCTCTGGGAGTCTTCCGCTCCATCCCGGCGTCCAAGAAGAAGACACTGCGGGATGCGTTCACAGAGATGGCGGAATTTTACGACCCGCCGACATCGGCCACCAGAAAATTTATGTCGCGTCGCCGGGCACCGGAGGAATCGCCGTTGGCCTATCGGGGGGCATTGATGGTGATGGCCATGGCCGCCTACCCCGACGCAACGGCCGAGCACTTGGATCCACTCATCCTTTCCCGCATGCTGGAGTTGTCTCAGGAGCTCAACATCTCTCTACCAGTGTGCGGCCACGAACCGCTTTCATCGCGGTGGGTGGCGCGCTGCCTGGACGCCAAGTTTAATATCAAGCGGTGGGACCAGATGGCGGCGTGGACGGGGAAACCCGAGATCGACGGGCCGCCTCTGGGGTGGTCTCCGCGACTGGTCGTCCACTGCTCCGACGACTCGGGCGACGACGACATGCTGGCTGCTGCTGTCCCGCATAGGATTCCGGGCCGGCGGCTGCGCGACCAGCGGGGCGACTACACGGGCCGACCGCGTGCGAGGGCCGGGTCGTCCGACCACCGGCCGACGTCGGCCGCGTGTTTTAAGTGCGGCAGACGGGGCCACTTCGCCCGTGACTGCCGCTGCCGACCTCTGCTGTCGCCTCCTCCGCCAAGGGGACCTCCATCTCCTCTACCTGCCGCGGAGCTGCAACAACCTCGGGCGAGTCGGCACAAATCGGACACCCGGCAGGTCGCGTCACATCACTCATCCACTCGCACTCATTCTTACACTCCTAAGGGTGATTTTACTTCTCCTGCTCCATTGACACGCTCTGCTACACAGTGGAAGAAATTGGCTCGCAGGATTGTGGCTGCGGCGTCGGGCTCGTCGACGGTACGTGGTACCATCGACGGCGTTGACGTCCGTATCTTGGTGGACACTGGCGCATCGGCTACCATCATTTCGGATGTAATTTTTCATTTGTTGTCCATTCCTGTGTCGAGAATACGCAAGGTTAATGATGCGTGTGTTGCCGCCAATGGGGGGAGCATGGGTATCTGCGGACAGGTGGATGTGAGCATCGCTATCGGAAATATTACCGCCGCAGGACCTGTGTTAATTTCGCGCTCGCTAGCTGTTCCATGCTTGTTGGGTACGGATTTCCTGCGCCGGATGCCGTTGCGGATACGGGTCGACCAGGACTGTTTGGAAATGCCGGGGGGTCGTAGGATGGCGTTCCTGCCTTCCCTGCTGGCCAAGGCGCCTACAGGTCACGCAGTTACTGCTGTTGTTGCGGCTATGGTGGAGGTTCCATCGGGAGCGCAAATGCTTATTCCGCTACGTTACCGAAAACCACTTCAAATGGGAAAGGGTGCGAGAGGCGTGCTATTATCCCCATCGAATTCCGTATAGAAATATTTTTCTTTGGCGGCGGCACAAACGATCATGCGCCCAGGTCAGGCACCTTTCATACAGGTCTTGAATTCGGGACCTGATCGCGTTGTTGTCCCAGAGGGATCGGTGCTGGCTCACGCCACTACCGATTTCGCCTCTTGTGAAAAACCGCCGCGCGCTCGGACGCCCGCGAAAGGGCCTCCGCATGATCGTTCACAAGATCGCTGGATCGCGGATTTAAGCGGAGAGAATTCTTCCTTGTCAAATGAGCATAGGAACGCCTTGCGTTCGCTGTTGCTGCAGTACGCTGATGTGTTCAGCAGAAATGATTTGGACCTCGGACGCACATCGCTTTTGTCGCACCATATTGAAACCGGTGCGTCGCCGCCTGTCTGTATGCACCCTCACCGCATGAGCCCGGCGGAAAGGGAACACGTGCGTGGGGCGGTAGATGAATTGCTGGCGGCGGATATTATCTCGCCATCCAATAGTCCTTGGGGCGCGCCCGTCGTTTTGGTTAAGAAAAAAAATGGTGGTACGAGGTTTTGCGTTGATTTCCGCCGGTTGAACAAAATTTCGGTAGCGGACGCGTACCCCTTACCGAGGATGGATGACTCATTGGATGCTTTATCGGGTGCTAAATTCTTTTCCACCCTTGACCTGTCCTCGGGCTTCTGGCAGCTTCCCCTCGATGATGAATCGAAACCCAAAACGGCATTCCGCACGCCGCAAGGCCTCTTTGAATTTAATCGGTTACCGATGGGCCTGAATGCGGCTCCGGCCACGTTTCAGCGGCTCATGGAATTGGTGTTGGCGGGACTGCAGTGGGAAACGTGCCTCATATATCTAGACGATATAATTGTCTTTAGCCGCACGTTTGAGGAACATCTCCAACGCCTTGAGACAGTTTTTCAAAGAATGCGTGCGGCTGACCTTAAGTTTAAACCGAGGAAATGCCACCTCCTGCAACACTCCGTCCGTTACCTGGGTCATATTGTCAGTTCGGACGGTGTATCCACTGACCCTCTGAAAACGAAGTGTGTACGTGAGTGGCCCACACCCACTTCAGTGGGTGATGTTCGGCGGTTTATTGGATTCGCTTCCTATTATCGCCGCTTCGTTAAGAACTTTGCGACGTTGGCAAAACCATTACACGTTCTGACTGGCAAAAATCAAAGGTTTAAATGGGGGGCGGAGGAAGAAAGTTCCTTTATGGCACTTCGGGACCATCTCGCCACTGCGCCTACGTTAGATTACCCAGATTTTTCACATCCGTTCATCCTTGATACGGATGCTAGTGATATCGGCATTGGGGCCGTTTTGTCGCAACGTAAGGACGGAGTTGAGAGGGTGGTGGCGTATGGCAGCAGGGTTCTGTCCCCTGCGGAAACGCGATATTGTGTGACAAGGCGGGAACTTTTGGCAATTGTCCATTTTGTTCGATTGTACCGACCGTACCTGTATGGACGGAAATTCCTGGTCCGCACTGATCATGCGGCTTTGCAATATTCCCTCAAATTGAATCAGCCGTCAGGCCAATTGGCCCGGTGGTTGGAATCGTTACAGGAATTTTCCTTCGATATAACATACCGAAAGGGGGCCCCCGTCATGCGAACGCTGATGCGCTCTCAAGGCTGCCGCCCGTTCCTCCGTGCACTTGCCTGACGGGCACGCACCGCTGCGCCGCACCGCCCACGTCGCCCTGCCCGGTTATGGGGGCGATAGCGAATGAGGACGATGCAGGGGCGAAAGCGAAAGAGGTGGACCAGCAGATGTCGGTGGACACCGATGATACCTTACGGCTGCCGCACGCGGTCTGGTTGCGCGAGCAGGAGGCCGATGCCTCGCTGTCTCCGCTACGTAAATTGGTTGGGAAACAGAAATCGCAATTGGCGGGCTGGAAGTGGCAAATGTTCCGGGGTAAGTCGGGATTGCTAATATGTACCGACGGGGTGTCTGACCGACCACGCTTGGTGGTGCCTACTTCGCTTCGCTACGACCTGCTCCGTGCTCTGCACGCTGATAAGTTGATGCACCTCGGCGTCCAAAAGACTGTGGCCGCGATGCAAAAGGATTTTTTCTGGGCCGGTATGACGGCGGACATCAAAGATTTTGTCCGCTCGTGCCATGACTGTGCGAAAAGGAAGCCGCCTCGGAACCACTATGTACCACCGTTGCGTTCCATTGAAGTGTCCCGTATCAACGAATTAGTGGCTCTCGACATTCTGGGGCCGTTTCCCCCGTCGGCTAGGGGCAATAAATACCTTCTGGTCGGGGTGGAATATTTTTCTCGATGGCCGATGGCCTGGCCTCTGCCCGACCAAACGGCAGCGTCCATCACCGACGCTTTCTTGAACGGGTATGTCATGGACAAGGGGGCACCTGAAAGGCTGCTCACAGATCAAGGCAGGAATTTCTCCTCTAAATTGCTTAGGGAAGTTTGTGACGCGCTAGGTACAAAGAAAGTTCGCACCTCCCCATACCATCCACAAACAGATGGTATGGTGGAACGATTCAACCGTACCCTTTCTGCTATGCTTTGTCACACGGTCAGTGAAAAGCAAACCGATTGGGACTTGCACATACCAGGCGTCTTGGCGGCATACCGCATGGTTCCGCACACGTCCACGGGATACTCACCGTTTTTTTAATGTATGGCCGTGAAAATGTTCCACCCATCGATGTGCAACTGGGTACGCCGAGTAAACAACCGTCCCGCTCCCTGCCTGACCACGTGCGTGACTCGCTTGAACGAGTAACGGAAGCGCGAGAGGCTGCCCGGTGTGCGACGGCCCGTGCTCAGGCAAGGAACAAACGGTACACGCGTCGATCGCATACTCGCATGCCTTGGTCAGTGGGAGACCTGGCGTGGCTCCACTGCCCCCAGGTACCGGCGGGCACATCCCCTAAACTGCACAGGCCGTGGCGGGGGCCTGTGACGCTGGTAGATGTTCGGAACTCACAAAGTATCCGCGTTCAATACGGAAAACGTCGGTGGTATGTTCATTCCTCGCGACTTAAACCCTATGTTGACGCGCGTGTCGGTCCTTCATCCCCACTAGCTGACCTGCCGGGTTCTGCCGGGCCGACTACGCCGCTTGACACGCCCGTTGATCCCAGGGGGGACTGTGTTGTGCCTCCTGCAGATGAACAGGTTCTGAGGGCTGAGGAAGCCCCCGCTGCCCCCCCTCCAACGGGGCCCGACCTGGACGTGACCAAGCACCAACAACCTACTTCTTCTTCGAGCCTGCCACCTCCTGTCCATCCGGAAGCAAAGCGACCTAACGCTGGGAGAGGAGAGGGTCCCGCGTCGCGTACGCGGTCGAAATCTCTTCCGTTTCGTTAACGTTTGATCGTTTCGCTGATTTCCCTGTCGTTACTGCGCTGCAGGGGCGCCCTAATGTATGTCGTGATTTTTTTTATTATTAAGGGTGACTGTTTTAAATGTTGTTAGGCGCGGGGACGCCGGTTCACCCTCGAATTGTTAAACGCACCTTGGTGCCCTAATAAGATGTTGCGGAATTGGTTCTTCACCCTTTTCCCAGCCGAGACAGCTACATTTTTTTCACCGGGGGGGGGGGGGGGGGGGGGGTGATGTAATAACAGCTATAGGGGGCTCACGTGGGGATTGGCTTGCCGGTCCTGCTTGTAGCCAATAAGGGTTGAGATAGGGACCATGGCCCATGCGTCATCACGACAGGTCATCAGGAGTGATTGGCCTAGCCATTCGGGGCCCCAGCTAATGGGGAGCCGGATGAGGGGCGTGGTCCCGGGATTGACAGGGAACCATTGAGAATGGTCCAAGCTGTCCATGAACGATTGGCTGGGGGAACCACGTGACGAAGGTATTAAGAGCGAGTGAGGGAGAACGATCGGGAGCAGACTGGAACTGACAAGAGCAGGGTCACGCGCGGACGGGGGCTCGGGTTGCCACGTGCGCGGTGGGGACTTAGTGCGTAGTCTGTCCTCTCTCCGTTGTCTGCCAGCAACGGAGAGTGAGTGAGCAAAGTGTATTTGTGGAGTGGAAATAAAAGGACTGATTCCGAAGCCGTCTCCTGAAGGATTATTACATATACAATGGCATAATGACCCTTTTTAGCGCTGATTTGATAAGCGCTCACTTCTTCAGGAAGCATATTGAGCATTTAGCGAGGTTTGCCGGTACTGATAAAATAATGCTGTCCAAAAAGGCCGTGTGGCCAATAGATTGTGTACAAAATACTTTTATTGGTGATGTGCAGAGATAAATATATGAAGAAGGCGAGTCGTGTGCTTATCTGTTTGTGTAAATAATTTACAGATCCTCACCAATACACTTCTGGACGAAGGTTCCGCAACATCACGTTGATCATTGAGGCTAGTTGGCCATATTTAGTTATGCGGGTCAGTGCAGGTTGGTGAAGGTAGAGTCAAGCACTGGTTCATATCTCACTCATCTCGCAGCTCTCTAATCGTGGTGGAGGCTGGGGAGGGAGCCCAGCCTAGGCTGAGAGGCAAGTACACTCCAGTAACGTGGGGTAGTAACAGCAGCGTGGAAGGACGCGTCGCAAAACCTAGTTTTAATTTCTGGTAATTTTAGAGAGAACAGGGAGGTACTTATTGAGGTTGCGACTGGGAATTTGTGGAGTTAGGAGGTTCTTAAATACTTGGCGGATTTGTTTAAAAGGAATCTTAGGATGAAGATAGTCCAGTGGTGGTCTCTAAACATATCCAGGGGGGGATAAATTGGAGGTGATACAGAGGTTGCAATAATGTGTTGATATGGAGGCATCAAGGTCAAAGTGGGCAGCCAGGTGGTATAATGGAACAAGAGGCTAGGCGGTCGATGATTTAACAGGAGTCAAAGATGGGGAGAATGTTGGCTTGGACTATATCAAGTTGGAGCCGAGGTGATACAATTTGTTTATTTATATAGAATATTTTGTTTATTAAACGATATGATTAATTTTAAGGGCAAGATAGCACCTAGATACCTGAAGTTATCGACCTGTTCAATGGGATGTGAGTCCAAAGACATAACGTGAAGGCAGGGAAAAATAGGTTTGGAGTAAGTGGAAAACAATGTAGCTTTTGTCTTAACAGCATGGAATATGAATTTACAGAATCCATCGCATGCCCCTTGCAGGATTCCATGGTCCAGACCAAGGCTCACATCTCAGGCGAGTTCACCCGCATGAGGGTGACGCTGGATGAGGACGAGAGGGCAGCTCTGGATCGTGTGGACGTGAAGGGGCGCGAGCTGCTGTCCCGGATCGAGGAGAACATCGCTCATTACGAGCGCGAGATCAGCGAGCTGCAGGCAGCAGCCACGCGACTGCGCACTCTGCAGGAGGAGAGGGACTCACTCACGTTCTTGCAGGTAGAGCACTCACGGAGCCAGGGCCAGTGCCCCAGTTCACGTATATCCATTGCGTTTATAAACTTGGCAGATGCGTTGCAACACAAAACACAAGATAACGCCACTTCCATTGTCAAGACAACATATAGACCATGGGTTCTGAAAGTAAATCTAGAGTCAAGTTCACCAACTTGGATTTGTATATTGTAATACAAATATAAACTAGCGCTGAATTAAAAAAAAACTATTAACACACAAATTCCTCGAGTTAATTGGTTGGTAATATGTGCAGACATTGGCATTACAAATTGTAACCGGATCATCCTGTAATGTACATCAGATTGAGGCCACTTGACACTACATTTAAATTTTTCTTTTTACCAAATGTTTACCAACCATTAGTAATGCTGAACACGGAAGGGCTTTTAACATCAGGAAAGCCAGAAGCAGTTATATTTCAGCACTGACTGCTGATGAGTCTTTGAAATTTGAAACAAATCCCGAGATTGCTTGCCTCAACAAATGTTCACCCTGCTAACACCACGCTGTTTGTAATTCACGCTCACAGTGGATCATTATTTGAATGTTGGTTCACAATCACTGCAACTCGATGTCAAGTGCCACGAACGCCTCTTGCCATGACATCGGGTACCGAGTGGCAACAGTTTTAGAGGCGACACCTTACTGATGAGAATCATCGAGTCCTAATGCATCCATGGCTTTGTCTTGATTACAACCAACAACACGAGTCAACGCGAATGTCTGAGTGCAGCCTCATCGCGTCTACCAATCACCGTGTGGTTAACGTGGCTGGAGGTGAACTGACTCACGCCCCCTGTGTCTGACTCCTGCAGGTTCACCTGAAAGAGACAAACCGGTATGGACTCATGAAGTCACACAAATAAACACACGGGGTGACGCCTTGTGTGGAATATGGGCTGTGTGATGATGATGTGTGATGATGATGTGTGATGATGATGTATGATGATCATGCTGTGTGATGATGTTGTGTTATGTTGTGTGATGATGTGTGGCATGATGCTGTGTGAGATGATGCTGTGTAAGACACGGGCTGTGTGTGTCACTGCTGGTTCTGGTCTCACAGGAGAGACGCTCAAAAGGGAGATCCACCCTCATCTCCCAGCGAAGAAGACAACGCCACGATCAGCGCCCTGCAGGGAGCTGTGGTCAACCTGCTGGCATTCATGTGTGAGTTCCATGTGTCTTATTGTGCGTGTAATTGTGTCTTGTGTGTATGTTGCGGAGCGGTGGTATAGTGGTTAACGTGCTACAATATGAACCTGGCAACACAAATTCGATTCCCGTTCACAGCCAACACCAGTGACAATTTTCTGAACCGGTCATGAGCCTCCCCTAGGTCGACTCAGCCTCAAATGACTACCTGGTGTAGTGGGTTAAAACTGCCACTAGGGAGACAAAGGCGGCCTGATGTGGTACTGGCAACCCACCCCCTCATGTTCCATACCGGCCTTGAAGTGTCACTCGCTAATAACACTTGCCCCTACAGCCTGTTTGATCTATACGGGGGGTCTTGCAATTGTGTCTGTTTGTATGCGTATGTGTAGATGAGCGAGAGTGAGTATGGATGTGCAATGATGATGGGATGCTCTGTGCACTGAGCTACAAACATGGTTACCTACACGTGATTCACGGCCATGGCTATCATCAATCGTGAGTGGATTCAGAACCAATTCTGAGCCTCTGCCAGATGAACCCTTGGCTTAAACGAGTACCGGGTACGTTCTGTAAGCATCAGCACTGCGGACACAAGGCGGCCTGCAAAATTCATCTGGTGAAATGTCTTTTATAACTACATCAATATAAATTTAAATAATGTTGTGGCTTGGCTCTCCAAAACTCCGGCGTGCTGTACTTGTGACGAATTGGCACGTTCTGTTTACGTGACACCCCTTACTAGTTGTCTGTGTCGCGTGGTGGCAGGTTTAACGACACATTTATATATTTACGCGATCTAACCCCAAAAAAAACATCTTATGAATTATATAAACTTAGGGTTGATTGGTAATGCCCAAGGATTATACATCCAGAGTAAGACACGTTTGAAGATTTTTAGGCTTCATGTCAACAGACTGATGTTCAGAGAGTCAAACTAAGGCATTTTATTATTCTTAGGTTCCCCAGTTAATGTCTGAGGCTCACAGAGCGAGATTAAGGCATAATCTCGGTCGACCTTGTCTATCACTACACTGCACGAGCAAACATTAACATTACGACTGTAATGTATTCATTAGACAATAATATATAGCACACACACGAGTGTATTTTACTATTACATAAGCTCCATTGATATTACACGCGTGTATTATCCGTAAGGATGCTGTTGGCCAAAGTAACCATTGCAGCAGATGAAACTACGAGTATAAGTCTTCTCTGTAATGGATGTCATCATCAGACTCAAGCCAGACTAGTGATGCGTAGGATTCATTGTTAATGATGTAGGCTCATATCCAGACTAAGGCAGCCTAAGGATTCTCATTATTCATTCATAATGCTTGAGGCTGCTATATCCCTACTAAGGCACCTTAAGGATTATTGGGGTTCTATGTAAATACCCGAGGCTCACAGAGTCAGACTGGGCTATCGTTGTGGCTGACCACGTGTATCACTGTGCAAACAGATACATTTATATTGCCCATGTATTGCAATACCTCTACATTAACATACAGCACATACACGAGTGTAAAGGAGTATTACATGAGCTCTATTAACCCTACACGTGTGTATAATTGAGTGAAGATGATGATGCTATTCTGCGTGTGAGTGTTTTACACAGAGACACTATGGCTGATATTCTTAGGATTCATTTTTAGTGATTGAGGCAGCGTGATACAGACTCAGACACAGTTAGGATTCTTAGGGTTCCGTGTTAAAGTCTGAAGCTCTCAGCATCAACGGCACTGAGTCTTTGACACACACAAGCTATGGCTGATATTTTTAGGATTCATTACACTGTGTAATAAAAAAATGTCCCTGGGTAGCAAGTGTTATTTTCTAATTGCGTATGCCTCAAAAGTACACAAAATGGCTATTATTCCCCACAAACTTTGCTTTTGTGACCAAGACAGTGATATTTTGAAATTTACAAATTTTCAATGGGAATTCCAGAAAGATTCAGTGCTGAGTAGTAACTTTTAGTAACTTCTAGAACATTCAAGAACTTTCCAGTAATAAAAAAGTAGTATAAATACAGGACCCTTAAGCCCACCAGTTCAGTTTACAGTGGTACCTCGGTATGCGTCGTTAATTCGTTCCAGAAGGTAGGACTTATAACGAAACTGACGTATACCAAACTAATTTTTCCAATAAGAAAATAAAGGGAAGGGACATAATCCGTTCCAGAGGATAAGAAATTATATTTAATATGGCATAATATACATTAATGGGGTTGTATAAAATAAGAATTAGACTTAACGTATTACTAAAATGCATACATAAATTAAAATAAATGCACACACGAGTGTACATCACTACACTATCACACACACACACGAGTGTACATCACTACACTATCGCACACACGAGTGTACATCACTACACTATCACACGCACACGAGTGTACATCACTACACTATCATACACACACGAGTGTACATCACTACACTATCACACGCACACGAGTGTACATCACTACACTATCACACACGCACACGAGTGTACATCACTACACTATCACACACGCACACGAGTGTACATCACTACACTATCACATGCACACGAGTGTATATCACTACACTATCACACGCACACGAGTGTACATCACTACACTATCACACGCACACGAGTGTACATCACTACACTATCACACACACACACGAGTGTACATCACTACACTATCACACACACACACACACACGAGTGTACATAACTACACTATCACACACACACGAGTGGACATCACTACACTATCACACACACACACACGAGTGTACATCACTACACTATCACACACACACAAGTGGACATCACTACACTATCACACACACACACGAGTGTACATCACTACACTATCACACACACACAGTATACATCACTACACTATCACACACACACAGTGTACATCACTACACTATCCCACACACACACGAGTGAACATCACGACACTATCACACACACAGTATACATCACTACACTATCACACACACACAGTATACATCACTACACTATCACACACACGAGTGTACATCACTACACTATCACACACACACACACAAGTGTACATTACTACACTATCACACACACACACGAGTGTGCATCACTACACTATCACACACACGAGTGTACATTACTACACTATCACACACACACACGAGTGTACATCACTACACTATCACACACACACGAGTGTACATCACTACACTATCACACACACACAGTGTACATTATTACACTATCACACACACACACACACGAGTGTACATCACTACACTATCACACACACACACGAGTGTACATCACTACACTATCACACACACACACACACGAGTGTACATCACTACACTATCACATACACACACACGTGTACATCACTACACTCTCACACACACACACGAGTGTACATCACTACACTATCACACACACACAGAGTATACATCACTACACTATCACACACACACGAGTGTACATCACTACACTATCACAAACACACGAGTGTACATCACTACACTATCACACACACACACGAGTGTACATCACTACACTATAACACACACACACGCACGAGTGTACATCACTACACTATCACACACACACACACACGAGTGTACATCACTACACTATCACACACACACACGAGTATACATCACTACACTATCACACACACACGAGTGTACATCACTACACTATCACAAACACACGAGTGTACATCACTACACTATCACACACACACACGAGTGTACATCACTACACTATCACACACACACACACACACACGAGTGTACATCACTACACTATCACACACACACACGAGTGCACATCACTACACTATCACACACACACACGAGTATACATCACTACACTATCACACACACACACAAGTGTACATCACTACACTATCACACACACGAGTGTACATCACTACACTATCACACACACACAGGAGTGTACATCACTACACTATCACACACACACACACACGAGTGTACATCACTACACTATCACACACACGAGTGTACATCACTACACTATCACACACACACGAGTGTACATCACTACACTATCACACACACACACACACACGAGAGTACATCACTACACTATCACACACGAGTGTACATCACTACACTATCACACCCACCTCGTGTGCCGTGCCGGCCTTCACACGTGCTCACCAACACCACTTGCCCCTACAGCCTGTGAAAGGTGACACACGGGAGATGTTTGTGTTTGTTGTACACACACAGAGACGCTGCGGCGGTGTTGATATCCACGCTGCCGCCGCTGCTGTGATCCACTGCCTCCCACGGACACTACCGCACAGTGGGGCTGAACGATGAATCGATTTCAAATCGAAGTCGCAATTTGAAACAATGCGATTAGCAAATCGCAAAGGCTGCGATTTTTGAAAAGTCCTATTACTTTCTTATTGGAATGTTTTATTTTTTATTATTAGAACTTTATTGATTTAACTCAACAATTAATTCTAGATTGGAAGCTTTCGGGACTGCAAGGATTCATACTCTTTGGTTGTTTCGGTAAAGTCACGTAGGTAAAAAATAAAATTATAAATGAAAATAACTCAATTAAATCACGACGTTTCGGAGGCAACACAAGTCTCCGTCTTCACGTGGGACCGTCACAGCTAAATTTACTGCATCACTTTATATTATTATATTACTATTATTTTATTTTTTTATTTATAGTTAATACTATTGTAGTAGAGTTACCCACTCGATATTCACAAACTCGGAGAGCAAATCGTTAACAAGGTTTTCCCGCTCAAACTAACGGTCAGGGTCTCACAAGCTGTGAGAGCTGACCGTAAACAAGGTTTTCCCGCGTGACCAAACGGTCAGGGTCAGATAGGGTGAATTGGGATCGAAAAGCATATTGGGAACGACCAATCACAGGGTTCCACAAGGTGGCCGGGGATTGGACAACCCGGCCACGAGCAAGTATAAAGCCAGAGCGCTCAGAGCTCTCGGGGAGTTGAACCACACGAAGACCCAAGACGGCGGAAGAAGCCTAGGACCCTGGACCAAGCCCTCCAGCCCTTATCAGGGCTAGGGTTCAGTGTAACCAGTGGTCGGGGAGACATCTCCCTAGGTCCAGTCAGAGGACACTGAAAGAGCGGGATATTAAGTAGCCTGTAGGGTACGGGGGCTGGTACGTACTGAGTTTAACGGGTGAGGGGACCGTATACCCCTCAGTGCATAGGGACTGTGTTAATAAGACGAATAAAAGTGTGTGCTACAAAAGACGTTGAAGAGTCCGTCTGTACATCACTACATTGGCGTCAGAAGATGGAAACAAGATGAACGAACCGCACGCGAAGTCCCGATGATGCAAGCTCCGACTCACCTGTGGGTGCCGCGGGCGGCGCTGAAGATGTTGGCGTGTTGCCAGCCGCCCCACCACCAGCTGTGCAGCCGATCGCCGCGAGCGACGGCACCCAGGCTGCTCACGCCCGCCTCGCCCAGCTGCTGCATGCTGCAGCAGCCATCCTGGAGCAACTTACCCTGATGGCTGCGGGCGGGGAGGAACGGCCGACAGCGAACGTTCCCGCCATCGCAAACCCGGAAGAGGTCGTCTTTCCCGCCGACGGGTCACGTGGAGGCGGAAGCCAAGTGCATGCTGGGACCTCCGGGGGCCAATCACAACACACTGCGTCATCGCAGAGCGACGCTGCCTCTGCAGGACCCTCCAGCAACACCGCGTCATCACGGCTGCCACGCCGTACAGTACATGTTGTTGACCAAGCCATCGCTGCGTTCGGGACCGAGTCCGAGCTTGACGAAGACGACGATACAGCTGCTCTACAGCAGCGACTGCCTGTTTTTCGCGAATTCTCGTCCACAGGGGGCGACTGGGCGGCATTTCAACGTCGCTTCCTCAGCCACCAGGAGATGGTGGGCTGGTCGGATGCACAAGCACTTCGTGCACTGCCAGCCACCTTGGACGATGACTCTCTCGCTGCACTCATCTCCATTCCCAAGCGACAAAGGGCGACACTACAAGCAGCACTTCAGCGGCTGTCTGATGTCTACGGACCTCCTTCCGCCACACGCCACCAGTTCTACGAGAGACGGTGCAAGCCAAGGGAGTCGCCATTGGCGTTCCGCACCGCGCTACTCGCCATGGCAAGAGCGGCTTACCCCCGCATGGACGATGAGGCTATCGATGCACTCGTCCTTCAGAAGCTGCTGGAGATGGCGAGGGGGCTGCGCCTTGTCATCCAGGCCGTGGATGACGAGGACATGTGCTCACTGCGAGCTGCCCGGAGCATTCATGCTCACTTAATGCTGGACCAGGACGAGACCATCACCGCATCGGCTACGACATCGGTGCCTGCCAGCAGGGACAACGCTCGCTCTCCTGATCGAGTCTTCTCGACGTTCAGCGCGACGCCCCAGCGATCACCGGATCGCACCAGTCGCCGCAACGACTGGGAGCGGGGACGGCCCTTCCCCCGCGGCGACGCGACGTGTTTCAACTGTGGCCGCCGAGGCCACTTTTCTTCCGACTGCCATGCACCTCGCCGCCGCTCCGCCGGATCCCGAGACCGGGACTACAGAGCTTCCAGAGCAGCGCAGCATAACCAGGCAAGTCGCGGCACCCCACACGCTCGGCCCTCATACACACCACAACACACCATTGACTCCGCTCGGAACACGGCGTATGACACGCGGCGTTTGGCCGACTCTTCGCGACCACTGCGACCCGGGCAGTGGTCAGAGCTGGCCCATAGAGTGGTTGCAGCGACGGCGGGTTCCTCGGTGGTTGTCGGTTCGATCGCGGGGGTGGAAGTGCGCGTGCTTGTCGATACCGGTGCATCGGCCACTATCATCTCCGAGTTAATTTACAACATACTGCCCGTGCGATGTCGTTCATTGGAAAAGGTTTCCGTTCCGTTTTTCACCGCTAATGGAAGTTCCCTTGGGATTCTCGGGCAAATTCGGGCTCAAATTGCCATTGGCGATATTAAATTGGCCGGACCTGTTTTTGTGTCTTCTTCCCTTGCGGTGCCGTGCCTTCTGGGAACTGATTTTCTTGCCAAAATGCCCATTAAAATCCTTATCGATCAGGGATGTATTGAACTTCCCTCGGGCCGCCGGATGGCATTTTTACCCGCGGCCACGCATTCACGGACGGAAAATGCTTCCGTACAGGCTTTTGCGGCTTGCGCTGTACGCATTCCGCCAGGGGCACAAATGCTCGTCCCCTTACGGTTAAAGAAACCGCTCGCTCCCACCGCCTCGGTAAATGGCATTTTATTGGGACCTTCCAACACTGCAGTTAACAGCCTTTCGTTGGTGGCCGCACAGACTCTTGTAGCGGGCGACAGGGAGCCATTTATACAAGTTTTGAATGTCGGTCTGTCAGACACCGTCATTCCACAGGGGACAGTGCTCGCTCATGCGACAGTCGCGCCCCTGGGGACCGGGGTTGTCGGACACGTAACGAACGCTCAGCAACCTCGCCCTCAGAACGGTGACGAGGGTTGGATTGACGCTCTCTGCGCTGATGCCGGCGATTTATCCGGCTCACAGCAGAGTGATTTGCGGGCTCTTTTGCGGGAATTCTCGGATGTGTTCAGAAAATCACAATTTGATATTGGCTGCACCAAGCTGCTGCGTCACCATATTGATACCGGTGACTCTGCCCCTATCCGCCAAAACCCGTTTCGGCTCAGCCCTGCGGAGAAACAGCATGTTAAATGGGCAGTTGACGACATGCTGGCGGCTGATATAATTTCTCCTTCAAACAGCCCCTGGAGTGCTCCGATAGTGCTGGTCAAAAAGCACGATGGCAGTCTTCGATTCTGTGTAGACTTTCGGCGCCTGAATAAAATTTCCGTAGCTGACGCATATCCTCTGCCACGTATGGATGAGTCATTGGATGCCCTAGCAGGGGCGCGCTATTTTTCCACTTTGGACCTTCTGTCAGGGTTTTGGCAACTCCCCCTCGACGAAGCGTCAAAGCCAAAGACTGCTTTTCGGACACCACAGGGCCTCTTCGAGTTTAATAGATTGCCCATGGGGCTCCACTCGGCTCCAGCGACGTTTCAGAGGCTCATGGAGCTGGTCCTCGCTGGGCTCCAGTGGGACTCATGCCTGATTTATCTTGATGACGTTATTGTCTTTGGCCGCACGTTCAACGAACACATTGAACGGTTGCGCGCTGTCTTCGAAAAAATGCGAGCTGCGAACCTCAAATTTAAGCCGCAAAAGTGCCACCTTCTGCGGGAATCTGTGCGCTATCTGGGCCACATAGTCAGCCGCTCGGGTATTTCCACAGACCCTGAAAAGACTAAATGTGTCAGCCAATGGCCTACCCCCACCTCTGCTGGGGATGTTCGCAGTTTTATCGGGTTCGCGTCGTACTACCGACGTTTTGTGGCTGGTTTCGCTACAATCGCCAAGCCACTACACGCTCTTACAGCGAAAGGGCTGAAATTTCATTGGGGAGACGCGGAACAGGCCGCATTTGACTCCTTACGGAATGCTCTTGTAGCAGCACCGCCCCTGGCTTACCCCGATTTCGCAAAGCCGTTTATTCTGGACACCGATGCCAGTAACACCGGGATCGGCGGGGTGCTGTCCCAAATCGTTGATGGCGTTGAGAGGGTGGTTGCCTATGGAAGCAGGGTTTTGTCCCCTGCGGAGCAACGTTATTGCGTAACCCGACGCGAGCTGCTGGCCATTGTTTACTTTATACAACAATACAGGCCATACCTGTACGGTCAACGGTTTACCGTGCGCTCCGATCACTCTGCGTTACAATACGCTTTGCGCATTGACCAACCGTCTGGCCAGCTCTCCCGATGGCTTGAAGTCCTCCAGGACTACAATTTTATGGTGATTTACCGTAAGGGCACACAGCACAGTAATGCGGACGCGCTATCTCGCCTCCCGTCAGAACAATGCGCCTGTTTCACGGGTTCTGGCCGGTGCAAACCGCAAATAGTACGCCCGGTTGCACCTCCTGAAACGGTTTCTGCTGCCCTTCCTTCCGATCCTGCGCCGGGTGTGGACCACGAAAATCCGCCAGCAAGTGACGACTTGCTGGGGATAACGTTGGACGAATGGGGTCGGCACCAAATGAACGATGCGTCATTGGTGCCTCTGCGTCGTCGCGCATGTGATTCGTCCTCACGTTCAAGTAAATCGAACTCTTTTGCCATGCGCCGCGGTCTGCTCATGCATTGGGATGCTGATTCTTGCCAGTACAAAATTGTAGTGCCATCGGCTTTGCGGTGTTCGGCTGTGTGCGCGGCACACGAGCGATTGTCGCACCTGGGTGTGCATAAAACCATTGGGTTGCTAAGATTACAATTTTACTGGCCGGGCATGCTTCGCGACGTAACTGATATTTTAATGGGCTGCACCCAATGTGCGCAACGTAAACCTCCAGCGAAGCCGGCATGCCCACCGCTGCAGCCCATCACGGTATCCCGTGTGAACGAGCTGGTTGCTCTCGACATTTTGGGGCCTTTTCCTACAACGCCTCGTGGTAACAAGTACCTTCTGGTTGGGGTGGAGTATTTTACACGGTGGCCTATGGCCTGGGCCCTCCCCAACCAGTCGGCAGCAGCCGTGGTGGACGCCTTTGTTCAAGGCTATGTGCTGGACAAGGGCGCTCCAGAACGGTTGCTAACCGATCAGGGAAGAAATTTTTCAAGTACCCTGCTGAGTGAGGTATGCCGCCTGTTGGGCACTAAGAAGGTGCGCACTTCGCCCTATCACCCCCAAACAGATGGCATGGTGGAACTGTTGCATAGAACCCTCACCTCTATGCTATGCCATCAGGTTGACGAATCCCACGTAGACTGGGACCTGCAGATCCCAGGGGTCCTCGCTGCTTACCGCATGGCGCCACATGCAGCGACAGGGTTCTCCCCATTTTTCCTAATGTATGGCAGGGAGGCCATTCCCCCCGCTGATGTGCGGCTTGGGATAGAGCAGCTTCCACAGTCATCGAAGCTCACTGACCATTTGCGGTTCAACCTGCAAAAGCTGTCTGAGGCTCGTGATGCGGCGATCGAAAATTCCGCTTACCGCCAGCGGGCAAATTCGAGGTTGCAGGCCCCTCGCACGTCCGTGCATCAGTGGGCTCCAGGTGATATGGCGTGGCTTCATTGCCCCCAGGTGCCGGTGTCCACATCGGCTAAACTCCTAAAACCATGGCGAGGTCCGGTTGAGGTGGTCCAGGTAATGCGCCCACAGTGTGTTAAGATACGTTGGGGACAACGGCGCTGGTTCGTGCACCCCTCTCGTCTGAAGCCATTCGTTGCTCCGCGCGGCTCTGCGTCACACTCAAAACACGCGGGCCGAGCGTGTGATATGCCCGACGAGCTGGATGTCGCCCCGTTGGTACCTAATCCACAGCGCAGACGTCTCATTCCTCCCGCAGATGATGCGGGACTGAGGGAGCCGTGCGAGCCACGAGTCTCTGCACGAAGGCCCCGTGAGCCGCCCAACATGTTTGCCAGGATGCCTGACCCGTCTACAACAAGAGTCTCTGCAAAGAGACCTTCTGACCCACCCAACATGTTTGCCAGGATGCCTGACCCGCCCAACATGTTTGCCAAAATGCCTGACCCGCCCAACATGTTTACCAGGATGCCTGACCCGCCCAACATGTTTGCCAGGCTGCCCGACCCGTCTGCTCCAAGGGTCCACGCAGAGAGGCCTCCTGCCCCTGCTGACATTTTTGCCAGGACGCCTGGTCAGCCTGCAGCCCGGAAAGGGGCACCCATCCCCTACGACGGGCCCGCGAAATACACACGGGCTAGATCGCGTCGCTTTTCTTGATTGCCCATCATTTTTTTTGCGGCAGCTGAATGCTGCGTGCGTTGTGCGTCGCGAATGTCGTTAATTGTGATTGGTTCTGACCATGTACATATGTTGCGTTGTTGATGGGGGGGGGGGGGGTATTTATAGTGGGTGTTCCTGTTCTTGTTGGATGTTCCTGTTCTTGTTGGTTGTGGCACACACACACTTTGATTCATTGATGGGGATTTTCTGCTTGTAACAGCCGGGACGGCTGAGGCTTCCGAAGGGGAGGGTGATGTAGTAGAGTTACCCACTCGATATTCACAAACTCGGAGAGCAAATCGTTAACAAGGTTTTCCCGCTCAAACTAACGGTCAGGGTCTCACAAGCTGTGAGAGCTGACCGTAAACAAGGTTTTCCCGCGTGACCAAACGGTCAGGGTCAGATAGGGTGAATTGGGATCGAAAAGCATATTGGGAACGACCAATCACAGGGTTCCACAAGGTGGCCGGGGATTGGACAACCCGGCCACGAGCAAGTATAAAGCCAGAGCGCTCAGAGCTCTCGGGGAGTTGAACCACACGAAGACCCAAGACGGCGGAAGAAGCCTAGGACCCTGGACCAAGCCCTCCAGCCCTTATCAGGGCTAGGGTTCAGTGTAACCAGTGGTCGGGAGACATCTCCCTAGGTCCAGTCAGAGGACACTGAAAGAGCGGGATATTAAGTAGCCTGTAGGGTACGGGGGCTGGTACGTACTGAGTTTAACGGGTGAGGGGACCGTATACCCCTCAGTGCATAGGGACTGTGTTAATAAGACGAATAAAAGTGTGTGCTACAAAAGACGTTGAAGAGTCCGTCTGTACATCACTACACTATGTTAATTTATTATTATTTTGCAATTATTATTTTATTATTAAAAATATCTTATTAGTATTTTATTATTACTTTATCAATGTTATTTTATTATTATTTTATTTTAATATTATTGTTGTATTATTTTTTTATTTTATTACTATTATTTTATTTGTATTTTAATATTTTATTATTATTTTGGCGCTATTATTATTTTATAAATAGTTTATTTTATTATTATTAATTATTATTAATTATTATTATTTTACCTACATGACTTTACCGAAAAAACTTAACAATTGTTCTATGTTTGATCGTTCTATTTCAATTAAAACATTTTAATAAATACATGTTGGAAGCAATTAATATCTTTAAAGTTTTCAGCCTTGCATTAGAATATATAGAGCAGTTCACATTTTGATGGTATCATCACATGCTTTACATATATTACACAGTGAATATTGAACTGAAGCTGGACTTTTAAAAATGTAGATGGCGGGGCAGACAAACGCACCGCTGTACTGTACTTCTGTGCTCTCGCCAGCTGCGCCGCCTGCCTTCGCCAACGCGCGGTGACCGGCGTGGTGAAGTATGGTCAAATATCCCCTGCGACCCGCACGGTGTAGGGAGGGCCCTCATCCAGCAGTTGATTGACAAAGTGCCGTTACATGTCATCACACCGATAGCTACGCATTACAACGTTGTGTAACAATGCTCACTATGAATTGCTCTATTGTAGTGTACGTGCTTGTTAGTGCACGAGTGCTGTTGTTATAGTGGTGCTGTTGTTACACGGCTACTGTGATTATCGTTACTGCAGACGGACGCTCACCGACTCTGGACCCAAACTCGGCCTACAACGAATTCCAGATTTCCTCGGATCTCAGGACGGTGACGCGGACCGCTGTCTCCCAGGGTCGCCCCGATCACCCACACCGCTTTGATCGCTATGCACAAGCCCTGGGCTCCGAGAGCTTCTCGTCGGGTCAGCACTACTGGGAGGTGGACGTGGGGGGTGCGACGGGGCGCTGTGAGGTTGGAGTCGCGTACGGGACGATCGCACGGAAAGGGCGTGGTGACAAGTGCAGCCTGGGAAAGAACGACTCATCCTGGATTTTATATGAATATAACAACAGCTGCGAAGTGATTCATGGTGGTGTAGTGACCTCAGTGCCGGTGAAGGATCCTCCCCAGAGAGTCGGGTGTCACCTGCACTGGGAGGCGGGTCTGCTGTCGTTTTACCGCGCCGACTCCATGGAGCTGCTGCACTCCGTCCACCACTCGTTTAGTCAACCGCTCTACCCCGCGCTGGGTGTGTGTGGTGATGTTGGTGACTCAGTGAGGATTCTTGATCTGATTCGTGCGTCCTGAGAGCACCGAGAGTGAGCAGCGCAGAGAAACGGGCACAACGCACAGACTCACGCACACAAAGACACAGATCCCCCGTGTAGCCTTCACAGGCTGTTGGGGAAAGTGCTGTTAGCGAGCACCTATTGGGCCGTCCATAAATGACGTTACGCACCTGGGGGGGGGGGCAGACATTTGTGACGATGGGGGGGCGGTTTGAGAAATGTGACGTCACATCAAAATGTGCAAATTTAAATAAATATAGACAACACGTTCTACTTAATTAAATAGACTTTTTAATAAATGTTTTCTCCTACAACATCAGAGTGCAGCGCCACATTAAATATGCACTACAATGACAGTAGTTTAAAGCTATTTGAGGCATGTTTTATTTTGTTGGGGGGGGGGGGGCAGAGCTTTGTGACGTCATATTTGAGGGGGGTCTGACTTTTTGTAATGCCGTGTGACGAATGGGGGGGGATCAAAAATCGTGTGACGTCATTTATGGACCGCCCCTAGAAGGCCGGCACAGCACACTAGGGGGTGGGTGGCCAACACCACGCCCGGCCGCCTTTGTCTCCCCAGGGGTGATGTTTACACACCGTACCAGGAACTCATTTTTCAGGCTGAGTCGACCTAGGGGAGGCCCATGACCGGTTCACCAACACCAGTGACATTTATCGGAATCGGTCCAGGCTCTACCCTAGGTCGACTGAGCCTCAAATGAGTACCTGCTGCGACGTGCAAACATCGCCACTGGGGAGACAAAGGCGGGTCGGGCGTGGTGCTGGTCACCGACCCCCTCGTGTGCCACAGTGCCGGACTTCATAGGTGCTACTAGCAAACAGCACTTGCCCCAACAGACTGTTAAGGCTACACGGGGTATCTTTGTCTTTAGTGCATAGAGAGCCATGTGTGCAGTTTGGGGTGGAGCGGTGGTGCAGTGGTTAGCGCACTGGTGGGGGAGGGCGGGGGGAGCCAAGCTTCTCTCTGACGTCATCGTCCCTCGCACCGCGCGCCGCGTGGCGCTCAACGCCGAGAGGGCGGAGCTCCACCGCGGGCGTGCTGGGAACACGCGTCACGTGACGCTGCGGGGTGACGCGCGCCGTCCCCTCGCAGTCACTCGCTCGTTGGGCGATAAACCCGCAGTGGGAATGGGATGGCATCACTAGGGGGGGGGGACTACTCGTGGTGTGTGCTGAGCGTCACTGGGATAAAGCATTTTTGTTATAACCTGGGGTCGAGTGACCCCCCCCCCCCCACCAAAACTAGTTTTATTTTACAGGGCATAGAGAGAGAAGCCATTTTAATACCTCGTAGTAGTAGTAGGAGGTCTTTCGCCACCAATATTATTCGCAAAGGTTTGTTTTGATTAATATTTTAATTATCTGCTCTCAGACTTGGTCCTGAAGCCACAACCTTCGATTCATGGGATAACGCTTCTGCTGACAACAATGGGAACTGTGTTTTGACTTTGAAGTGGGTTAAAGTTATTAAGCGCCTTATATATATCAAGAGTGAGGATCTACCTTACAATACGACACGACTAATATTGTCTCAACATGCATTAATAACAAAGACACGGTGTTATTACAGGGATAGAGACAACACAAACTCCAAATTTCCAGCAACTGTCAGTGTCGGAATCCAACCAATGACCTCCTGCATACCAGGCGAGGGAGTTAACATATCCTAGCCACAACGGCGTCCCTCCTTAACGTGAGACACCAATCCGGTGTGAACCCAACCTCGAGTCTCAAGCTCTTTAGCATCGCTTAGATGATTTGAGACACATTGATTATATTGTACCAGTTGAAATAATTGTGTAAACGCTAATTGCATTGTGCTCTGGGCTGTGGGTGAGATTTCTATTTGCTTCATTGCTGGCATGGGTTTGACTTGTTTTGCTTTTTTCATTTTTGTGACCCAGGTCACTCTTGTCAATGAGACTCATCCTGATCTCCTGAGTTCTCACCTCGTTGAACTCAAATTCAACTCGACTCGATCATCATCAGCATCAGCAGAAGTGTCATCTGCAGCAGAATTAGTAACAGCAACAGGACCTACAGCATCAGCAGCGGTAGCTCCATCATTAGCATCATCATCGTAAGCGTCAGGAGTAGTACCAACAGCATAAAAAATAATGTAAGCATTTTCAGCAGCAACAGAATCATCACCATCAGCAGTAGAAGCAGCGAATGCAGCAGCACTCACTCTTACAGCCGAGACTCATCCTGGTCTCTTGAGTTCTCACCTGGTTAAACAAATTGACTTTAACACATAGGCTTTCGCGACCAATATTATCAATAATAAAGGTTTCTTGGGTTAAATCGCGTAAATATACATATACTTGATTGTGTTCTGGGTTACCTGTGAATTGGAATCACATTTTATTGTGGGTCAAGGGTCAATGTGTGTGTGGTGATGAATAAAAACATTAAATCTGAACATCAGTTTACTGTACTGGGATGTGTGGGCTCATGTGTGGGTGAGTTTCCTCGTCTCTTTGTGGCTGGGTGGTGGCAGTTTGACATCGTGATATCAGTGGTGGCTATGCACGTTGCCTGTAATCCCGCACTGTGGAGCCGAGGGTTGTTGGTACCCCTCGAATGTTGTGAAGCCCACTTCCCGAGGAAGCCTAGGAGGTGCCGTACCCAGGTTGGCTCTGCCAGGAGAACCCCGTACAGCAAAGTGTGGACTAAAGTCGTCTGTCCCTTCTGTATGGCATCGAGTGTAGCGCCGTTTCAGGCGCAGGTTTTCTCCGGGTCCTCCAATTTACTCCCACATTCACAGACGCAAACATTCATTGACTAAAGACATCTTAATATATCTAGAGGAGCGCAGATATTTGGTAATAAGTTTAACACGTAGGCTTTCACGACCAATATCCATAACACATGTTTGGGGTTAGAACCTATAAATATATAAATGATGAAGCTAGTTCTAATTACTGGTGAAACGTCGTACTCAGATTGTAAATGTTGTGGCTTGGCTTTGCTTTTCAACACACAGGTGAGCTGTACTATTAACGAATTAGCATGTTCTGTTTACGTGACAAACCTTACTAATTGGCTGTGTCGGGTGGTGTCAGGTTTATTGACACATTTATATATTTACGCGATCTAACCCAAAGAAAACCTATATTATAGATTTGGTAATCGTTGGTGAAGCCAGCTAATCACCACCTGACTGATGCTTTCCCGCTTGCCTCTGGTTCCTCGGCGATCTTGAGAGATGTGCTTTGTACACGTAATGTCATCAGAATGGAATCTCGTGAAAAACCGATGACATATGCATACGTCATCGAAATAGGTTGATATATACATCAGCTGAACGATCGCAATCATATGCATGACTCAATATGTACCCAACATATTCAAGCTATATGTACTATACTCTTTGGATCTTTCGGTAAAGTCACGTAGGTATAAAAATAATAGATCACGACGTTTCGATCGCAACACAAGCAATCGTCATCAGGTGGGGCAACCACGGCAAGAAACAACTGCTGAAGTAGGCAAGAGATCTTCCGTGGCACGAGGTCATATAGGCCTCTGCAGTATTGAACCACATCAATTCTAGACACCCATCCATCAGATTCACCATGGAAGTGGAGAAAGACGGTAAACTACCATTCTTGGATATTCTGTTTGAGAGGAGGCCTGACGGATCCTTGGGACATTCTGTCTACAGGAAAGCCACCCACACAGATTCCTACTTGAAACCGGATTCCCACCACCACCCATCTCAAAAGAATTCTCTCATCAAAACGCTATACCACAGAGCCCATGTCATTTCTGACAAACACCACCTGACCGGTGAATTAAGACATGTACATCGGGCCCTCAGGATGAACGGATACTCTGACCGTACTATCCGCCAAGCTGTCTCTCCCACCACACAGAAACAGCCACATGAAACTCCGACCAAAACCATCACATTACCATACATAGCAGGCGTGACCAAAAAGATCTCCAAAATTCTAAACAAACATAAGATCCAAGTCCGATTCAGTACAGTGCATAAAATCCGTGATCTGATTCCATCTGTGAAGGATGTCGTTCCTGACTTACAGTATCCTGGAGTCTACAAATTGAGTTGCATTTGTGGTGATTGCTACATTGGAGAAACAAAACGTCATGTTTCTGATCGTGTCCGCGAGCACAAGTCAGATCTGAAACACGGCAGAACTGATTCTTCTGCCGTTGCCGATCATTGCTACAACTCGGTGGGCTCTCATGAAATTGTCTTTTCCGAGACCAAGGTTCTCTGCAAACCTCCCGGCTACCATCAAAGGTTTGTACACGAAGCCATACAAATATACAAACACAGACATAATTTCAACCGTGATGATGGGTACAAACTTAGTAATCATTGGAAAGATGTTATCAACCACGCAAAAAAGACTTAATTACAATTTTTTGGACCATCTTATCTGACAGGCACTATTTTACTTTACTTTACCGAGTGTTAACATCCCCAGTTATTTTTTTAATAGTACTCTCTTCATTGTTCAGCCAGCATTGGTATAAACATAGGCATTTTCGTTCTTTTGTCTATCATGTGTATCAGACCTCCCCTCCCCCTCTCTGTCCATTGTGTTGGCGTGTGCAGTAGTTTGTCGCTTGCGCACAATCGCTTCCACGCCGTCGCCCACCCTTTTGGCCCCGCCCCCCCTCCCTCCCGATACGTTCCATTCATTGGCTACCATATTCTGATGAGCTCCCCCCTCCCTCTCCTCCCCCCTCAACTCGCTTTTAAGGGATTACATCTTGAATCATTGCCTCACTTGATGCAGCTAATCTTGCTGTGACGGTCCCACCTGATGACGGAGACTTGTGTTGCCTCCGAAACGTCGTGATTTTTGTTTTTATTTTATTTTATTTTCATTAATTTTGATGTTTTACCTACGTGACTTTACCGAAAAAACCTAAGAATATAGTAGGGGGGTAGTGTATAGTGTAGTTTATAGTATAGTGTGTAGTGTTTAGTGTAGTGTATAGTGTAGTGTATGGTGTAGTGTATAGTGTCGTGTATAGTAGTGTAGTGTATAGTAGTGTAGTGTGTAGTATACTGTATAGTGTAGTGTATAGTGTAGTGTATAGTAGTGTAGTGTGTAGTGTAGTGTATAGTGTAGTGTATAGTGTAGTGTATAATGTAGTATATAGCGTAGTGTAGTGTATAGTGTAGTGTATAGTGTAGTGTATAGCGTAGTGGTGTATAGTGTAGTGCATAGTGAAGTAGGCGAGAGACCTGCCATGGCACGAGGTTATGTAGGCCTCGGCAGTAGAGGGGAGAGAGAAGTGGGGGGGGGGGGGGGGGGGGGCAGAAAGTGGACCCCGCGGCAGCACCTGGGTCACTGGAGTAGAGATCGGAGAGAGATGCACAGAGAGAGAGAAAGACACACAGAGAGTCGGAAATAACAGCTGACATAGGCAGGCAGGATGGAAACATCACTGTCAGTTAAGACTTTACCTGGTTAGTAACGTCCTTCCAATGATTGCTCAGTTTGTACCCATCCTCTCTGTTGAAGTTGTGTCTGTGTTTATATATCTGGATGGCTTCATGAACAAATCTCTGATAATAGCCGGTGGGTTTGCAGAGTACCTTCGTCTTGGAAAAGTAAATTTCGTGTGAGTCCACTGCGTTAAAACAATGATCAGCAACAGCAGAGGTATTGGTCCTACCATGTTTCAGATCTGCCTTGTGTTCGCGAACGCGGTCCGAGACATGTCGTTTTATTTCCCCAATGTAACTGCTGCCGCAGCCACAACTCAGTTTGTAAACAACCGGGTATTGCATATCAGGAATCACATCCTTTACAGTTTGGATCAATTCACGGATTTTGTGTACTGTGTTCAAACGAACCTGGATCTTGTGTTTGTTTAAGATTTTGGAAATGTTTTTGGTAACCCCTGCTATGTATGTCAAAAGAACATGCGTTTTCAGCAAAGCTTTGTATTCCTGCGAGACTTGGAGATTGAAAAAGACCGACTGAAAAAGACCGACAAAGATAAGATATTGACACTCGAACTGTATTGCAACAGAATGATACTGCATCTAAGCTGGACTCAAAGACTGAACAACATAGAAGCAAGAAAAAAGGTTGCACAGAAGAAGAAATATTGCAGGCAGCGATGAGAAGGAAACTGCACTATTTGTACATTGTGGGATGGACAACAGCAGGAAAATGTAACGTCTGTTGTTCGGAAAAATGGAAGGAACAGGAAAGAGAGGAAGACTTAACAGAGAATGACGTGACGACGACATCATGAAGAGGTTGGTGCCTGAAAGATCTGGCACTACTTGAGGATATTAGCACAAGACTTAAGAAAGGAGAAACAAATGACGAAATGTGCAGTTGACACCTACGGGCTATCTGCCCAATGGATAGGGATGATGATATTCAAGGGAGCTTTGTACTTTCACACAAACAACACAGAAAATCATGTTGACAGCTCCACAGATTGAGGCGACTGGCGAAATCTATCAAACAAGTACAAAATTAAATCGTCCAAGACAAACCGGGAGTGCCGCTCGCCTTGTAACCATGAAGACAGCCCCCAGCACCTCTTCCCCAAATCTCAAGGGGGTTCAGGTGTTTGAGAATTGTAATGTTTGAATTAAGTACAGTGCACAGTAGAGGTTCAGGCTTTTCAGAGTTTTAATATTTGAATTAATTATAGTACATAGTAGAGGTTCAGGTATTTCAGTTTTAATGTTTGAAGTACTGTACAAGTCTTGATTTGAAGCTTTCGTGACTGCAGGAATCCATACTCTTTGGTTTTTTCGGTAAAGTCACGCAGTTAGAAACTAACTACGTGATTTTACAGTACAGTACAAGTGTTGTGTTGTTACGGTATATCTGTCAACCCCTTATCAATGGCTACTTTATTACAGACCAATTCAGACCTTATTGGTAACCCCGTGTCCCTTATAAATCTCTACGTTCATCCTACAAAGTCTCATCCCAAGGGACAAAACACAAACAAATTGTCACAAAAAATGTTGCCCATATTGAAACGGCTGTACACCGTATGGACCTGAAAACTCAATTTCCCTGTACAAGAATACGGGTAAACCGTATGGGTTGACGGGTATGTTACACGTGTAGACAAACTTAGCTTTGATGTCGTGATAGACAAGGGGGGCGCTCCAGAGCTATGGTTCGAGTTGAAGGCAGTCGCGCATTGTGGTTGTTCCCAATTGTGTGATTATTATCAATTCGTTTTTATGACTGGACCATTTTTGAGTGTGATCATCTTACACTACACAAATTGATAAGGGGCCGAATTTAGGAAATCGACTACACGGTTTAAACAGGGAAGTACAATACAGGAGTACAGTATGTTTCCTGCACAGTAAATCACATCACAGGAGCACTCCCCTATCCAAACTCAAAGCACCAGAACCCCCACTTCTGAGCAGGACGATCAAGAACTATCTCGTGTTAATTTACTTATTTATTTTTCTTACGGATCTTGTGCTCTAACTGCATGACAGTCCCGTGTACTGTAGAATCATTAGCTAAGTAAATACACCTCGTTTGACACAGTTCCCCTCAGCCCTTTCCCCTCAGGAGAGATCCTTCCTCCACCTCAGCCAATCTTACAGTCGTTCACGAACAGCATTTGCCCCAACATTCTGTTGAACCCGATATGGGGGATATTTCTATTGTGTGTGTGTATGTTTGTGTGCATGAATCTGTGCATTTTGCCTGTTCTCTGCGTTGGTTACAGTCCGTACTCTGAGGACGCACGACTCAAATCCAGAATCCTCACCGAGTCACCTTCACCCCCCAAAGTGCGGGGAAGAGAGGCTGACTAAATGAGTGGTGAATCACGTGCAGCAGCTCAGCAAGCGTGCTGTGACGGTTCCACCTGAAGACGGAAGCTTGTGTTGTCTCCGGAACGTCGTGATTTTTATGTTATTTTTATTTTACTTTTATTAATTTAAATTTTTTACCTACGTGACTTTACCAAAAAAACCTAAGAATATTTAAGTATATAGTTCAACTATCGGACCGAAAAGCCGAGAGCAATGGCGGCACAACGCCCCCTACTGGGCGAGCTGCGTGAAGTGAAACAAAGGGGCAGACTGCCGCCTCCTGGTGACCTGCTGGGGAGTGGCATCCACGAGGTTTTCTGTACTTACAGTGAGGGAAAGAAGTATTTGATCCCCTGCTGATTTTGTACGTTTGCCCACTGACAAAGAAATTATCAGTCTATAATTTTAACGGTAGGTTTATTTGAACATAAAATTTTTGACATGCGTTTTTCTGGATTTTATTGTTGCTATTCTGTCTCTCACTGTTCAAATAAACCTACCATTAAAATTATAGACTGATCATTTCTTTGTCAGTGAGCAAACGTACAAAATCAGCAGGGGATCAAATACTTTTTTTTCTCACTGTATGCACCAATCAACAGTTCGGAGTGTTCGACGTTGTTGGAGACGGTGGGTGCAGTGCTCGACAGAGTCCCGCCTACCAACTCCATAATCTTACTGGGCGACTTCAATGCTCACGTGGGAGACGATGGAGATACCTGGAGAGTTATGATTGTGAGAAATGGCCCCCCGTGATCTGAACCTGAACGGTGAGATGTTATTATAATTCTGCACTTGTCACGGAATGTCGATGAACAAACACCATGTTTGAATTTCGTTTTAAAGCTTTCGTGACTGCAGGGATTCATCTTCTTGGTTCTTTCGGTAAAGTCACGTAGAAAGAAATTAATAAAAGAATAAAAATATAATAATTCTCACGACGTATCGGCCATAACGCAAGTAGCCGTCTTCAGGTGAAGAACAGGTCTGTCAAGGAGACAGAATCTAAATGTCTCCTTGACAGACCTGTTCTTCACAGCAGCAATCATCGCTACCCCTACTACTACTACTGACAGCAGACTCACACACAGGCACAGCTGCCACGGGGGTGCCCCTAGGCTATAGGATCACACAGCAGTAGTAGCAGCAGCAGTCATCGCTACCCCTACTACTACTACTACTGACAGCAGACTCACACACAGGGACAGCTGCCACTGGGGGTGCCCCTAGGCTATAGGAACACACAGCAGCAGCAGCAATCATCGCTACCCCTACTACTCCTGACAGCAGACTCACACACAGGGACAGCTGCCACTGGGTGTGCCCCTAGGCTATAGGATCACATAGCAGTAGTAGCAGCAATCATCACTGCCCCTACTACTACTACTGACAGCAGACTCACACACAGGGGCAGCTGCCACTTGGTGTGCCCCGAGGCTATAGGGTCACACGGCAGTAGTAGCAGCAGCAATCATCGCTACCCCTACTACTACTACTGACAGCAGACTCACACACAGGCACAGCTGCCACTGGGGGTGTCCCTAGGCTATAGGATCACACGGCAGTAGCAACAGCAATCATCACTACCCCTACTACTACTGACAGCAGACTCACACACAGGGACAGCTGCCACTGGGTGTGCCCCTAGGCTATAGGAACACACAGCAGTAGTAGCAGCAGCAATCATCGCTACCGCTACTACTACTACTGGCAGCAGACTCACACACAGGCACAGTTGCCACTGGGGGTGCCCCTAGGCTATAGAATCACACAGCAGTAGTAGCAGCAATCATCGCTACCCCTAGTACTACTAACAGACTCACACACAGGGACAGCTGCCACTGGGTGTGCCCCTAGGCTATAGGAACACACAGCAGTAGTAGCAGCAATCGCTACCCCTACTACTACTACTGACAGCAGACACACACAAGCACAGCTGCCACTGGGTGTGCCCCTAGGCTATAGGATCACACAGCAGTAGTAGCAGCAATCATCGCTACCCCTACTACTACTACTACTGACAGCAGACTCACACACAGGGACAGCTGCCACTGGGGTGCCCCTAGGCTATAGGAACACACGGCAGTAGTAGCAGCAATCATCACTACCCCTACTACTAACAGACTCACACACAGGGGCAGCTGCCACTGGGTGTGCCCCTAGGCTATAGAATCACACGGCAGCAGCAGCAGCAGCAATCATCACTACCCCTACTACTACTAACAGACTCACACACAGGGACAGCTGCCACTCGGGGTGTCCCTAGGCTATAGGATCACACATCAGTAGTAGCAGCAATCATCGCTACCCCTACTACTACTACTGACAGGAGACTCACACACAGGGACAGCTGCCACTGGGTGTGCCCCTAGGCTATAGGGTCACACATCAGCAGCAGCAATCATCGCCATCGACACAAACACCATCACGATCATCATCATCAGCACCACGGTGTTGGAAATTATGCTGCTGATGACACTGCTGTGTGACGCTGCTGCTGATGCTGCTGCTACTGCTGATGCTGCTGCTGCTTCTGCTGATGCTGCTGCTACTGCTGATGCTGCTGCTGCTACTGCTGCTGATGCTGCTGATGCTGCTGTCGTGTGACGCTACTGCTGAGTTTATGCTGCTGATGATGCTGCTGATGATGTTGGTGCCACTATTGCGGACGCTGCTGATGACAACTGCTGATGCTGCTGCTGATGATCTTCATGCTGCTGCTCTTAATGCTGCTACTGCTGTTACTGCTACTGATGACACTGTTGCTGATGCTACTGCTGCTGAATTTATGCTGCTACTGCTGATGACACTGCTGCTGCTGCTGAGTTTATGCTGCTACTGCTGATGACACTACTGATGAAGCTGCTGCTGATGCTACTGCTGCTAACACTGCTGATGACACTGCTGCTGCTGCTGCTGACACTGCTGCTGCTGCTGATGATCTTCATGCTGCTGCTCTTAATGCTGCTACTGCTGTTACTGCTACTGATGACACTGTTGCTGATGCTACTGCTGCTGAGTTTATGCTGCTACTGCTGATGGCACTGCTGATGACACTGCTGATGAAACTGCTGATCATCCTGCTGCTGATGACGCTGCTGCTACTGCTGATGGCACTGCTGCTGATGAAGCTACTGCTGATGCTACTGCTGCTGATGACACTGCTGATGACACTGCTGCTGATGAAGCTGCTGCTGATGCTACTGCTGCTAACACTGCTGATGACACTGCTGCTGCTGCTGATGCTACTGCTGACACTGTTGCTGATGACACTGCTGATGACACTGCTGCTGATGAAGCTGCTCCTGAAGCTTCTGCTGACTGTTGCTGATGACACTGCTGATAAAGCTGCTGCTGATGACACTGCTGATGAAGTTGCTGATGACACTGCTGACGCTACTGCTGATGACACTGCTGGTAAAGCTGCGGCTGATGACACTGCTGCTGATGAAGCTGCTGCTGATGACACTTCTGATGATGCAGCTGCTGATGACACTGCTGATGATGCAGCTGCTGATGACACTGCAGATGAAGTTGCTGCTGATGATGCTGCTGATCATACTGCTGCTGATGATGCTGATGAATCTACTGCTGCTGACACTGCTGCTGATGCTACTGCTGCTGATGACACTGCTGATGACACTGTTGCTGATGACACTGCTGCTAAAGCTGCTGCTGATGACACTGCTGATGAAGTTGCTGATGACACTGCTGCTAAAGCTGCTGCTGATGACACTGCTGATGAAGTTGCTGATGACACTGCTGGTAAAGCTGCTGCTGATGCTGCAGCTGATAATGCTGATGAAACCACTGCTGATGAAACTGATGCTGCTGGTGATGCTACTGCTGATGATGATACTGCTGCTGACACTGCTGCTGATGCTACTGCTGCTGATGACACTGCTGCTGACACTGCTGCTGATGCTACTGCTGATGCTACTGCTGCTGACACTGCTGCTGCTGATGCTACTGCTGCTGCTGATGATGATGCTACTGCTGCTGCCGTTTGATCGTCAATGTAACTTTGAAAACTTTTTTTCACCCCTCCCCCTATAGGCCTCCGACGGGCTCTCGGGCCCCCCGCGCTCGCCTAGAATCCCCTACCGACCAGGGCGACGGGCCCCGGGCACCCCGGTGACCGGCGAACGCCACCAACGCCGTAACTTTTTTGTTAATTTAAATTAATTCAACGATTTTGCGCAACGTTCAAAGTTTACCGAATAGAAGCCCCGATCGCCCGCGCGCCGTCTTCGGAAGCGTTCACACGGAGCCAACGCCTGCTGCCTGCTTTTTGCTGTCGTCTGCTGCGTGACCTGAAGCGACTGAGCAATGGTGGATGTGGTGGTGGTGGTGAGGGGGGGGGAGGAATCGATTCCTCCGATAGATTCCAAGCAATTCGATTCCGACGAATCGACGCAACATGCCGAGAGGGGGGGTTAGTGGCGGTTGGTGGTGCAACTCCTCGACTTACGAACGCTTTTAGCCCCTCCCACTTCCCTCCAAATACGTTCCATTTTCTATTTATTCTTTGGTTCTTTCGGTAAAGTCACGTATAAAGATAAAAAAAATTTAAATTAATGAAAGTAAAATAAAATAAAAATCACGACGTTTCGGAGGGAACACAAGCGTCGTTATTTTTATTTTATTTTTATTTTACTTTTATTAATTTAAACTTTTTTTACCTACGTGACTTCACCGAAAAAAACCTAAGAAATAGAAAATGTTAATTTAGAGCTTTCGGTAAAGTCACGTAAAAAGATAAAATAATAAATTAAATAATAGCATACTACGACGTTTCGATTGCAATACAAGCAATCATCATCAGGTATAAATGAAATAGAAACACAAATCTCGTATACTTAATAATGTTACATTACATTTCTAAGCATACTAGATTTGTGTTTCTTTTTCATTTATACCTGATGATGATTGCTTGTGTTGCAATCGAAACGTCGTATGCTATTATTTAATTTATTATTTTATCTTTATACGTGACTTTACCGAAAGCTCCAAATTTACATTTTCTATTTCTTAGGTTTTTTCGGTAAAGTCACGTAGGTGAAAAATTAAAATTAATAAAAGTAAAATAAAAATAAAAATCACGACGCTTGTGTTCCCTCCGAAACGTCGTGATTTTTATTTTATTTTACTTTTATTAATTTTAATTTTTCACCTACATGACTTTACCAAAAAAACCTAATAAATATGAATCCATGCAGTCACGAAAGCTTCAAATCTAGAATTAATACCCTCTACGGGGAGGAATTCCACCTATCTGTTAGAGTTTTTAACAGACAACGAGAGATGCCGCGATAACAAGGTAATACCCCCTCTTCTTGGTTTTTTCGGTAAAGTCACGTAGAATGGAAACAATAAAAATAAAATAAAACATAAAATCATTCTCACGACGTTTCGGCCACAACGCAAGCAGCCGTCATCAGGTGAAGACCAGGTCTGTCGGGGAGACATTCAGACGCTGTCTCCGCGACAGACCTGGTCTTCACCTGATGACGGCTGCTTGCGTTGTGGCTGAAACGTCGTGAGAATAATTTTATTATGTTTTATTTTATTATTTTGATTGTTTCCATTCTACGTGACTTTACCGAAAGAACCAAGAAGATTAATCCCTGCAGTCACGAAAGCTTTAAATCGAAAAAGGTAATACCCATCGCTTACAAATACTGTGTTCTTGGAATTTCTCTCACTTGATACAGCAGTCGTGCTGTGACGTTCCACCTGAAGACGGAAGCTTGTGTTGCCTCCGAAACGTCGTGATTTTTATTTTTACTTTCATTAATTTTAATGTTTTACCTACGTGACTTTACCGAAAAAACCCAAGAATATGAATCATTGCAGTCACGAAAGCTTCAAATCTAGAATTAGTTCTATTCATTGTCTACCACACTCAGATAAGCTCCTCCCCCCCCTCCCCCCCCCCCTTAACTTGTATTTTAGAACTTGTATCTTGGAATTTAATGCCTCACTTGATACAGCAAATCTAGCTGTGACGGTCCCACATGAAGACGGAGACTTGTGTTGCCTCCGAAACGTCGTGATTTTTATTATTTTATTTTATTTCTGTTATTACTTTTATTAATTTTAATTTTTTACTCTACGTGACTTTACCTAAAAAACCTACGATTGTGATTCCTTGCAGTCACAAAAGCTTCAAATCCAGAACAAATCAAGTTCAAGTTCATTTATTAGGTATAGCCCTGTGAGCCATTCGGCTCTTGAATCGGGTGCAACCGCAACAAACAAAAAACATGAACAAAAAACATCTTAAAGTGAATAAGTGACTAAGTGCAAACAGAAATCCAAGAAAAGACAGCAAAACATTGCAGAAAAAAAATCACCGTACACCAACGCTGTGTGCAAAAATCCCAGTGGGATGCAAGTCAAACAACCAACAACAACCACAAGCCAACTTAGATTAAGGCCATCAGTCTAACTCTGTACTACAACAAACAAACATGGCTAAACCAATATACAAATGTTGGCAGGGGGGTGACAGATTTCAGAAATTGTACGGGGTAGGGAAGTCTCATCTCTCATCACTTTAGGGGCCGTCCATAAATGACGTCACGCGATTTTTGACGATTTTTGACCCTCCTCCCCCCCCCCCCTGAGTCACACGGCGTCACAAAAAGTCAGACCCCCCCCTCAAATATGACGTCACAAAGCTCTGCCCCCCCCCAAAATAAAACATGCTTCAAATCGCTTTAAACTACTATTGTCATTGTAGTGCGTATTTAATGTGGCGCTGCACAATGATGTTGTAGGAGACAACATGTATTACAAAGTCTATTTAATTAAGTAGAACGTGTTGTATATATTTATTTAAAGTTGCGCATTTTTATGTGACGTCACATTTCTCAAACCCCCCCCCCCCCTTCTCGTCACACATCGTCACAAATATCTGACCCCCCCCCCCCCAGGTGCGTGACGTCATTTTATTTCTCATCATCATTGCATTTCTCACTACTTTATCTTCAGTAATAGCTTTTTACCCTTTTAACTGGTACAAAAACTGACACCTTTATACAAGGCATCATGTTTGCAATAACCACAACACAAGCAGTCAAAATGCAAACAAAAAGAAACAACTATGAACAAAAAACACACTGATAATATATGCATTGTCCTTGAAACTGATTAGCCCACACCAGAGACAGCTTTCTTTTGAGCCTAGTCTCAATTGGTGCCTTTTGGCGTCCTCTGGTCGAGCACCAATTGAGACAAGGCTCAAAAGAAAGCTGTCTCTGGTGTGAACCAATCAGTTTCAAGGACAATGCATTTATTATCAGTGTGTTTTTGTTTGAATTTTGACTGCAAGTATTGTGGTTAATGCAGACATGAATCCTTGTAAAAGATTTCAGTTTTGTTGGCAGAAAAAAGGGGTAAATGGGGTTGCTGCTGGACTCTGGCCCAATCACACGACCCGGGGTATTGGGGGCGGAGCCCGGTATGGGGGGCGTGTGGGAGGGGCCGCCGTTGACCTCAGCTCCAATAGGAAGCGAGGTGAATGGGGGTGGAGCCAGCAAGGAAGTATGGGAAGGCCGGATCTGACGATCCGGAAGGGGAGGAGTCAGGGTCACGTGGGAGAGAGGATATAGACGGGAGCCCGGAAGAGATCGGGGTCAGCTGATGGAGTGAAGAAGCGGGACCACGTTAGGTGGCCGCCGTGCCATCAGCCACGTGGCTGATGGGGCTTCGGCGGCACACCGTCGGCCAGCGGTGTGCAGAGCGGGGAGGAGCAGAGCGACTGACGGGAGAGGAGCTGACGGGAGAGCGCGTGCGGGGCGCGCACGAGGAGGAGCTAATGGAGGAGCGTGCGTGGCACGCGAGAGGAGCATGTGGGGCACGTGAGAGGAGCGTGCGGGGCACGCGAGGGGAGCGTGCGGGGCACGCGAGAGGAGCGTGCACGGCACGCGAGAAGAGCGTGCGGGGCACGCGAGAGGAGCGTGCATGGCACCCGAGAGGAGACGCTGGTCCCTTGTCAGGACCAGCGGGGTGTGAGGACGAGTGGAAGAGCTGAGGAGGAAGCGCGTGCGGGGCGCGCGCGAGACGACGCTGGTCCGCAGAGGAGACCAGCGGGGTGCGGAGAAAGACTTTGAATAAAAGACCATCGGAGACAAGCAGTGCCTGACGGAGTCTTTTATTACACTGGAGTCAGAAGTGGACTTTTTTAAGGCAAAATAACATCGAGGAAGATGGCCGAGAACTTGAAAAAGCGTAACTCACTTGTTACGTCTTCCGACGACGGAGAGACGTCCGCCGGCACACGTCCTCCAGCGACCACGTGGCACGCCGCCGCCATCTTGAACATCGCGGCGGAGAGGCGGCCATGCGCTGCCATCTCGGAGGCGCCGCGTGGTGCGCATCCTGCTGCTGAGCAACTGTTTTGCAGGAAGAAGCCGCAAGGAGAGGACACCGACGCTGCTGCTGCCGGGGCGGGAGCACCCCCGTCCTGGCTCTTGTGCGAGACACCGGAGCAGTCGCGGGAGGACGCCGCGCTCACCATCCGAGTTCTTCGAGGCGTCTCAAGTCACCACCCTGCCGTCCTCTGCTCGCTGCAGCCCCGGGCAAGTCGTGACGATATGCACCCGGCCCTAACACACACCTCACCCATCTTGCTTGTGCCAGGTGCGATTGTTTGTTATGTCTCGAGCATGCGGAGCGTGGGTCGGGCTGTGTGTGTGTGTGAGGATGGACGCGCTGTCTGCTTGTGTTTGCTCTGTGTCAAATAGTGTTCATGCGTTGCGGCATGGGGATGTTATCTTGATGGCGAAGTTAATTATTAATTCGGTTGCGTCGAGTGTCCCGCGCTGTTACCATCCCGTGGGTTGCCATGTGTGACGTGGTTATTTTGATTTTTTTTGCTGCAAGGTACGACAGGGTTAACGGTGTGTGTCTGCCTGCAGCTCTGCTTGCGATTGTGCATAATGTACGACCTGTGTGGAACTTTGCTGCTTGTAATCGCGATATGCTGACTGCACGTACTGTAGAGACTGTCTTTCTGTACGGATACGGAGTGCGTTACATTGTTTTGACCATTGGGTTCGGGATTGTTATTAGTTGTGCGTACCTGTTCGGAAATTGGTCGATTCGTGGGGGACCCTAATTTTTGGTTGTATGGATGTTCGTGCACACGAGCTTGCATGTGTGTTCATAGGAAATTGCGAGTGTGGAGGGATGAGGGCGTTGTTGGTGGCTCTGCCGTCAAGGGTGATGGGGCCGTAAATTACCGCCAAGTGGCGTCGCTCTTTCCGTTGATTGCGTGCGGCCAGGGGTTGCATTGCGAGTTGGTGTGTATGAGCAATGTGTCTTGGTCAACTATGGGTTAAAAATTCCCCCGATATGACTGCTGTGCGCAGCGAGCTGCGGCTATGCGTCGTATCATTGGGGGTTGTTAAAACGTGACAGGGGATGTGTGTTGTGACCCCCAGCAAGGGGCAGCTGGGGTGCACTCACAGGAAAAACTGCCGAAGTGGTCGCACGTTGGGCCGCCATTTTGGCTAGCGCGGGAAATCGCGGGGATGCACTCGGCGCATGGGGCCGCCATTTTGAGCGCGCGCGGGAAATCGCGGGGATGCGCTTGGCGCATAGGGCCGCCATTTTGAGCGCGCGCGGGAAATCGCGAGGATGCGCTCAGCACAGGGGGCCGCCATTTTGAGCGTGCGCGGGAAATCGCGAGGATGCGCTCGGCGCATGGGGCCGCCATTTTGAGCGCGCGGGGAAATCGCGAGGATGCGCTCGGTGCATGGGGCCGCCATTTTGAGCGCGCGGGGAAATCGCGAGGATGCGCTCGGTGCATGGGGCCGCCATTTTGAGCGCGCGGGAAATCGCGGGGATGCGCTCGGTGCATGGGGCCGCCATTTTGAGCACGCGGGAAATCGCGGGGATGCGCTCGGCGCATGGGGCCGCCATTTTGAGCGCGCGGGAAATCGCGGGGATGCGCTCGGCGCATGGGGCCGCCATTTTGAGCGCGCGGGGAAAACCTCGGTGGGGCGCTTTGCGCGTGACGCCGCCATTTTGAGGGGATGCGGTTAATGGATCTCATCCCTTGACTCTCGTGTTGCGCTCTAACTTGTGTGCGTGCATTGCGTGTTGTGCGCAATGCTGGCGTGTTGGCGCCCATCGGGGTAACGGGAGCATAGTGGCCCGTGTCTGACTAAGGGGGGCGTGTCATTGCACCAGCATTTTGGGACTGAGATGCTGGCTGGGTTCTATTCTGGGGCAAATATTTCACCAGTATACGCCTGCCATTGTTGCGTGGGTGATGCACGAGTTGTGGTCACATCGGCCTATGGCCGATGGCTGACCTTGCAGCCCGGAGGCGAGACACTCCGTGGTATGTCTCAAACTAATAGGCCGTGTGCTCATATGGCTCGGGGAGTCGGGGTTCCGTCATGCAGTGGCAGACTGTTAACCTGGTGGGCCGGGGGCTCACGGAATTCAGGAGTAGAGGTTCCGTTACGTTGCAGCGAACTGGGAGACCTGGCTAGCATGGGGCAGGGATTCCCCTTGTGGGTCCTCCAGCGGGAAGGGCCGCAGACTTGTTCCGCTCTGGGTTATGACGTTATTGAATGTATAGGGGAACTAGTCCTGCAGATCCTATTCGGGGATGTGGATATTGTGGGGGTTCAAGCGAATGGAATATGGCCTAGGTTAGCGGAATGCGACGGGTCCGGGGTGATTGCTAGGACGGCAGTGAGGACACATGCTAGACAGCGGGTTCAGCCTATTGGTGATAGTAAGCCTAATTTGTTCAGAATGTGTGTTGGGGAGTGCGACTCCATATCGTCAAGATATTGGCTAGGGAACATTGCCCCGTGGGGGGTCTATGGGGTCTGGCCTTGCCAAGGGATGAACCTTCCCTTGTCTGTAAAGCATCAGACTATAAGATGCTGGGATGTGTCCATTGGTGATGGGATAGTACGGGATGGAGTGTGGCTGAGTCGTTGCGATGTGCCATTGTCTCGTCCCCGAAATTGCACTGGTCGAGTGGATGGCCAGTGGATGTTGCTGTGGTTGGACGACCATGGTGCGGCCGAAGGCAGGTTAAATGTTGCCGCTGGGGAGCGTGGCTCTCTCCACGCGAGGGTGTGCGGCCGGGGGCTGTGTTGAGAGTGACAGTGGGTAGATGCTGTGTACGTGAGATGTCTGTGCTGGTCCTCAAGAGAGGACTGCTGATGGGCAAGAGCAGGAAAATGTTTGTTGTCACGTGTAAATAATATTTTTTAGTTAAAATGTAGATACTGGGGCGTCCATCGCGTCGATTTTTGGGTATTTATTGGGTTTCTCCTTACGCGGGGCGGATTTCGATCATCTTCACTACCCTGGAGCCGGGTGGCTGTCGTGTACGACATGCGGATGTGCGTTTCGTGGTGCTGTGCCTCAGGGGGTTGGGTTCTCCTTCTCGTCACAGATCTTCGGCGCCTGACACACTGGGTGTCACCGGTTGTGTTAACCGGATGTGGACTTGAAGGGGGAGTGGAGCGCCTGTTCGTCACTCCTGCTCTACCAGTTGTTCTCTGAAGTTGGACTTGAGCCAGGCGGATGGACCAGCAACACAGACAAGCTCTAAGACACCGCATTCCTGATTATGCGCGTGTGCCGTTCTTGCATGTCGGTTACCGTTGTTGTGCATTACTTTCCATTCCTAAATTCTTCTTGCTTGTTGCACGGAGGACGGGCCGGTGTTCCGTACCGGATCCTGATCCCTTCCCTTTCGTTAATTGTGTTTGTCGTTGTACTCTCCGTTGTGTCTGGGGTGATTCCTGATTGTGATGCAGTCGCTCGCATTATTTTATCCTATTGCAGCCGGGACGGCTGGATTTTTCTTTTAGGGGGGGGGGGTCATGTAATGCGAGCGTAAATGGGGTTGCTGCTGGGCTCTGGCCCAATCACACGGCCCGGGGTATTGGGGGCGGAGCCCGGTATGGGGTGCGTGTGGGAGGTGCCGCCGTTCACCTCGGCTCCAATGGGAAGTGAGGTGAATGGAGGTGGAGCCAGCAGGGCAGTATGGGAAGGCCGGATCTGACGATCTGGAAGGGGAGGAGTCAAGGTCACGTGGGAGAGAGGATATAGAGAGGAGCCCGGAAGAGATTGGGGTCAGTTGATGGAGTGAAGAAGCGGGACCACGTTGGGTGGCCGCCGCGCCATCAGCCACTTGGCTGATGGGGCTTCGGCACACCGTCGGCCAGTGGTGTGCGGAGCGAGGAGGAGCGGAGCGACTGACGGGAGAGGAGCTGACGGGAGAGCGCGTGCGGGGCGCGCACGAGGAGGAGCTAATGGAGGAGCGTGCGGGGCACGCGAGAGGAGACGCTGGTCCCTTATCAGGACCAGCGGGGTGTGAGGAAGAGTGGAAGAGCTGAGGATGAAGCGCTTGCGGGGGCGCGCGAGATGACGCTGGTCCGCGTAGGAGACCAGCGGGGTGCGGAGAAAGAACTTGAATTAAAGACCAAAGGAGACCAGCAGTGCCTGACGGAGTCTTTTATTATAATAGGATGGGGGTAGTAGGTTAGGGAGTGGCAGGTGTCGGGTAAGAGAGTGTTGGGTGCAGGTGAGTGGGTGGTGGTCATCATTACCAAGCGTTGTCATTATCATCATCATCGTGCTCTTCATCATCATCCATCAGTCAGGATCCATTCATCATCATAGCTCATGGTGACGAGGAACAAGCAAACTGACTGAGAGTGCAGCTATAAATACCACGAGATGCACCATGGAATGTGGCCCAAGGCTACAGACAGCACTTACCTGTGAAGGCGAAAGCTGAAGATTTACTAACCGTGCCCGGGTTTAATCTCCAATACTATAACATCTATACAAACAAAACAACAGTAACCATCCCAAAAAAATACATGTTTACACAAGTCAGTCTCAGCTATGAGAGATTCACATTCACAGCCTGGATGACAATCTTAACAATAGATTTTCAGATTTTATTTTTTATTCACCCAGAACACATTGACCCTTGACCCACAATACAATGTGATTACAATTCACAGGTAACCCAGAACACAATCAAGTCTATGTAGTACGCGATCTAACCCAATAAACCTTTATCATTGATAATATTGGTCGCGAAAGCTTACGTGTTAAATTCGATTTGTTTAACCAGGTGAGAACTCAAGAGACCAGGATGAGTCTCGGTTGCAAAAGTGATGATAATGATGCTGGTTCTGCTGCTGATGATTCTGTTACTGCTGATAATGATTCCATTATTATTGATGTTACTGGTTCTACTCCTGATACTGATGATGATTATGATGGAGCTACTGCTGTTGATGCTGTTGCTCCTGTTATTAATTTTGCTGCTGATGATACTTCTGCTGATGATCGAGTCGAGTTAAATTTTAATTTAACGAGGTGAGAACTCAGGAGATCAGGATGAGTCTCATTGACTAGAGTGACCTGGGTCACAAAAATGAAAAAAGCAAAACAAGTCAAACCCATGCCTGCAATGAAGCAAACAGAAATCTCACCCCCAGCCCAGAGCACAATGCGAATAGCGAAAAACACAATTACACAACTGGTACAATCAATGCGCCTCAAATCACCTACGTTTTGCTAAACACCCTGCGACTCGAGGTTGGGTTCACACCGGATTGGTGTCTCACGTTAAAGAGGGGTGCTGCGGTGGCTCGGAGATGTTAACTCCCTCGCCTGGTATGCAGGAGGTCATTGGTTGGATTCCGACCCTGACAGTTGCTGGAAATTTGGAGTTTGTGTTGTCTCTATCCCTATAATAACACACAGTGTCTTTGTGTTATTAATGCGTGTTGAGACAATATTAGTCGTGTCGTATTGTAAGGTAGATCCTCACTCTAGATATATATATCAGGCGCTTAATAACTTTAACCCACTTCAAAGTCAAAACACAGTTCCCATTGTTGTCAGCAGAAGCGTTATCCCATGAATCGAAGGTTGTGGCTTCAGGTCCAAAAGTCTGACAGCAGATAATAAAAATATGAATCAAAACAAACCTTTACGAATAATATTGGTGGCAAAATACCTCCTACTACTACTAGGTATTAAAATGGCTTATATCTCTCTCTATGCCCTGTAAAATAAAACTAGTTTGGGTGGAGGGAGGAGGGGGTCACTCGACCCCTGGTTAAAACAAAAATGCTTTATCCCAGCGACGCTCAGCACACACCACGAGTAGTCCCCCCCTAGTGATGCCATCCCATTCCCACCCCGGGTTTATCGCCCAACGAGCGAGTGACCGCGAGGGGGACGGCGCGCGTCACCCCGTAGCGTCACGTGACGCGTGTTCCGAGCACGCCCGCAGTGGAGCTCCGCCCTCTCGGCGTTGAGCGCCACGTGGCGCGCGGTGCGAGGGACGGTGACGTCAGAGAGAACCTTGGCTCCCCCCGCCCTCCCCCACCAGTGCACTAACCACTGCACCACCGCTCCACCCCACACTGCGCACATGGCTCTCTATACACTACAGACAAAGATACCCCATGTAGCCTTAAAATACTGTTGGGCAAGTGCTGTTAGTAGCGAGTAGCAACTATGAAGACTGGCACTGTGACACACGAGGGAGTGGGTAGGCAGCACCACACCCAGAAATACACAAAGACACGCAGACACAGAAACAAAAACACAAACACAATATCAAAGACACACAAAGACAAAGATACGCACAGACACAGTAACAAAGACACAAACACAGTAACAAAGACACAAACACAGTAACAAAGACACACAAAGGCATACATATCAACCCACTTACCCGAAGACAAAGATCCCCCGTATAGGTTTAAAATACTGTTGAGTTAAGTGCTGTTAGTGAGTTTCACCTATGAAGGCCAGCCTGGGAGAGACCCACCTTTGTATCCCCAGGGGTAATGTTTACTCATCGCACCAGGTAGTAATTTGAGACTGAGTTGACCTAGGGGAGAACCAAGGCCGATTCATATAATCGCTATCAATGTTGTTTGTAAACCGGTCATGGGCCTCCCCTAGGTCGTCTCAGCCTCAAATAAGTACCTGGTACAATGTGTAAATTTCGCCACTTGGGAAACAAAGGCGGTCAGGCGTGATGGTGGCCACCCACACCCTCGTGTGAAGTGCCGGCCTTTATAGGTGCTCACTAACAGCACTTGCCCGTACAGTCTGTTAAGGCTATATGGGGGATATTTGTCTTTGTATCTGTGTGTGTATGTATCTGTTTGTGAGTGTATTTGTGAGTGTATGTGTGTGTGTACATGTGTCTATCTGTTTGTGTCTGTGTGTTTGTATGTGTGTGAGTGTGTTTGTCTATCTGTGTGTGTGTGTCTGTGTAGTCTTAACAGGCTGTTGGGGAAAGGCCTGTTCGTAGCAAATAACAGATAAGGCTACACAGGGGATCTTTGTTTTTGTGTACGTGAGTCTGTGCGTTGTGCTCGTTTCTCTGCACTGCTCACACTCCGTGCTCTCAGGACGCACGACTCAGATCCAGAATCCTCACTGAGTCACCTTTACCCCACACACGCAGTGCGGGGTAGAGCGGTTGACTAAACGAGTGGTGGACGGAGTGCAGCAGCTCCATGGAGTCGGCGCGGTAAAACGACAGCAGCCCCGCCTCCCAGTGCAGGTGACACCCGACTCTCCGGGGAGGATCCCTCACCGGCACGGAGGTCGATACACCACCATGAATCACTACCCAGCTGTTGTTATATTTATATAAAACCCAGGATGAGTCCTTCTGTCCCAGCTCGCACTCTTTACCACGCCCTTTCCGTGCGATCGTCCCGTACGCGACTCCAACCTGACAGCCCCCCGCCGCACCCCCCATGTCCACCTCCCAGTAGTGCTCACCCGACGAGAAGCTCTCGGAGCACAGGGCTTGTGGCCAGACATCAAATCGGTGCGGGTGATCGGGGCGCCCCTTGGAGACAGCGGTCAGCTTCACCGTCCTGAGGTCCGAGGAAATCTGGAGGTTGTTCTGGGCCGAGTTTGGGTCCAGAGTCGGTGAGCGTCCGTCTGCAGTCACGATAATCACAGTAGCAGTGGTAACAACAGCACCACTATAACAATAGCACTAGTGCACTAACACGCACGTACACTGCAATAGAGCATTTCATAATGAGCTTTGTTATACAACGTTGTAATGCGTAGCTATCGGTGTGATGACATGTAACGCGCACTTTGTCAATCCACTGCTGGATGAGTGCCTCCCTACACCGTGTGGGTTGCGGGGGACATTTGACCATACTTCACCACGCCGGTCACCGCGCGTTGGCGAAGGCATCCGGCGCAGCTGGCGAGAGCACAGAAGTACAGTACAGCGGTGCGTTTGTCTGCCCCGCCATCTGCTGCCCTGCCATGTGGCCCCGCAGGCCGAGCCCCTGCGGGGCTTTGCGAGGTGCTCTGTGCGCTAGGGCTGCACAATTTCGCCACTGGGAAGACAAAGGCGGGTCGGGCGTGGTGCTGGCCACCTCGTGTGCCGTGCCGGCCTTCATAGGAGCTCGCTCACAGCACTTGCCCCAACAGTTTGTTAAGGCAATAGAAGGGATCTGTCTATATCAACGTATCGATTATGTACATGTTCTTTTGTAACTTGTTGTTGCCTGTGTAGTGATTTACACGGGCAACTCGGCTTGTGCCTTGGTCTGGCTGTCTAATAAAACCGAAAGTTTCCTTTGATTCTGAGGGCTTCAGGCTATAAGACTGAACCCTATGAATATTCAAGGTGTCTGGATCTTGCAGCCTCAAGTACTAATAATGAAACCTAAACATAGTATTAGTAGTAGGTTTTTACCCTTTAAACTGGTACAAAACTGACACCTTTATACAAGGCATCATGTTTGCAAGAACCGCAACACAAGCAGTCAAATGCAAACAAAAAGAAACAACTCTGATAATGGTAATGATATGCACTGTTTTTGCTCTCGCACATATTTTAGCCATAGCGTGTGTGTGTCCGACTCACACGCAGAACAGCAATAGCATCCTCAATTATACACACCTGTAGTGTTAATAGTGCTAATGTAATAGTGATTTACACTCATTTGTGTGAAGAGCTATATTTTAACGTGTAAGAATATTGATACATGTTTTATAGTGATTTCCCTTTTTGTCTATATAGTGATTTACACGGTCAACCAAGGTCAAGCGCTAGGCTGGCTGTCTGATAAACATTTGAATATTAACACAGAATCCTAAAGGTGCCTTCAATTTTGAGAGCTTTAGGCATTACCACTGAAGCCTATGAATCCTAGCTGTGTTTGAGTCTGGATATCGCAGCCTCAAGTACTAATAATGAATCCTCAAAATCTCAGCCATGGTGTATCTGTGTAAAACTCTCACACACAGAATAGCAACAACATCCTCATTCAATAATAAAACACGTGTAGTGTTAATAGAGCTCATGTTAATGTAGAGGTATTTCAAAACATGGGCAATAGTAATGTATCTGTATGTATCTACAGTGATACACATGGTCAGCCACAGTGATAGCCCAGTGTGGCTCTGTGAGCTTCGGGTATTAACACCGCATCCCAATAATGCTTGAGGTTCCTGAGAAGGGATAGAGCAGCCTCAAGCATATTGATGAATGCTAGTGCTGAGTTAGTCTGGCTATGCACCTCATGCATTAACAATGAACCGTTTGCATCACAACAGTGATGTAGTCTGGCTCTAGTCTGATGATGACATCCATGACCGAGAAACCTCCTCTACTAACAGATTAATCTGCTACAATGGTTACATTGGCAATTACATCCTCGCTCAATAATTATACACCTACACCTCCGATTAGCACGGTTGGCTTAGTGCGGTGGGAAACAAGTTATACATACATGTGTAGTAACGCTTATGACTCGTTCACACCGGAGTTGGAGGCACACTTGTTTATTTAACACCAGCGTTGTGACATACACATTTGAGGGGGTATCGGCCCCCTCACCCGTCTATCTGAGGACACACCTCTTTAGCTCACCCTAGCCTGCCTCTGGACCCTCCACTAATGGGCTAGGGGAGGCTAGCTTGGCCCGACACTGGTCAGTCTGGCCCGGTACCCAGAGTCCAGACCAGCACTGGCTCTGGCCCTGGTACCACGCCACTGGCTCGAGCCTGCGCGGTCCTGATAAGGACGGCGTACCAGGGGGAGTCCAGGGCTCTATCTAAGACGTCTTCCGTCTTCTCTTCTTTAGCTAAACATCACTCCCGAGCCCTTGGATACATTCCCCTTTTATACCCAACCCCTCCCTGAGGGGTGGGGCCCCGGGGGATCATAACGACCGAATCGACCCCCCAGGGTGTCTGGCGCGGACGTCGCAGAGGGCACCTGCTCGTGCACTCATGTAGCCCCGCCTACTGTGTTTGTTTACCATAGGCTGCCATGCATAACGGGCTCTCTCTGTAACACCCCTACATCACTCCCCCCCGCATAGCATGCAGCCGTCCCGGCTGCCAACATACAAAAATTTGACAATAAAGGTGCCTTCACCCCCTGACCGCGCGTGTGCCTCACTATTTTTGAACAATAACAGGAACCAGAACAAGAACGCAACAGCAAGATGAGAAAACAACCCGTCGCACCCCCCCCGAATAAATACGAATTCCGTAAAAAAAAACAGCCTATATACAATCAGCAGGGAACCCACCACGCACACACAACACACGGTGAAAGCAACATATGTACATCCGAGGAGCGGGGAACACACCACCCACACAACACCCAATGAACACGACAGCTATGTACACATTTTCCGGCCTCACAACAGTTTGCGCATTTTAGCGCGCGTCCTTGCAGCGGGCCCCTCACACGGGGTAACCGCGCGTGGCGGACCATCAGGTGGCAATTGTCCGTCTTGGGGTGAGCATTCATCCGACTCCGCGTGACCCTCGGTATCCGCAGGAGGGGTGATCGGGCGTGAGCCCGTCACTCCTGATGCACCTGAAGGTGGCACAGCCGGCAAGGCATTTGGTGAGAGCGACGGAGACGGACCCAGCGAGTCGGCCGACCCCCCACATGTTTGGCCACGCGCGTGTGAAGTGGGATTGCGTACCGCAGCGAAGGGTTTTAACCTAGAGGGGTGCACGAACCATTGCCGCTTCCCCCATTTGATGCGCACGCACTGCGGTCGTAACACCTTCACCACTTCCACAGGGCCCCGCCACGGCCGCACCAGTTTAGAGGAGGTTGCCAGTGGCACCTGGGGGCAGTGCAGCCATGCCTTGTCCCCCGGCTTCCACTGCAGCATGTGCGCTCGACGCAATCTGAGGCGCTCATTCGCCTTCTGACGGAGGTCAGAGTTTTGCATTGCAGCATCCCGCGCCTCGGTCAATTTGTCCAGATTAAATTTAACGTGGTCAGCCAGATTCGTTTTTCCCTGCGGCACGGGGATCTGCAACTGGGCACGAACAGGCGGGTGTGGTTCTCGGCCGTACATGAGGTAAAAGGGAGAAAACCCCGTAGCTGCATGGGGTGCCATCCGGTATGCCGCCAAGACCCCCTGAATTTGTAGGTCCCAATCCGTTTGCGAGTCCGAAACTTGTTGTGATAACATGGACGTGATGGTGCGATGCAACCGTTCGACCATCCCGTCAGTTTGTGGGTGATATGGGGAGGTCCGAATTTTCTTTGTGCCCAGGAGATCACAGACTTGTCTGAGTAGTTTACCGGAAAAATTTCTGCCCTGGTCGGTCAGCAGCCTCTCCGGAGCACCTTTGTCCAGGACATAACCCTGAACAAAGGCCTCCACGATGGCTGCTGCCGACTGGTTGGCCAGAGGCCAGGCCATAGGCCAGCGTGTAAAATACTCGACACCAGTCAACAAATATCTATTCCCCCTGGGGGTGGCGGGGAATGGTCGCAAAATGTCCAGAGCGACCAGCTCGTTTATCCTGGACACTTTGATCGATTGCAAGGGCGGGTTAGACTCCCGTGCCGGCGGTTTGCGTTGTGCACATTGAGGGCATGATCCCAACAAATCCCCAACATCCCTCGTCATGCCAGGCCAATAAAAATCAAGTTGCAACAAGGCGAGAGTCTTTTGGGTCCCCAGGTGTAGGAGGCGCTCATGAGCGGCCCATACCACCCTGCCCCGCAACCCAGTAGGGACCACCAGCCGATGTCGACGCGACTTCCCGTCCCAATGCATCAGCAGGCCTTGGCACATTTCCCATGCGTCGGAACCACCTCTTTTCCCCCCGCCGCACCCCCAACGCGACGTCGCCACCCGAGGAGGGAGACATCCTCCATCTGGAGGCGCCCCCATTCAATGACGGGCAACCCCAACAGGGAATCTTTGCCCTGTTGTTCGATCGAATTAGCAACTGCTGTATCGTCGTCGTTGGCGGCCGCCAAGACAGGAACCGATGTGTCCCCTGGAGGTCTGCAACGTCCAGACCCCAGGAGGCATGCACACTCGGAGGTGGTTGGCAAGCGCGACAGAGCGTCCGCGTTGGTGTGGCGAACGCCCTTACGGTATGTGGTTTGGAAATCGTAATCCTGGAGGACCTCCAACCATCGGGACAATTGTCCCGATGGCTGTTGAACCCTCAGGGCGTACTGCAGTGCCGCATGATCTGTGCGGACGGTGAAATGCTGACCGTACAGATATGGGCGATACTGTTGGATGAAATGAACAATTGCCAACAGTTCCCTACGGGTGACACAATATCGTTGCTCCGCTGGAGACAACACCCGACTGCCGTACGCAACCACACGTTCCACGCCATCAACCACCTGGGAGAGCACGCCCCCAATACCCGTGTTGCTCGCATCGGTGTCGAGCAAGAATGGTTTTGAAAAATCAGGGTAAATCAGGGGAGGAGCGTTTACCAAAGCATCCCGAAGGGAGCAAAAAGCAGCTTCCTCCTCCTGACCCCAGCAGAACCGAACCCCTTTTGATGTTAAAGCGTGTAGGGGTTTTGCTATAGTCGCAAAATTAGCGACGAAGCGTCTATAATACGACGCAAACCCAATAAAACTCCTAACCTCTCCCACTGAGGTGGGAGTCGGCCAGGAGCTTACACACTGCGTTTTGGCGGGATCGGTAGAAATACCTGAGCGCCCCACGATGTGCCCCAAATAACGCACCGACTCGCGTAACAAATGGCATTTTTGGGGCTTAAATTTCAAATTAGCAGCCCGCATCTTTAGGAAAACCGCCCGCAACCTCTGGAGATGTTCATCAAAAGTTTTGCCAAAGACAATGACGTCATCCAAATAAATCAGGCACGATTCCCATTGCAATCCAGCCAGAACCAATTCCATCAACCGCTGGAAACAGGCCGTGCGGAGTACGGAAAGCAGTTTTAGGCTTTGAATCATCGTCCAGAGGAAGCTGCCAGAATCCCGAAAGTAAGTCCAATGTGGAGAAGAATCGCGCTCCCGCCAAGGCGTCAAGCGATTCGTCCATCCGTGGGAGCGGGTATGCGTCGGCAACCGTAATTTTATTAAGGCGCCGAAAGTCAACGCAAAACCGCAACGAACCGTCCTGCTTCTTAACCAGAACGATCGGCGCTCCCCAAGGGCTGTTGGAGGGAGAAATGATGTCGGCGGCTAGCATGTCATCAACAGCCGATTTGACATGGTCCTTTTCGGCGGGACTCAACCGAAAAGGATTCTGGCGTATTGGCGCGCTGTCACCCGTATCAATATGGTGACGCAGCAGATGAGTGCAGCCCAAATCGTATTTATCCCGACTGAAAACGTCGGAAAATTCCCTCAGTAGTGTCTTAAGACGTTGACGCTCTAAATTTGACAGGTCCGTCGATCCCGCACAAAGCGCCTCGAGCCACCCTTCATCGCTGTCCGAATGTGGACGCGGTGCAGGGACAGCGCCGACATGACTCGCGACGGGTTCCTCACAGGGCACCGGCGTTGCGTGAGCAAGCACGGTCCCCTGTGGGACCACCACCGTCTGCGAGCCCACATTGAGGACCGCGATGAAGGGTTCTCCTTCCCCTCTCACTATGGTCTGGGCCGGGAGTAAATTAGGTCCACTGACCCCGGCCCTAGACGGCCCCAACAGAACCCCTTGAGCCCCAATGCCCTTAGCGAAGGGCCGCCGAAGTTTCAAAGGAATCAACATTTGCGCCCCCGGAGGAACGCGCACCGTTCTATCTACGAATGCCGGCACCGTCGCGAACGCCGTCCGGCTCGTAGCGGGGGATGGCAGAAACGCCATGCGTCGGCCCGATGGGAGCTCAATGCATCCCTGGTCGATTAATATCCTAATCGGCATTTTGGCCAGGAAGTCCGTCCCCAGCAGGCACGGAACCGCCAGCGAGGAGGAAACAAAAATCGGCCCAGATAATTTAATATCCCCGACACAAATTTGGGCACAAATTTGTCCGATGATGCCAAGTGAACCCCCGTTAGCAGCAAAGAATGGCATGTTAACAGGCATCAAGGGACGGCTTTGGGCAGGGAGAATGTTATAAATCAACTCCGAAATAATGGTCACCGATGCTCCTGTATCGACCAGGATGCGCACCTCGACCCCATCGATGTGACCCACAACGGCCGACTCCCGCCGTTGGACGCGATGCTTAGAGCGGCCACGTCCTCAACAGCAGCTGCGGCGATGGCGGGAGTTTCAAAATGTTGCTCCGTGGAAATGGCGGGAAGGCGCTGTGGTCGTCGGCTGCCGTTGCCCGGTGGCGGTCCCGCAGCCCCCAGCTGCGTGATGGTGTCGAGCATGGCGGCTGCGGCGTACAGCAGCTCAGCCCCTCCATCGACGGCTCCCCTTCCTCCAGCTGCTGTGGCGTGGATGCGCCCAGCCCCGGCTGATCGATGGCATCTTCAGCCGTCTCGGGCCCTCCGACTGCAGTGGTGTCTTCTGCCTCTGGTACCCCGACACGAGTCGTCCGGCGTGTATCCATGTTCGTACTTTGTTTCACTTCTGACGCCAGATGTAGTAACGCTTATGACTCGTTCACACCGGAGTTGGAGGCACACTTGTTTATTTAACACCAGCGTTGTGACATACACATTTGAGGGGGTATCGGCCCCCTCACCCGTCTATCTGAGGACACACCTCTTTAGCTCACCCTAGCCTGCCTCTGGACCCTCCACTAATGGGCTAGGGGAGGCTAGCTTGGCCCGACACTGGTCAGTCGGGCCCGGTACCCAGAGTCCAGACCAGCACTGGCTCTGGCCCTGGTACCACGCCACTGGCTCGAGCCTGCGCGGTCCTGATAAGGACGGCGTACCAGGGGGAGTCCAGGGCTCTATCTAAGACGTCTTCCGTCTTCTCTTCTTTAGCTAAACATCACTCCCGAGCCCTTGGATACATTCCCCTTTTATACCCAACCCCTCCCTGAGGGATGGGGCCCCGGGGGATCATAACGACCGAATCGACCCCCCAGGGTGTCTGGCGCGGACGTCGCAGAGGGCACCTGCTCGTGCACTCATGTAGCCCCGCCTACTGTGTTTGTTTACCATAGGCTGCCATGCATAACGGGCTCTCTCTGTAACACCCCTACACATGTGTAGTATTAATAGAGCACTGTAAGAGCGATTTACAATCGTGTGTGCCAGGGACATGCGGTCAGGGGAGGCAGAGCCTCACCTGTCATACTCCAGTGAAAATAGCTGTTATGAAAAAAAAGAATCAAACAAAATAAATATTACGATTTTTCTACTGATCCGTATCATAAATGTCATTTCTGTACGATTGGTGAGGCAGCGATGAGCTCAGCCTCCCCTCTGATTGTGCAACCCCTCAGTAACTGGATGGAGCGTGGGCAATAAACACGTACCTGTTACTATCTCAGTACGTCACCAATGTAATGTTTGTAGACCCCTTCATTTCATGTCCTCGCCTTCCATACGCCAGGTAACTTATTTCAGTATGTGTGTAGTCGTTTACCACGCGCCAATGGAGGAAATTACACACACGTGCGCATGGGGTACAGTGGGGACATTTCGGACGCAGCTGTTGCTGGGGGCCAAAGAGTGAGTCGGAGACGGCCCGAGGGCAATTAAGGACACAAGGCTGTGATTGGCTGGTGGTTGTTGTGAGACTAGGCTCGAAGAAAAGCTGTCTCGGGTGTGGACCAATCAATTTCAAGGACAGTGCATACATTATCAGAGTTGTGTTTTTTGTTTGCATTCCGACTGCAGGTAATGTGGTCAATGCAAACATGACTCCTTCTAAAAAAGGTGTCAGTTTTTTTGCCAGATACAAGGGTAAAAAACCAATTATCATATTTTGCTAATGGCAAAGGAGGTTCCAATGGTGTAAATACAGGGGAGTTTGAGAGTTGAGGAGAGTGGGAGTGGAGTCGAGCCTTGGGGTGGATGCGGACGGATGGAGCTGAAGACAAGAAGTATAGAGTAGCAGTGGAGTAGCAGAAGAAGTATAGGGTAGCAGTGGAGTAACGGAAAGAGTACAGGGTAGCAGTGGAGTAACGGAAGAAGTACAGGGTAGCAGTGGAGTAACGGAAGAAGTATAAGGGTAGCAGTGGAGTAACGGAAGAAGTATAAGGGTAGCAGTGGAGTAACGGAAGAAGTACAGGGTAGCAGAGGAGTAGCAGAAGTACAGGGTAGCAGTGGAGTAACGGAAGTATAAGGGTAGCGGCTTGAGTGAGACGGAGAAGCCGCGAGAGAGCGGCTGGACTGTGGCAGAAGAGCGGAGAGGAGAGTCGGAGAGAGACGAGAGAGTGGAGCGAGCGAAGCCGGTGGAGCGCGGCGAGCAAGCGGAGAATGCGCCGGAGAACGATACTGAAATATGCTGTGTTAGTGGAAATAAATCGAGACAGAAAAGCAAGAAGTTGTCCGCGTAAAGTACAGCACTACATGTGTATAAAAATATTTAGGCTCGCTGGACTCGTCATGAAACTGCAATGAAAAAGCATCAGGGGAGGCAGCTATCACATCTGCCTCACTGAGGGGGACGTGTCTAACACGCCCCCCTCAGTGAGGCCACGCCCCCCTCAGTGTGTGAATGTGGCTCTGACACTAGCCAGTGCCTCCCCAGCCATTGACCTCACCGCACGTCACTGGTGTGTGCTATACATTAACATCTAGATAATATGCTACTTTGATTTGAAGCTTTTGTGACTGCAGGAATCCACTCTTTGGTTACACATAGACTGACATTAATTTGCGAATATCTCATTAAATGTAACATGCTTTTCTCATTAACTTTGAAACATAGACATGCTGCCACCAACAAGGCTGTTTTTGTTACACATCGACAGGCAGCTGCTGACATGGCTAATTTTGTCATACATAGACACGACATTAATTTGCTAATCTCTGATTAACTTTAACATTCTATTATCTTTAACTTTGACTTGCTAATCCTTCTAAAACTTATATAACCCCTTGCTTGCAACAGCTTTCTCACCATTTTTCGCCTGATGACGGACGCAACGTCGTGATTTATTTTATTTCTACTTACGTGACTTTACCGAAAGAACCAGAGAGTGTAACTGTAACGTATCTTATGGTGTGCAGAGTGATACAAATTATCACCTGAACCCTACGACTTATAAAAGTTGCTTGAGCCTGAATGTAACAGCCTCGTGTAGGAATAATGAATCCTGAAATTCCGAAACGAGACTTATTCTGCTTCTGTGAGTCTCAGGCATTAACACTGCATCATATGCATCATGATTAGACACGGACATTGATGCCCTCGCTTCTGGGTGAGAGTGAACTAAGTGCTATTAGAAATGGAGAGTTGTGTTTGTTGTACAACAATTGGAGACTAAGCTAAGGCTAGACTCACAGCACATGAGTACATTGGGTAGGAGTTAGAACTGGGGATTGAACCGAGAACCCGAGTATCTGGAATCAGTTGTTTCAATATCCCAGGTCTCCCCTCCACACTGGGGCAGGAGTGATGAACTCACAGACGAGAGGGAGCAGTCTGCGCATGACTCTCTCAAGGGAGCGGATCGTGGAGGTGTCCAGTGGAGTAGGAGCCGGGGGCGGAGACTTCTTAGGAACCTTTCCCCTGTGACAACGATTAGCAAAAAACAATCAGCATCACTCATAATAAAGGTTTTTTGTGTTAGATCGAGTTATTTATAACTGTGTCGCAACCCTCGACCACCCGATGGGGTTCAACAATGATGACGTCATCCTGCACGATTTAAGACTGGAAGCAGGTGGATGGCTTCACTCAAATTGTAAATGTTGTGGATCCACTCTTTAACACACCGGTGGGCTAAAATCAAATTTGTCTTTTGTCAACGTGACACATTTTTTACTGATTGGCCGTGTCGGGTGGTGGAGGGTTGCGACACATTTATAAATAACGCGATCTCACCGAAAAACCTTTATTATGAACAATACTGGCCGCGAAAGCCTACGTGTTAAATCAGCATCACCCAGCATCACCACACACACAAACGCAAAGCTTCACCACACCACCACATACACAGCATCACCACACACACAAAGCTTCACCACACACACACACAAAGGTTCACCGCACACACACAGCATCACCACACACGCAGCATCACACACAATCACCGCACAAACACAAAGCTTCACCGCACACATGCAGCATCACCACTCACACGCAGCATCACCACTCACACGCAGAGCATCTACACATGCAGACAACGTTTAAAATGCAGCACCATTAAATGGAACCTATGTAACACACAATTCTAGATTTGAAGCTTTCGTGACTGCAATGATTCATATTCTCAGGTTTTTTCGGTAAAGTCACGTAGGTAAAACATTAAAAGTAATGAAAGTAAAATAAAACAAAACAAAAATAAAAATAAAATAAAATTCACGACGTTTCGGAGGCAACACAAGTCTCCGTCATCAGGTGGGACCGTCACAGCCAGATTAGCTGCATCAAGTGAAGCAATGATTCAAGATGTAATCCCTTATAAGCAAGTTGAAGGGGGGCAGGAGAGGGGGGGGGGGAGTTCATTAGAATGTGGTAGCCAATGAATGGAACGTATCGGGAGGGAGGGGGGTGGGAGGGGGAGGGAGCCAACAAAACATTTGGCGACGGCTTGGACGCGGCTGCTGCGCACGCCCAACACAATGGGCAGAGAGGGGGGAGGGGAGGTCTGATACACATGATAGAACAAAGGAACGAAAATGCCCATGTTTATACCAATGCAGGCTGAAAAATGAAGAGAGTACTGTTAAAAATAACTGGGGATGTTAACACTCGGTGAAGTAAATTAAAATAGTGCCTGTCAGATAAGATGGTCCAAAAAGTGTAATTAAGTCTTTTTTGCGTGGTTAATAACATCTTAAAAGTAATGAAAGTAAAATAAAATAAAACAAAACAAAAATAAAAAATAAAATTCACGACGTTTCGGAGGCAACACAAGTCTCCGTCATCAGGTGGGACCGTCACAGCCAGATTAGCTGCATCAAGTGAAGCAATGATTCAAGATGTAATCCCTTATAAGCAAGTTGAAGGGGGGGAGGAGAGGGGGGGGGGGTCATCAGAATGTGGTAGCCAATGAATGGAACGTATCGGGAGGGAGGGGGGTGGGAGGGGGAGGGAGCCAACAAAACATTTGGCGACGGCTTGGGCGCGGCTGCTGTGCACGCCAACACAATGGGCAGAGAGGGGGGAGGGGAGGTCTGATACACATGATAGAACAAAGGAACGAAGATGCCCATGTTTATACCAATGCAGGCTGAAAAATGAAGAGAGTACTGTTAAAAATAACTGGGGATGTTAACACTCGGTGAAGTAAATTAAAATAGTGCCTGTCAGATAAGATGGTCCACAGGCACTATTTTAATTTACTTCACCGAGTGTTAACATCCCCAGTTATTTTTAACAGTACTCTCTCGGTTCATTTTTCAGCCTGCATTGGTATAAACATGGGCATCTTCGTTCCTTTGTTCTATCATGTGTATCAGACCTCCCCTCCCCCCTCTCTGCCCATTGTGTTGGCGTGCACAGCAGCCGCGCCCAAGCCGTCGCCAAATGTTTTGTTGGCTCCCTCCCCCTCCCACCCCCCTCCCTCCCGATACGTTCCATTCATTGGCTACCACATTCTGATGACCCCCCCCCCCTCTCCTCCCCCCCTTCAACTTGCTTATAAGGGATTACATCTTGAATCATTGCTTCACTTGATGCAGCTAATCTGGCTGTGACGGTCCCACCTGATGACGGAGACTTGTGTTGCCTCCGAAACGTCGTGAATTTTATTTTTTATTTTTGTTTTGTTTTATTTTATTTTACTTTCATTACTTTTAATGTTTTACCTACGTGACTTTACCGAAAAAACCTGAGAATATGAATCATTGCAGTCACGAAAGCTTCAAATCTAGAATTAATAACATCTTTCCAGTGATTACTGAGTTTGTACCCATCATCACGGTTGAAATTATGTCTGTGTTTGTATATTTGTATGGCTTCGTGTACAAACCTTTGATGGTAGCCAGGAGGCTTGCAGAGAACCTTGGTCTCGGAAAAGACAATTTCATGAGAGCCCGCCGAGTTGTAGCAATGATCGGCAACGGCCGAAGAATCAGTTCTGCCGTGTTTCAGATCTGACTTGTGCTCGCGGACACGATCAGCAACATGACGTTTTGTTTCTCCAATGTAGCAATCACCACAAATGCAACTCAATTTGTAGACTCCAGGATACTGTAAGTCAGGAACGACATCCTTCACAGATGGAATCAGATCACGGATTTTATGCACTGTGCTGAATCGGACTTGGATCTTATGTTTGTTTAGAATTTTGGAGATCTTTTTGGTCACGCCTGCTATGTATGGTAACGTGATAGTTTTGGTCGGAGTTTCATGTGGTTGTTTCTGTGTGGTGGGAGAGACAGCTTGGCGGATAGTACGATCAGAGTATCCGTTCATCCTGAGGGCCCGATGTACATGTCTTAATTCATCAGTCAGGTGGTGTTGGTCAGAAATGCCATGGGCTCTGTGGTATAGCGTTTTGATGAGAGAATTCTTTTGAGATGGGTGGTGGTGGGAATCCGGTTTCAGGTAGGAATCTGTGTGGGTGGCTTTCCTGTAGACAGAATGTCCCAAGGATCCGTCAAGCCTCCTCTTAAACAGAATATCCAAGAATGGTAGTTTACCGTCTTTCTCCACTTCCATGGTGAATCTGATAGATGGGTGTCTAGAATTGATGTGGTCCAAGAAGTGGTTCAATGCTGGGAGGCCATGTGGCCAGATGACGAAAGTATCATCCACATATCTCTTCCACAGGGAAGGACGCAGGGTGGATGTCTGGATGGCGTCTGATTCAAACTTTTCCATGAAAATGTTGGCTATAACTGGTGACAAGGGGGAGCCCATAGGGGTACCCTCATTCTGTTTGTAGAAGGTGCCATTCCAGGTAAAATAGGTGTTGGTGAGGCAATGCCTAACCAGCGCAGGTACATCAGAATTCAATCCCTGTTGGACTAAGTCCTCAATTATTGTTAGGGTGTCCGGTACTGGGACTTTGGTAAACAAAGATACTACATCAAAGCGGATATGATTTGATTTCTCAGATTGATGTAGCCCTCAGAGGCATAGGACACATCCATGCTGATGTAGCAAGAGCTGAAATAGCTACTATTCTCAAGAATGCTAAGAAACCCACTAGTAACATCAGCAAAAACGAACGCTCTGAACTCGCGAATTTAAAAAAGAGAGATGATATAGTCATCCTCTCGGCAGACAAGGGCAATGCCACGGTCATCATGGATAAAGATTCATACAACAACAAAATCCTGGACCTTCTTAATGATGGGAGTTACTCCAAAATTAAAAACGATCCCACTAAAAGCCTAACGACAAAAACCAACAGTATCATCATGAGTTCGACTTCCCTAATCGAACCAAGCAAACGTCCCTCTCTAAAACCATCGGCGGCAAGACCTCCCAGACTCTATGGTCTTCCTAAAATCCATAAAGAAGGCACCCCGCTACGACCCATCGTGTCGACGATAAACTCTCCGACGTACAAACTAGCCCGTTTTCTATCAGATACTCTGCTCCCCTTCACAGGCAAGACCTCTTCGGCAGTACTCAACTCAACCCAATTAGTCTCTATGGTTAAGGACATGGTACTATCTCCTGATGACATTCTCGTCAGCTTTGATGTAGTATCTTTGTTTACCAAAGTCCCAGTACCGGACACCCTAACAATAATTGAGGACTTAGTCCAACAGGGATTGAATTCTGATGTACCTGCGCTGGTTAGGCATTGCCTCACCAACACCTATTTTACCTGGAATGGCACCTTCTACAAACAGAATGAGGGTACCCCTATGGGCTCCCCCTTGTCACCAGTTATAGCCAACATTTTCATGGAAAAGTTTGAATCAGACGCCATCCAGACATCCACCCTGCGTCCTTCCCTGTGGAAGAGATATGTGGATGATACTTTCGTCATCTGGCCACATGGCCTCCCAGCATTGAACCACTTCTTGGACCACATCAATTCTAGACACCCATCTATCAGATTCACCATGGAAGTGGAGAAAGACGGTAAACTACCATTCTTGGATATTCTGTTTAAGAGGAGGCTTGACGGATCCTTGGGACATTCTGTCTACAGGAAAGCCACCCACACAGATTCCTACCTGAAACCGGATTCCCACCACCACCCATCTCAAAAGAATTCTCTCATCAAAACGCTATACCACAGAGCCCATGGCATTTCTGACCAACACCACCTGACTGATGAATTAAGACATGTACATCGGGCCCTCAGGATGAACGGATACTCTGATCGTACTATCCGCCAAGCTGTCTCTCCCACCACACAGAAACAACCACATGAAACTCCGACCAAAACTATCACGTTACCATACATAACAGGCGTGACCAAAAAGATCTCCAAAATTCTAAACAAACATAAGATCCAAGTCCGATTCAGCACAGTGCATAAAATCCGTGATCTGATTCCATCTGTGAAGGATGTCGTTCCTGACTTACAGTATCCTGGAGTCTACAAATTGAGTTGCATTTGTGGTGATTGCTACATTGGAGAAACAAAACGTCATGTTGCTGATCGTGTCCGCGAGCACAAGTCAGATCTGAAACACGGCAGAACTGATTCTTCGGCCGTTGCCGATCATTGCTACAACTCGGCGGGCTCTCATGAAATTGTCTTTTCCGAGACCAAGGTTCTCTGCAAGCCTCCTGGCTACCATCAAAGGTTTGTACACGAAGCCATACAAATATACAAACACAGACATAATTTCAACCGTGATGATGGGTACAAACTCAGTAATCACTGGAAAGATGTTATTAACCACGCAAAAAAGACTTAATTACACTTTTTGGACCATCTTATCTGACAGGCACTATTTTAATTTACTTCACTGAGTGTTAACATCCCCAGTTATTTTTAACAGTACTCTCTTCATTTTTCAGCCTGCATTGGTATAAACATGGGCATTTTCGTTCCTTTGTTCTATCATGTGTATCAGACCTCCCCTCCCCCCTCTCTGCCCATTGTGTTGGGCGTGCGCAGCAGCCGCGTCCAAGCCGTCGCCAAATGTTTTGTTGGCTCCCTCCCCCTCCCACCCCCCTCCCTCCCGATACGTTCCATTCATTGGCTACCACATTCTAATGAACTCCCCCCCCCCCTCTCCTCCCCCCCTTCAACTTGCTTATAAGGGATTACATCTTGAATCATTGCTTCACTTGATGCAGCTAATCTGGCTGTGACGGTCCCACCTGATGACGGAGACTTGTGTTGCCTCCGAAACGTCGTGAATTTTATTTTATTTTTATTTTTGTTTTGTTTTATTTTACTTTCATTACTTTTAATGTTTTACCTACGTGACTTTACCGAAAAAACCTGAGAATATGTAACACACAGTTCATGCTCCATACATAGCCCTTGTGCAATATGCAGTACTCTACACAACATTAGCATGGTCACACGCATCCAGTTTGTAACACTGGCTCAATATAAACAGCCGATGTTCCACATACAGATAATCACAGACAGCACTAGCACACAGAGCAAATGGTCCATATTATCACAAAGAGCATCATCACACAAATATGTATGTGTGTATATTTAGCATCTTACGCATCGAACGTAGCCAACCATACTAATCGAAGGTGAGGGGAATGACAAACTAAACAAAACAGTTCTAAAGAAATGAGCTAGAATAGTATCGTTGACAGTTATTCAAACGTACGGTTACATTAAAACCACCTGACGTTATCTTTAATTTATGCAATAGGGATTCAAATCACTATCCAAGTAAACTGCAATCACAACGGTGATTAAAATCACTGTACAAGCAAACACACAGCTCAAGGCTCCCACACTGCACCGCCTCGTGGTGCTGCTCTGTGATGGTTGAGGATCTGTACCTGCGTGTCTCCTCCAGGTGCCCCTGTGGGATACAGAGAGATACGTCACTGTGATGCTGCCTTCATTCGTTCCCAAGGCATCGCTCGAGTTCCCTCTGCGAATCGCATTGACCGGAATCTGAATCCCACGTCTTGGCTAATGACCCCGTGAAGGCCCAATCTGTATCCTTGGTTAATAAGTGAAGCACTCTTCTCAAGACCTGAGCATCTCAACCCTTCAGCCAGGGTTGGAGTTCCCTTCAGCCTTTGGCAGTGCTCATTTCCCGTGGCATGAGACATCCTCTAAAAATTATATTCAATGTCTATTTCTGCAGAGGCAATTCATGTCCGTACATTAAAGGTGCTTGAGAGTGGATATCGAATACCTGATAGAAACAAAGAAACTGTTTGTAAAATCGTCGATTAAATAGTATAACATCAGGTATTTAGAATTGAACTTCATCTGAATGTTATCTTTATGGTAATATGTGAAATTATCTGCAGGAAATACGATAAGAAACATAATTAAATGAGAAGATACTGGGATTTCAAATGCAGCCACTATCGTGGTTAAGTGAAATTATTATTGTTATTGATGCTGTGTTCTCAAGTTCCGAGCATCTAAACCCTAGGGCCAGAAGCCTCTACTGCGGAGGGCTCTGTCAAACTGGGGCACTCGCCTTGGCTTTTCGAGTGGTCTACCTTCAGGAACGTGAGCGAGTCCCTCTCATCCATCAGAGTGTGCAGGCGCGCGGCAGCGTCCTGCAGCTTGCTGATCTCGTGCTTGTAATGAGCGATGTTCTTGTCGATCTGGGACAGCAGCTCCTTCTCCTTCAGTTCCGCGCGATGTAAAGCCGTCCTCTCGTCCTCATCGAGTGCCGTTCTCAGACGGGTGAACTCGGCTTTGATTCGTTCCTTCACCCTAGTCATAGATCCCTGTCGAGACACGCGGATTCTCATGATTCCCCAATTCCCCTGTACATTAAGCAGTCTCCCTCCTTAACCTCCCTTCATTCGTCTCTGAAAGCTCACCCATTCCCTTCCACTCCCCTCGCTCCTCCAATCCTTCTCATCCCTCCCCTGCCCTTTTGTGACCCCTATGTGCTCTCTGTTACGGTCACGGATTTCTTGGCCCGTACATGCCCGTGTCCTCGAACTTTATTTTTATTACCGCGTTTTAAAATATATAAAGCACCTTGAGATAACATACTCTATAAATATGAGATAAAATAACGTTCTCCATTAGCAGTGATCATCATAATTTTTATTAATGATCATACCAACTTGATTTGAAAACAACATTGGTTTGATCCTTATATTTCAAAATTAATGAAAACTAGAGAAATTGTCTGGAATAAAGAAAAATCATAAAAAAACCCTTTCTAATTAGATTAACTCTAAAACAATAAGCATATAGCTATACTCACCAAGCAATAAACGCAAAATGTTCTTACCACCACCAAACTATAGGAAAGCTAAATATTCTTGCAAATAAACTCATTGGATTGCAAATAACTGTTCACAAAACAAGACATTGTCGATGGATTAAAATCTCATTTTGGATCAGCAGGAACTATATCTTTGACAAAACACATCAGAGTAAAATGTATCCTAATACACCACTGTTCACGTAACTCACTTCTTCCTCTTCGGACATCCTAAAATTTCGTCGTGAAAGCCATCGTCCATATTTCTCGTTTAGTCCCATATCTGAACTGGATGTATTGGATAAGCTAGCATCAATTAAGACATCATCCACGGGAGAAGAGGAGTTGCCTGCATTTGTAATTGCGGTGGTGGCAGATCTCATTTATAAACCTCTAACACATTTTAAGCTTCTCATTTACCAATGGTACATTTCCGCGAGAGTGGAAATCCGCTCTTAACTCGTCCAGTATATAAAAATGGCTCCAAAGAAGACCCTAATAAGTGTAGACCAAACTCTATTCTTTGAGCAGTTAATAAAATATTCGAAAAAATACTTAAATCACAAATAGACTGCGACTTAAAAACTCACACTCTGCTTCACAGGAAACTGTCTGGTTTTAAAGACAATTACTGCACCGCCACCGCAATAGCGTATGTATTACATTTTCTATTCAGTAACCTGCATAAAGGCCACTACTGCTTTGCACTATTCCTCGAATTGTCAAAAGCCTTTGCTGTTCACCATTGTTGTATATATGCCTTTTCCAAAAAAATTTATTCAGTGTAATATTGTCTATTTTAATGGCATGGCTCCTTGGAGATATATATATATGGTTCGCCTGCATGCCGACAGTCGGGAAAACCAGATGACGAAGCCAAACCAGCACTAGAATGAGAAGCGGGTAAACAGAAACAAGAGATATTGATCAGATGGACATGATGAGAATAACCAAAGCTAAGGAGGGCCTTGAAGCCGGAGCATATTTACTTCCCAGGAATTGACCTCACTCATGTAGCAAAGGAGGAACACGTTCACGACAGGCTATAGAGGAACAACTCTTGCATGGGCAAGGAGTGACCCACGGACATTTTTGAGAAATACATTTATGCAAGGAAGGACCCTTGGCAAAACACCGTAAACTCGTTTCCACCCGAGGGTAAATACAGGGCAAAGATACAAGAATGTCCCTTGCCGTTTCACTCTCTGAATTAACAAACCCTGGTGCCTGGAAAGTTAAAACGTTCAAATGCCAACCACTGCATATGAATATTCTTAAACATCATGATATTAAACGTTAACTTTCGTGATCGGATGTATTGTTACATTATAATACAGCACAGTCAGGGTTTTTTTTAATACGACTAGTTGCATGTGTTATTAAACTCCACCTATTACTACTATAATGAGCCAAGGATGTGTGTGTAACGCACGTGACGTCACTCCACATGCCGCACCCATCTCCCCCCCCGGTCATTAGTATTCATGAGCGGATGCATTTTTACACTCACGCTGAAGATAGTCGAGCTGAAAAAAAATTTTGTCGCATATATTCGCTTTAAGTTTGACGTTTCGATATTGAAAGTGAATCTAATAAATAATTCTACACAGCAACAAAGTGGATTTGGTGTCTTTATTTATTTCTTCTGCACTTGAAACGAACGGTAAGTCTAATTTATGCTTCTACATTATGGTAAAATAGACATTTCTCGGTGATTTTCCAGATATTGTATCGAATTCCACTTTATTTCAACCCTAGCGACCGAAAACAGAAGATAATTAAGTATCAGAGCAGTGAATTTGAACAAATTTAAGGTTCATTATATACAGTGCTACAGTGACAAAGTGAGGTGTTTTATGACAGTTTTGTGCAAGAATCACTGCCATTAATACAGTGCTAGTGAAATGCAGTGAAGTGTTTCGTGACATACTTTTGTGCAAGATTCACTGACAATAAATGTACACAAGATACAATTATACTCTGCCCAATTTTTTCATAAATATTACAGCTTCTGTCGGAGTATGGGCAAACAAGCTAGTCAATACATACGTGTCATGAGATCTGGGTTAAGCATATAAACTTGATAATGAATTATGAAAGTTTGTATTGAAAAATTGAACCAAAGGATTATTCAGAAAATATACATAATGCGAATTGTGTAAATTCTCCACGACCAAAATAATATGTATTCCAGGGGTATAACCAGAGCCCGCCCAACCTTTGTCTTCACGGTGGCTGTCATTGCATGCTGCAGCAGGAATCCATTTTAAGATGAGCAGACCAAAAGAGGAAGGAAGGCCGTTTCACAATAAATAAGGTTACAGACACACACCACACCTTGGGGCAATTAAGTGGGTCTGTGCCCACATAAATTGTGGGATAACCTCGGTCGGGATCGATCAGGTGCCAGGATGTCTGCAGAGCCAGAACCAGGCATGAACTCAGGCTGACCCAATGGACGCACCATGCGTGCAAATATGGGAGAACATTGGGCTATAATATGTCCTAGGTAATTAACCACACGAGCTAGAAATTCGATAAAAAACAGCACCCAAAATAATACAAGTCAGTCTTGCAACGCACACTCCGGGGGCAGCCGTAACCAGGCAAGTGTCGAGTTTTGTTGAGGCAAAGGCTCTGTGTCGCTAAGTGTTGATTTCTGCGCTTACAGACTCCGAATATCACTGAAAGTTTTTTCTAAGTTTTTCCTTATTCTTAGGCTTTTTCGGTAAAGTCAGACCTGTTCTTCACCTGAGGACGCTGTCTTTCCGACAGACCTGTTCTTCACCTCAGGATGGCTGCTTGCGTTGTGGCCGAAACGTCATGAGAATTATTTTATGTTTTATTTTTATTATTTTATTATTTCCCTTCTACGTGACTTTACCAAAAGAACCAAGAAGACTGTCATGTTAGTATGGAATAAATCTCCAAACGAAGTCACAGAATTTCCAACACGATTTCCATTTAATTCAACATCAATTGGCATTACGAAAATAACTCCTGAATCCTAAATATCAAAGATCATGGTCTTTTCTTCAAAATAAATTCTAGTTTCATTCTCTTAATACAGATATCAGAAACAATAATACTGAACAGATGAATTGCTTCAAATACTTAGGTTTACAATATTGATTTCAAATTATATTTCAAACCCATCTTGATCACATCATAACGAAAATCCTTAAAACATTTATTTATATATTTAAACATTAGATTACACCTGATTAAACATTAGATTATACCTGAAAATTGTAAAGCGATCATTGTACCACTGTTTGACTATGGTGATGCTGCTTACATATCAGCCACTAATGAATGACTAAACAGACTAATGTTATATTCTTTGGGTCTTTCGGTAAAGTCACGTAGATAGAACAATTAAATAATACAAATTAAAACTTGCCTGATTTCTGTCAGAGACCTTACAGCCATTCACTGGTAAGACCACCTCAGCCGTACTTAACTCAGCTCACTTGGTATTGTTAATTAAGGACATCTCACTATCTCCAGGAGATTTGCACGTTAGTTTCGATGTAGTATCTTTGTTTTGTCGGCTGAGAAGATGGCGATGTCATCCCTCTTTTTAATTGAGAAAGCTCAAAACGCTCATCCTTACTGATGTTGCTGATAGGTGTCTTAGCGTTTTTGAGGATTGCAGCGATTGCCGATCTTGCCACGTTTGCAGTAATGTATCTCAAACCCTGAAGCGCTACATCAACCTGGGAAATAATATCATTCACTGGGATGTGTTTATGGGTGACTGCGAAATTCAACCCATTAGCCAGAACCGATTTTAGGCTGTCGGAAATTAGACTATTACTCTGAGAACAATCTTGTCAACGTTTAACTTTTTAACGTGTGGATCTAGCTTCTTCTTGGAAAGGAGGTTGAGCTTGGAAATAAAGTTATCTTTGCATTTAGCGTACATTGAAGCGGCTGAAGATGCTGTCATGTTATCTAGATGTTCGCAATCAGATGTAGAAATTTTTTCTGTCAACGTTAAGTGTGATTTTCGCCTGAGGACGACCGCTTGCGTCGCGATCAAAACGTCTTTTTTATCTACATGACTTTACCAAAAGAACCAAAGAGTATGGATTCCTGCAGTCACGAAAGCTTCAAATCAAGATTCAAGAGAGTCTTGTCCAAAAGATCTAGTTCAAATCAGAGTAATCTTATTCTCTCTGAGATCAAGGCCAGCCTGCCCTGAACAAGATCCGTTTAGCATTAGGAGATGTGACAGCAGCAGATGTCAATGTAAAGGAGCTCGGTATTACCTTAGTGTCGCGGCATTTCTTCAGAAATGTGACGACTCGATCAGATGAGACTTCTTGTCTCGAAGTTTGTTAAAATATCTTATAGTTGTGTGGAAACCCTCCCCGTAGAGGCGGTTAAATCCTGACTTAAAGTTTATTTTCTTTGAACCCATCTATGTGACTTTACCAAAAGACCCAAAATATATTAATTCCTGCAGTCATGAAAGCTCTAAGTCAAGATTTGCTTCTGATTGTTGAAGGGTTGCAACAATTTTTTTGAGAGAAAGTCCACGCCGATTACAAAGAGGACCCACTACGCACAACGTGAAGAGAAAACAATGGGACTGAAAAAACAGCGGCACCAGTGCAAAATACTAGTTGTACAGTACAACGAATTGTGTACAGAGACATTTAACGTTAGGTGCCTCACAGTCAGTGACGTGAGAGCAAAACAACATATATCGAGGCGACGTATATCGGGAACCCCCTGTACTTATGTTCTCCACAACGTGGTTATTGTGTAAATTATGAATATCACCAGCTGAATTGATGTCCTGTTTTACAGCAGGATTTGTGTTACAATGGATACATATGCATGCGACAACACACACAGGGTCATAGCAATATATTTTGAAGACAGTATTATTTTAATGTACGCAATTACTTAATTATCTTACAAATAAAATGTATGCCACCAAAAGAATGCATCACGATTCGTGCAAATTCTATTTAAAAGTTTTAAGTAATCATTGACTATATGTTGTGTTTGCTTTCGAGTTGGGTGCGTTTTATGAGAGCAAAACTGTTTTCCTACATTCCCTGAAGTCCCATCTCTTGTGTTTATTCTAAGCATTTAACAGCTGATGTCCTGTCGTATTTCATCGTCATCTTCACTCGTTTAATTTATAGTTCATAATTCAATATAGTCGTTGCTCCATACTGTGTTATTTGATCTCACCCATAGCTAGTAACTCGAGTTATCCTCCGATATGCTTTGCAGTTTCGCGAGATATGAACTTTCTTTGGTACATAAACTTTGCATTTTTAAAAATTTACATTTAAAGCACCCATAGGCATAATAATGCAATATCCTGCACAGTTAATACACATTGAAACAAGACTAACAGAGTTCAATTGAAACTGCGGAGTTATCCTCACAGCGAAGGTCACAGACTCCATGTAGGGTGGAGGTCACGGGGTCACAGAGTCCACACGTGGTACCTGCACGTCCTTGCGAGTGGCCTCCATCCATCCAACGGACGCCTCCGTCTCCCTCTTCATCTCTTCCACAACTTGCGTCTCCTCTCCGACTCCACTCTGCAAGAGATGAAGCCACCAGAGGAGCTCCCTCTCAGCTCTACTCCACATGGAGCCCTCCACAGTGATGGTTTTATAACTCCCCCCCACCAGAAAAAAGTCCAAGGAAGTCAGCTTGAAAGAAAAAAGAGCGTGTAGAGAGAATCATCCCATACTGATGGTCTTGATTTAATGAAACGTTGTTGCACTCTTATGGGCTCAGATAATGGTATTGTTCGCGCCTGATGGGCTCCCACTCAACCCACACCGGACTCACCTTCCGTATCTGATGCTCATCCTCCAGTGTGATTAACTTATGACCAATGTGGTCACCTGCGATGGTGCAGTCCTTGCACACGGGGCTGAAGTCTTGCTTGCAGTAGAACTTGAGCTCCTGTTTGTGCCTCTTGCACTTGCGTTCTTCATCTGGTGAAATCAGGACGTGGTCCTTCAACTTCGCTCTCTCCAGGTGAGGCGCGAGGTGCTCCGTGCAGAAGGACGTCTCACACTTGAGGCAAGTCTTCACTGCAGGCGTCTTGCCTTCTGGGCAGTGGTCACAGAAAACAACACCATCAGCAGCAACAGCAGCCATGGTCTCAGTCACTCGCAGCTGCTCTATGAGGTTGGCGATCGTCACGTTCCTGGTTAGCTCGGGTCGTCGAGGGAAGGTCTTGCAGCACTGCGGGCAGCAGTAGGAGTCTGTCTCCTTCCAGGCGTCCTCCACGCACTGGAGGCAGAACGAGTGGCCGCAGCTCAGCGTGCAGGGGCAGACAAACGTGTCCAGGCAGATGGAGCAGGTCAACTCTCGGTCCACGTTCTCAGCGGGAGCTGTGCTCGCCATGACCCGAGGATGCACCCAGAATAGTTCCTCACTGTGCCTCAAAGAATATATTTCAACAAAAATACTTTGTGTTTATAATATCGTGAGATGTTGATTAACATTGACGAGGTGTGTTCTGTTCAGGAGACGCTGTGTGAGCAGCTCACCCAGCGAAAACGAACACGGAAGTAATATGTCCGCGATGACTCACGGAGAGAGAAACCATTACCAACCACAGGGGTGATTCTATTCTATTATTTCACAAATTTACGACGAAAACTTTACCATATTCCTTCGATCCAAATTCAAATTTGTTAATCATTGTATAATAACAATTACAGTGATTTATAATGCTGTATCTTGCTTTTTTATGTTTTAAAGTAAAAGTTAATGCAAAATTGTTGCTATCCCCCCCCCCACCCGCTGAGTGAGTGCTCCATTCCAAACAGCCCAACAGCTACGGTGAGCAATGTGGATCAAAGCAGACACCGGTAACGCGATTTGTTATTATCACAGATGTTAATTTGGCATCTTTGTACTGACGTATATCAGAATCGGAATATTTATACTGCAGGAAGAATCCGATGATCTGTAAAGCTCTTTGTAACAGATGTCCAGTAGGAGCACGGGGTAAGAACGTTACAACAACAAACAGAACACAAACATGATAGTAGCGCAAGTACAAGGAAAGTTAACACATCACCATAACACATCTGCAGTAGTTTAATACCATAACACACCTAACAGTTTTTATAGGTTTTTTTCGGTAAAGTCACGTAGGTAAAAAATAAAAATGTATAAAAGTAAAATAAATAAAAAATCACGACGTTTCGGAGGCAACACAAGCTTCCGTCTTGCCTCCGAAACGTCGTGATTTTAATTTTATTTTTTATTTTACTTTTATTAATTAAAATTGACCTACGTGACTTTACCGAAAAAACCTAAGAATATGAATCCTTGCAGTCACGAAAGCTTCAAATCTAGAACACCTAACAGTAGTTTAACACGTAAAGCTTTCGCGACCAATAACCATTATACAGTTTTATCGGGGGTTAACCATCTAACCCAAACAACCTGCATTATGGACATCTACAGTATATATATAAATATAAAAGTTAGTAGTTCCCTGCATCTTGTTGACATTCGGGCGATTGCCACAAAGTGCTTTGCTTTATCCACCGCTTTCTTTGTTGTTGGAGTGCAGCGACGACTTCGCCTTGGCTCCGTGTCGCCATGGACTGCGTCTGTAGCGCGTTGTGGCGAACGGCGTGCGGGTGGTGCAGGTCGTTGACGCACAACAGCTGCTGCTGCTGTTGTTGTTGTTGTACAACATTAATGGTTGACGTCTCATCAATGTCTCTTTCAATTTACTACGCGCGATTTTATCGCCGATGTGACTTTTTACTTTGACGACAGACACTTTTCATCGTTCTTGATTTGAAGCTGTCGTGACTGCAAGAATCCATACTCTTTGATTGTTTCGGTAAAAAAAAATATCTACGTGACTTTACCGAAAGAACCAAGAATATAAAATATATTGTTCAATATTTAAAATCGTCAATACCTAAACAAAATAAGTCATCACCTATTCTTGTCAATGTTAACATTTTACATCCTTTACTCTGGCTGATTTTGGCAAATTCTATTAAAAATATTTCTTTATATTTTACCAGGTAAGATCCACTGAGCTATGTAGCTCTTTCTTTAAGCGACCTGGCCACGATTGAAAGCTCAACAAAGTGGCTTTTCGCGTGGATATTTTTTCAGCCAAAAACTTTAAACGCGTGATGTTGATTCTAAATGTCGAGAGGAAACCAGAGGAAGCGGAAAAAAATCCACGGGACCACGGCGAGAGGGACACGCAAACTACAAATATACAGCAGCAGGCGTCAGGGTTGGAATGGAACCCACGACCTCCTGTATACCAGGCGAGGTAGTTAACATCTCCTAGCCACCGCAGCGATATGTAAAAAGCACGGAGCAGCCACGACGAACAAGGAAATGATCTGACTTCACCTGCAGTTAAATTATGAACAGCACTAGACTCGCCCTGGAATGTTCCCCGCGGCAGCCCGTGCTCACCTGTGTAGACGTGGCGTTACATTTGTAATGTAGCTCTCAGAGACACCGTCTTATTCTTCATGTATATTTATTATGAATAAAGTCTGCTGACAACGTAACGAGTGACGATATACACTTGGGTAATTAGACGACTCTATTCTGATGAGACAATGTAATTCGAGCCTCAAGACTACTCAGAGACGATGGAGACGACGGCGATTCCCCACAACAACAACAGCTCCCAGGTCCGGTTCGCACCGTCTCTTATTCAATCTTACACTTCACGGCCATTGGGTCACGTGCTTCCCCTCACGTGATCCTGTCAACGCTCGTCCCATCAATCATCATTATCACGTCAATTAGTAACCATGGTCCCGGGGAGCCGTACTCTCCCTCTATCGCTTCGTACTGTCTTTTCAGATTTAAAAATATAAGTAGGCTAATCGCGACGAATATTCATTAAACGTGTTTTTTGGTTAGATCGCGTAAATATTTAACGTGTCGTTAAACCCGCCACCACCCGACACAATCAATGAGAAAGGTTTGTCACGTAAACAAAACACTGGCTAGGGTGAGGCTGTGCGTTTTGCCCAGCAAACTACACCGCTGTCAGATCGTATTCAGGGTTTAAAAAACCGATTCCCCTAAACCAGGGGGTTCAGAAACCAAAATAACGAGATATGTTTTCTTTGTTTGTTACAATTCGGTAAGTAAAAAAACCCAACACGTTATTTCAAGAGCTGCAATGCAACGTGGTGTGGGTACAAGACGGTGGTGGTGGTCCTTGATAAGTAAAAACGTGGTGTGAGTACGAGAGACGGTGGTGGTGGTCCTTGATAAATAAAAACGTGGTGTGAGTACGAGAGACCGTGGTGGTGGTGGTCCTTGATAAATAAGAACGTGGTGTGACTACGGGAGACCGTGGTGGTGGTCCTTGATAAATAAGAATGTGGTGTGAGTACGAGAGACGGTGGTGGTGGTCCTTGATAAATAAAAACGTGGTGTGGGTACGAGAGACGGTGCTGGTGGTGATGCGTGATAAATAAGAACGTGGTGTGAGTACGAGAGACTGTGGTGGTGGTCCTTGATAAATAAGAACGTGGTGTGAGTACGAGAGACGGTGCTGGTGGTCCTTGATAAAAAAAAACGTGGTGTGAGTACGATAGACGGTGCTGGTGGTGCTTGATAAATAAGAATGTGGTGTGAATACGAGAGACGGTGGTGGTGTTGGTCCTTGATAAATAAAAACGTCTCACGAAGCAGCCGTCCCTCAAAGAGCCGCACGCCGCTACGGAGCTGCAGGTTGCAGACCCCGTGCCCTGAACCAACTGGCGTGAGCGTCAAGTAATAATTATAATTTAATACTCTTTGGTTCTTTCGGTAAAGTCACGTAGGTATAAAATTAATTAAATCACGACGTTTCGGGCGCAACACAAGCATCCGTCATCAGGTGGGACAACCACAGCAAGAAACAATACGGGTAAACCCATATGGGTTGACAGGTATGGGTATGTAACAACATTACACATCACACTATACAGCACACTTTGTAACTCAGCTATAGTACATGGTGAGGGTATGTAACAACATTACACACAGGTATACTGTATCTGAGCTGTACACAGTAGATAGTGTGATGTGTCATGTTATGGACAACCTCATCGCTTGAATCTGGGTAGTAAATATTAACACACACTCGCATAGCTACTCAGTGGTGTGAGTTGCACTCTCAAAGACACGTAGAAACTGAAATGCACAAAAATATATATGTACACGTGCAAATACACACGTATTTTTAACAATAAAAACTCACGTTTATTCATGACACTCTGTGGCCTTAAAAGGCAGTACTGTATACAACAGGCGACGTTTCGAGCAAAGGCCCCTCTTCACAGCACGAGAGGTAGAGCGACTCTACGAATGTGCTGAGATTGTTTGTTGTTGTTATTTGTCCGCCACTGCCAAACGTAGCGTCACCAAAACATTTTGGTGATTGGAGAACGGCTCGCCATGCTTAGGCGCTACAGAGGCTGGCGTTGTTATTTATTTATTAATTCGCTGTTGATCCGCTTAACTCTGCCACGTGCACACAGAGAGAAACGCGTGCGTGGGAACCAATTCCAAACCCTTACATTCACTCAAGCAACGATCATCAGAGTACAAACCCCAAGCACGCACGCACTCATTCAGAATCGCCCTCCTCCTTTAACTCTCAATGATGTCCTATGAATAGGTCCGTTGCCTGAAACGTCGTTTAATGTTACTTTTAAGCTCCACGCAGTGTTTTACGAACGCGTTGAGTTACTTTGTGACAGCGAGAGAACGTCCCACATGAACCGTCAGTGCGCACCGCGCTTTCGTGCGTTTGACTGCCCTCTGATGCTCGTGGGTGTTTTGCCTTGCCTCTGTTCTTGGCTCTGTATCAATGTGTTTCACGTTGTTTATAAACGTAAACCGTGTAAGATGTAGATTGTAACGTTTTTATTTGGAGTGATTAGATGTTAACTCCCTCGCCTGGTCTGCAGGAGGTCGTGGATTCGATCCCGACCCCGACGCCTGCTGCATATTAGGAGTTAGCGTGTCTCTCTCACTGGGGTCGTTTACTCCCTCCACATTTAGAATCAACATCACGCGTTTCGAGTATTAAGCTTCTGCTATACATTTCCACGTGATTATAAGCCACTTCGTTGAGCTATCATCTGTGATGGCCAGATCGTTTATGAAAAAGAGCTACATTGCTCAATGTGCCTTACCTGATAAAATATAACAATATATTGTCCGTAGTAAATCGTTTTATTGAAGTTTTTACGCATTTGTCACTTGACACCTTGGACACCCTTGCGAATGAGAAGTTAAATCGAGCGACTTTCCAGGTAAAATATTTTAACCATCAACATCCTGGGGGCTCACAACATCGGAGATGAACAAGGAAACCAACATTACTTCGCACGAGGTTATAAACATCACGAAACACTCCGTGGAAATGTGACTAACCAAGACACGACTCGACTCAACTGCTTAGACAGGAGCGTTGCATTCACACCGCGGTGTTCGGGTTTAGAGGTCACGATTTTTACAAAACCCAGAGTGGCCAGGCAAACGGTGATGGTTTGTCCCTTGGACTGATTTCGTCGCCTATGGTGAGGCTCTGTGGGTTTCTGCACCAAGCCGTACCTTGTAAAACATTCTTATTAAAGGGTTTATAAAAAAAAAGGTATGTCGTCTCTATCATTGATATTTATTTGTTCTGGATTTATGTTAGCATAACTGTTTAAAATTGTCTTTAAAAAATAGTAAACATTAAATTGTTAATTTTTTTGACAAATCATCTCACAACTTTACGTGTAAATGAGTGGGGGATCAGGTGGGAGGGTAGGAGGGTGATTGTGTGGGTGGTTGAGCAGGTGTGTGTGTGTCGGTGGAGATTGGTGTTGTAGTGGTTAGTGCGCTGTGCTATGAACCTGCCGATCCAAGTTCAATTCCCACTCATGGCCACCAACACCAGTGACCATTGTCTGAACTGGTCATGAGCCTCCCTTAGGTCGATGCAGCCTCAAATGAGTATCTGGTGTGGAGTATAAATATCACCACTCGGGAGACAAAGGCGGCCGGGCTTTGTGATGGCCGCCCACCCACTCGTGTGCCGTGTCGGCCTTCATAGATGCTCGCTAACAGGACTTGCCCAACAGTCTGTTCAGGCTATTCGGGGGATCTTTGCCTTTGTGCCGGTGGGTGAGTGAGCGGGTGTGCAGGTGATCAGGTGGGAGAGAAATCAGACGGAAATGGGTGCTTTAAAAAGAATGAGGTTGGCAGGTGGGAGGGTGGCAGGATGGGCAGGTGTATGGCCGAGCAGGTGTGAGTGAGGGCAGGCGGGAGGGAGGGTCTCTGTAGACGGCTGAGGGGGTATTAGGTTCGGGAGTAGCAGGTGTCGGGGAGGAGAGTGTTGGGTGCAGGTGAGTGGGTGGTGGTCATCATTACGATGTGTAGTCATTATCATCATCGTGCTCTTCATCATCATCTATCAGTCAGGATCCATTCATCATCATAGCTCATGATGACGAGGAACAAGCAAACTGACAGAGTGCAGCAAAAAATAACACGAGATGCGCCATGGAATGTTGCCCAAGGCTACAGACACCACTTACCTGTGAAGGCGTAAGCTGTAGATTTACTAACTGTGCCAGGGTTTAATATCCGTTAATGACATCTAAACAAACAAAACAACAGCAACCATCCCAAAAAATACATGTTTACACAAGTCAGTCTCAGCTATGAGAGAGTCACATTCACAGCCTAGATGACAATCTTGACAATAGATTTTCAGATTTTATTTTTTATTCACCCAGAACACATTGACCCTTGACCCACAATACAATGTGATTACAATTCACAGGTAACCCAGAACACAATCAAGTCTATGTAGTACGCGATCTAACCCAATAAACCTTTATCATTGATAATATTGGTCGCGAAAGCCTACGTGTTAAAGTCGATTTGTTTAACCAGGTGAGAACTCAAGAGACCAGGATGAGTCTCGGTTGCAAGAGTAATGATGATGCTGGTTCTGTTGCTGATGATGATTCTGTTACTGCTGATAATGATTCTATTATTATTGATGTTACTGGTTCTACTCCTGATGCTGATTATGATAGAGCTACTGCTGTTGATGCTGTTGCTCCTGTTATTAATTCTGCTGCTGATGATACTTCTGCTGATGATCGAGTCGAGTTAAATTTTACCAGGTGAGAACTCAGGAGATCAGGATGAGTCTCATTGACAAGAGTGACCTGGGTCACAAAAATGAAAAAAGCAAAACAAGCCAAAATCATGCCAGCAATGAAGCAAATAGAAATCTCACCCACAGCCCAGAGCACAATGCGATTAGCGTTCACACAAGTACACAACTGGTACGATATAATCAATGTGTTACAAATAATCTACGTGTTGCTAGACACCCTGAGACTCGAGGTTGGGTTCACACCGGATTGGTGTCTCACGTTAAGGAGAAACGCCGTTGTGGCTAGGATATGTTAACTCCCTCGCCTGGTATGCAAGAGGTCATTGGTTGGATTCCGACCCTGACAGTTGCTGGAAATTTGGAGTTTGTGTTGTCTCTATCCCTGTAATAACACACAGTGTCTTTGTGTTATTAATGCGTGTTGAGACAATGTTAGTCGTGTCGTATTGTAAGGTAGATCCTCACTCTAGATATATATCAGGCGCTTAATAACTTTAACCCACTTAAAGTCAAAACACAGTTCTTATTGTTGTCATCAGAAGCGTTATCCCATGAATCGAAGGTTGTGGCTTCAGGCCCAAGTCTTAGAGCAGATAAATAAAATATTAATCAAAACAAATCTTTACGAATATTGGTGGTGAAAGACCTCCTACTACTACTAGGTATTAAAATGGCGTATATCTCTCTCTATGCCCTGTAAAATAAAACTAGTTTGGGTGGGGGGAGGAGGGGGTCACTCGACCCCAGGTTATAACAACAATGTTTTGGCCCAGCGACACTCGGCACACACCACGAGTAGTCCCCCCCTAGTGATGCCATCCCATTAATCGCCCAACGAGCGAGTGATCGCGAGGGGGACGGCGCGCGTCACCCCGCAGCGTCACGTGACGCGTGTTCCCAGCACGCCCGCGGTGGAGCTCCGCCCTCTCGGCGTTGAGCGCCACGCGGCGCGCGGTGCGAGGGACGGTGACGTCAGAGAGAAGCTTGGCTCCCCCCGCCCTCCCCCACCAGTGCGCTAATCACTGCACCACCGCTCCACCCCACACTACGCACATGGCTCTCTATACGCTAAAGACAAAGATCCCCCGTGTAGCCTTCACAGACTGTAGGGGCAAGTGCTGTTTGCTAGTAGCACCTATGAAGGCCGACACTGTGGCACACAAGGGGGTCGGTGACCAGCATCACGCCCGACCCGCCTTTGTCTCCCCAGTGGCGATGTTTACACATCGCAGCAGGTACTCATTTGAGGCTCAGTCGACCTAGGGGAGAGCCTGGACCGATTCCGATAATCGTCACTGGTGTTGGTGAACCGGTCATGGGGCTCCCCTAGGTCGACTCAGCCTGAAAAATGAGTTCCTGGTACGGTGTGTAAACATCACCACTGGGGAGACAAAGGCGGCCGGGCGTGGTGTTAGCCACCCACCCCCTAGTGTGCTGTGCCGGCCTTCATAGGGGCCGCCCATAAATGACGTCACGCGATTTTGACCACCCCCCCCTTCGTCACACGGCGTCAGAAAAGTCAGACCCCCCCCTCAAATATGACGTCACAAAGCTCTGCCCCCCCGCCCCCAACAAAATAAAACATGCCTCAAATAGCTTTAAACTATTGTCATTGTAGTGCATATTTAATGTGGCGCTGCACTCTGATGTTGTAGGAGAAAACATTTAGAAAAAAAAGTATATTTTATTAAGTAGAACGTGTTGTCGAAATGTATTTAAATTTGCGCATTTTGACGTGACGTCACATTTCTCAAACACCCCCCCCCATCGTCACAAATGTCTGCCCCCCTCCCCCAGGTGCGTGACGTCATTTATGGACGGCCCCATAGGTGCTCGCTGACAGCACTTGCCCCAACAGCCTGTGAAGGCTGCACGGGGGATCTGTGTCTTTGTGTGCGCGAGTCTGTGCGTTGTGCCCGTTTCTCTGCGCTGCTCACACTCCGTGCTCTCAGCACGCACGACTCAGATCCAGAATCCTCACTGAGTCACTATCATCACCCCACACACACAGTGCGGGGTAGAGCGGTTGACTAAACGAGTGGTGGACGGAGTGCAGCAGCTCCATGGAGTCGGCGCGGTAAAACGACAGCAGCCCCGCCTCCCAGTGCAAGTGACACCCGACTCTCCGTGGAGGATCCCTCACCGGCACTGAGGTCCGTACACCACCATGACGCACTGAGCAGCTGTTGTTAACTTTATATAAAACCCAGGATGAGTCGTTCTCTCCCAGCCAGTGCTCATTACCACCCCCTTTCCGTGCGATCGTCCCGTACGCGACTCCAACCCGACACCACCCCGCCGCACCCCCCACGTCCACCTCCCAGTAGTGCTGACCCGACGAGAAGCTCTCGGAGCACAGGGCTTGGTCCCAGTGATCAAAGCGGTGTGGGTGATCGGGGCGACCCTGGGAGACAGCGGTCCGCGTCACCGTCCTGAGGTCCGAGGAAATCTGGAGGTAGTTGCAGGCCGAGTTTGGGTCCACAGTTGGTGAGCGTCCGTCTGCAGTAACGATAATCACAGTAGCCGTGTAACAACAGCACCACTATAACAACAGCACTCGTGCACTAACACGCACCTACACTACAATAGAGCAATTCATAATGAGCATTGTTATACAACATTGTAATGCGTAGCTATCGGTGTGATGACATGTAACGGGCACTTTGTTAATCCACTGCTGGATGAGGGCCTCCCTACACCGTGGGGGTCGCGGGGGATATTTGACCATACTTCACCACGCCGGTCACCGCGTGTTGGTGAAGGCAGGCGGCGCAGCTGGCGAGAGCACAGAAGTACAGTACAGCGGTGCGTTTGTCTGCCCCGCCATCTACATTTTGAAAAGTCGAGCTTCAGTTCAATATTCACTGTGTAATAGATGTAAAACATGTGATGATACCATCAAAATGTGAACTGCTCTATATATTCTAATGCAAGGCTGAAAACTTAAAATATATTAATTGCTTCCAACATGTATTTGTTAAAACTTTTAATTGAAATAGAACGATTAAAACATAGAACAATGGTTAAATTTTTTCGGTAAAGTCACGTAGGTAAAATAATAATAATAAAATAATAAAGTGATACAGTAAATTTAGCTGTGACGGTCCCACCTGAAGACGGAGACTTGTGTTGCCTCCGAAACGTCGTGATTTAATTGAGTTATTTTCATTTTTTTTTTACCTACGCGACTTTACCGAAAAAACCCTAAGAGTATGAATCCTTGCAGTCACGAAAGCTTCAAATCTACAATTAATTGTTAAGTTAAAACAATAAAGTTCTAATAATAAAAAATAAAACATTCCAATAAGAAAGTAATATGACTTTTCAAAAATCGCAGCCTTTGCGATTTGCTAATCGCATTGTTTCAAATTGCGACTTTGATTTGAAATCGATTCATCGTTCAGCCACACTGTGCGGTCGTGCCCGTGGGAGGCAGTGGATCACAGCAGCAGCGGCAGCGTGGATATCAACACCGCCGCAGCGTCTCTGTGTGTGTACAACAAACACAAACATCTCCCGTGTGTCACCTTTCACAGGCTGTAGGAGTGTAGGGGCAAGTGGTGTTGGTGAGCACCTGTGAAGGCCGGCACAGCACACGAGGTGGGTGTGATAGTGCAGTGATGTACACTCGTGTGTGTGTGTGATAGTGTAGTGATGTACACTCGTGTGTGTGTGTGTGTGATAGTGTAGTGATGTACACTCGTGTGTGTGATAGTGTAGTGATGTACACTCGTGTGTGTGTGATAGTATAGTGATGTACACTCGTGTGTGTGTGTGTGATAGTGTAGTGATGTACTGTGTGTGTGATAGTGTAGTGATGTACACTCGTGTGTGTGTGATAGTGTAGTGATGTACACTCGTGTGTGTGATAGTGTAGTGATGTACACTCGTGTGTGTGATAGTGTAGTGATGTACACTCGTGTGTGTGTGTGAGAGTGTAGTGATGTATACTGTGTGTGTGTGATAGTGTAGTGATGTACACTCGTGTGTGTGATAGTGTAGTGATGTACACTCGTGTGTATGATAGTGTAGTGATGTACACTGTGTGTGTGTGATAGTGTAGTGATGTACACTCGTGTGTGTGATAGTGTAGTGATGTACACTGTGTGTGATAGTGTAGTGATGTACACTCGTGTGTGTGTGTGATAGTGTAGTGATTTACACTCGTGTGTATGATAGTGTAGTGATGTACACTGTGTGTGTGTGATAGTGTAGTGATGTACACTCGTGTGTGTGATAGTGTAGTGATGTACACTCGTGTATGTGTGATAGTGTAGTGATGTACACTCGTGCGTGTGTGTGATAGTGTAGTGATGTACACTCGTGTGTGTGTGTGATAGTGTAGTGATGTACACTCGTGTGTGTGTGATAATGTAGTGATGTACACTCGTGTGTGTGATAGTGTAGTGATGTATACTCGTGTGTGTGTGTGTGATAGTGTAGTGATGTACACTCGTGTGTGTGTGATAATGTAGTGATGTACACTCGTGTGTGTGATAGTGTAGTGATGTATACTCGTGTGTGTGTGTGTGATAGTGTAGTGATGTACACTCGTGTGTGTGTGATAGTGTAGTGATGTACACTCGTGTTTGTGTGTGATGGTGTAGTGATGTACACTCGTGTGTGTGTGTCATAGTGTAGTGATGTACACTCGTGTGTGTGTGATAGTGTAGTGATGTACACTCGTGTGTGTGATAGTGTAGTGATGTACACTCGTGTGTGTGTGACAGTGTAGTGATGTACACTCGTGTGTGTGTGTGATAGTGTACTGATGTACACTCGTGTGTGTGTGTGTGATAGTGTGGTGATGTACACTCGTGTGTGTGTGTGTGATAGTGTAGTGATGTACACTCGTGTGTGTGTGTGTGTGATAGTGTAGTGATGTACACTCGTGTGTGTGTGTGTGTGTGATAGTGTAATGATGTACACTCGTGTGTGTGTGATAGTGTAGTGATGTACATTCGTGTGTGTGTGTGTGTGAAAGTGTAGTGATGTACACTCTGTGTGTGTGATAGTGTAATGATGTACACTCGTGTGTGTGTGATTGTGTAGTGATGTACACTCATGCGTGTGTGTGATAGTGTAGTGATGTACACTCGTGTGTGTGATAGTGTAGTGATGTACACTTGTGTGTGTGTGATAGTGTAGTGATGTACAGTCGTGTGTGTGATAGTGTAGTGATGTACACTCGTGTGTGTGTGTGTGTGAGAGTAGTGATGTACACTCGTGTGAGTGTGTGATAGTGTAGTGATGTACACCCGTGTGTGTGATAGTGTAGTGATGTACAGTCGTGTGTGTGATAGTGTAGTGATGTACACTCGTGTGTGTGTGATAGTGTGGTGATGTACACTCGTGTGTGTGTGTGTGATAGTGTAGTGACGTACACTCGTGTGTGTGTGTGATAGTGTAGTGATGTACACTCGTGTGTGTGATAGTGTAGTGATGTACACTCGTGTGTGTGTGTGATAGTGTAGTGATGTACACTCGTGTGTGTGTGATAGTGTGGTAATGTACACTCGTGTGTGTGTGTGTGATAGTGTAGTGATGTACACTCGTGTGTGTGTGTGATAGTGTAGTGATGTACACTCTTGTGTGTGTGTGTGTGATAGTGTAGTGATGTACACTCGTGTGTGTGTGATAGTGTGGTGATGTACACTCGTGTGTGTGTGTGTGATAGTGTAGTGATGTACACTCGTGTGTGTGTGTGTGATAGTGTAGTGATGTACACTCGTGTGTGTGATAGTGTAGTGATGAACACTCGTGTGAGTGTGTGATAGTGTAGTGATGTACACTCGTGTGTGTGTGTGATAGTGTAGTGATGTACACTCGTGTGTGTGATAGTGTAGTGATGTACACTCGTGTGTGTGATAGTGTAGTGATGTACACTCGTGTGTGTGTGTGTGTGTGATAGTGTAGTCAGGTACACTCGTGTGAGTGTGTGATAGTGTAGTGATGTACACTCGTGTGTGTGTGATAGTGTAGTGATGTTCACTCGTGTGTGTGTGTGTGATAGTGTAGTGATGTACACTCGTGTGTGTGTGTGATAGTGTAGTGATGTACACTCGTGTGTGTGTGTGATAGTGTAGTGATGTACACTCGTGTGTGTGTGATAGTGTAGTGATGTACACTCGTGTGTGTGTGTGATAGTGTAGTGATGTACACTCGTGTGTGTGTGTGTGTGTGTGAAAGTGTAGTGATGTACGCTCTCTGTGTGTGATAGTGTAGTGATGTACACTCGTGTGTGAGATAGTGTAGTGATGTACACTCGTGTGTGTGTGTGATAGTGTAATGATGTACACTCGTGTGTGTGATTGTGTAGTGATGTACACTCATGTGTGTGTGTGATAGTGTAGTGATGTACACTCGTGTGTATGTGTGATAGTGTAGTGATGTACACTCGTGTGTGTGTGTGTGTGAAAGTGTAGTGAGCGGGATTCACACTCGGGACACCAGGTTCGTAGCGCAGCGCACTAACCACGACACTACCGCTCCACAAAATACATGCACAGGCCAAAGTACATGCACAATAACAGACGCACACGTGGCAAGAGTCCGTGGAACTCACACATGAATGCCAGCAGGTTGACCACAGCTCCCTGCAGGGCTCTGATCGAGGCGATGTCTTCTTCACTGGGAGATGAGGGTGGAGATCCCTTCTGAGTGTCTCTCCTGTGAGACCAGAACCAGCAGTGACTCACACAGCCCGTGTCTTACACAACACCAACACATACAGCATCATCTCACAGCAGCATCACACAGAATCACACAGCATCATCACTCACAGCATCACACAGCCCTGTCTTACCCAGCATCATCTTATGAAAAATAAGAATAGGTTTTGCCCTTTCTGGCAATAAACTATGTGCTCTGATGTTCAAAGACCAAATCGATATATTTTGTAAGGAATCAAATCTGCATTAACCACACGTACTTGTGGTGATCATGCAAACAAACATTCTCTGATAATTATATGTGATGCAATGCCTTTGAATCTGATTGACCTAGAACAGAGACAGCCTTCTTCATGGCCTAGTCTCACCAGTGTCAGACCAGAGAACGCCAAAGGCGAACAGTGAGCATGTTTGTTTGCAGGTTCATCACAAGTATGCGTGGTTTAATACAAGCATGAGTCCTTGCCAAAGGTATCTATTGCTGTTTGAACATCTTAACACCTGTTTTATTGCCAAAAAGGCTCAAACCTATTCTTATTTTTCATACTATTGTAGTGACATAGAATCGGTCACATAACATAGCGCTGGCTGCTGGCAGGGAAGGGGATCTGCAGCTTACAGCAGCCCTGACTGACAGCAGGTCACGTGATAGATCAGAGATGAATGTAGGGGAAGGGTCACGAAAGGGACACATCGAGAACCTGCTAGTAGGCTCCAGAAGGGGGGCGTGGCCGGGGCAGAGCCAGGCCACGCTGACAGTATAAGAGGGGCCCCGGGAGGGGACCTCGGGGCTGTCGTGTGGAGTGGGATCCCGTCGTGCTGCTGCTGCTGGATTCTTCTTTGTCTCCGTCTTCACTATCTCAGCGTCGCCAGTCAGGCAGTCTACCAGCTGTCCTGACTGGGAATCATAGTTACCAAGTGTGAACTGTTAAGGCCGTTTAATAAATAGAGTGCCTCCTACTCTGAGTGTCTCTGAGTCAGTCACTACACTATGATAATGGCAAAAAGGTCCTATAATACAATATCATTTCACACAGCATCATACCACACATCATCATCACGCACAGCATCATCATCATCACGCAGCCCATGTCCCACAAACGGCGTCACCCCATGTGTGTGACTTCATGAGTCCATACCGGTTTGTCTCCTTTAGGTGAACCTGCAGGAGTCAGACACAGGGGGTGCGAGTTAGTTCACCTCCAGCCACGTTAACCACATGGTGATTGGTCGACGCGATGAGCTGGGCTGCGCTCAGCCATTCGCCTATTCCAGTGTTGTTGGTTGTAAACAAGAAAGCCGTGGAGTCGTTCGGACTCGATGGTTCTCATCAGCAAGGTGTGGCCTCTCAAACCGTTGCCACTCGGTACCCAATGTCACAGGAAGAGGCGTCCGTAGCACTCGATGTCGATTCGCAGTGATTGTGAACCAACATTCAAAATAAGTACCCACTGTGAGGGTGAATTACACCCAGATAATCGCGTTAGCAGAGTCGATAGTTTAACAGGGTGAATATTTTTTGAAGCAGGCAATCTCCACATTGGTCTCATCAGCAGTCAGTGCTGAAAAATAAAGCCCCCTGTATTTCTTGAAGTTAAAAGCACTTCTATTTTCAGCATGACTGATGGTTGGTCTACCTTTGGTTACATTAATAATAAAAATGTAGTGTTAATAAGTCTCAATCTGTTGTACATTACAGGACTATGCGGTTACAATTTTAAATGGCAACATCTGCATATATTACCAACCGATTAACGCGAGGGATTTGCATGTTAATAGTTTATTTATGAATTGGAATTTCAACAGTAATTTATATTTTTATCAGAATATACAAATCCACGTCAGTGGACTTGATTCCTCATTTAATTTCAGAATGCATGGGCTCTCCATTGTATTGGAAATGCAAAATGCTTTATCCTTGCGTTGAGTGGCATCGCATGTGCCATGTTTAAAAAACCGCAACGAATATACGCGAACTGGGGCACTTGCCCTGGCTCCGTGAGCGCTCTACCTGCAGGAACGTGAGCGAGTCCCTCTCCTCCTGCAGAGCGCGCAGGCGCGTGGCTGCTGCCTGGAGGTCGCTGATCTCACGCTCGTAATGAGCGATGTTCTCCTTGATCTGGGACAGCAGCTCACGCCCCTTCACGTCCACGCGATCCAGAGCTGCCCTCTCGTCTTCATCCAGCATCGCCCTCATACGGGTGAACTCGCCTGAGATGCGAGCCTTGGTCTGGACCATGGAATCCTGCAAAGGGGCATGCGATAGATTCTATCAATTCATATACCATGCTGTGAAGACCAAAGTCACATTTTTTTTGGATATTTCAAACCTAGATTTCCCTGCCTCGACACTGTCGTTGAGCTCCCACTTAACAGGTCAATAACTTTAAGTATCTAGGTGTTATCTTGTCCTTCACATTGATAATCTGGCCAGTAATTATATAGTCCAAACCACCATCCTCCCCATCTTTGACACCTGTGTAATCATCGACCGCCTAGCCTCTTGTTCCATTATACCACCTGGCCGCCCACTTTGACCTTGATGCCTCCATATCAATGCATGATTACATATTCTGTATCACCTCTAATTTGTCCCCCTGGATACCTTCCACCTTAACGTTATTTTAAACAAAACTGACAAATACGTGTAAAGACAGTACAGGGGACTAGCGGTCACAGGGGGTAATGACAGGGGAATTAGCAAAGGAAGAGACTAGGGGCCACAAGATGTAATGACAGGTTAATTGGCATAGTGGGTACAGTGGGTAATGGCAGGGGGATTAGCATGGGAAGAGACTAGGGGCCACAAAGTGACAGACAGGGGAAGGATCTGGGGTTTACGAGAAGGATCGAGAAATGGGGCTGTGGTCAAGTGATAGAAAGCAGTAGGTATGGGTCAGGGGCCAAGAGCCATCCAGAAGGTTCTCGAGAAGGGTCGTGGCCAAAGGTCAAGGGATAGGCCACGCTGGGAATAAAAGTGGTCAAGGGAAGAGGCTGCAGATGGAGTCAGGGTCTTCTCCTGTCAAGTGAATGTGTCTTCAATAAAGATAATCACAAGAGCAGTGTCTCCTGGAGTCGTTACAACTGGTGTCAGAAGTGGGGTGGTATCATCGTGTCACGGTTTAACCAGAGGAAAAACTCATCTGAGACGAGGGAGAGGATGAGGAGGAGACCCTCCTTCAGTCAGAAGAAGGTGTGGCGGCAACGAGGAGGGAGGGAGCCAAACAATAGCAGCCAAAAATCACGGAGGGGTGGAGCGAGGTGGCTGGACAGCTGGACCAACTATTGGCGGCAGTCGCACAGCTCGACTTGCAGTTTCGCGTGGCTGTGGCAAGAGGGGGAGCCATGGACAGCCGCAGTCATTTCCGCAGTGGAGACTGCACGATCGACGGCCGCCATCGCTCCCACCATGGAAACCACGCAATCGATGGCCGCCATTCAGCTGCAGCTCCGGCGGCGCAAGAGAGAGCAGTGGACCGTCCGCGACAGATGACTCTCGTCAAGGAGTTCGTGGCAGCGGGAGGTGACTGGGCCACTTTCACCCGGAGGTTGAGGCAGCATATCAAGCAATAGGTTGGACTGAGGGGGAAGCACTGAGGGCTTTGCCGACAGCCCTTGACGATGATGCGCTTGCAGCATTCCGAGCTGTGCGTAAGGCATGAGGGGCCACTCTTCAACAGGCATATGGGGAGATGGCAGCCGTTTTTGACCCTCCACCCAACACGTGGAGGAAGTTCCTGCAGCGGAGGCGGGGGGAGACCGAGATGGCCCTCGCTTACCATAGCGTGTTGATGGCACTCGGGCAGGCAGCATACACGCGAATGGACAAGACAGCACTGGACTCACTAGCCATGGAGAAGATGCTGGTGTTGGCACAGGAGATGGGGGTCGTGCTGCCCATCATGGAGAAGGAGGCGCAGACATCTGTGTGGATGGCCAGATGCCTGCAGGCACGTGAAAGCATGAACTGGCGGCCTCGAGTGGTGGCATGGGCAGGTGAGCCCGTGTTGGGTGAAGCCTCGACAGCCCAGTCAGCGGGGAGTGCGGGGGCGCTGACGGAGGAGGATCTGGAGCTGGGGAAGGAGGTGGTGGTGCAACACATGGCTCGGCGGCAAGGAGAGACCTCGCGACGGCTTTGAGGTTGGGGGCTGAGGGAGGAGGCGACCCCTCCGCAGCAGGGTCCCGCCATCACCTGCTTCGAGTGCGGACAGCCGGGACACATCGCGCGGAGATGCCAGAGCGACGCCCGACCAACGACGACATCGCCGACATCGCCGGCATCCACCTTTCTGCCAACAACCGCTCCACAACCACAGCACACAAGTTGCGACACACCAGCCACATGGGCCAAATCACCACCTCAAGCATCTAGGGCATCCCGTGTTCCAACTTTCATTTTCACCCTGCATCCCTTAGTTGTCATGCGGGTGGCCCAAGTCGGGCATTCAATGGAAAAGGTTGGCTCGCAGGTGGTGGCGGTAGCTGCAGGCAGATCAGCAGTGGCCGGCTCCACTGAGGGGGTAGAGGTGCGCATTTTGATCGACACTGATGCCTCGGCCACCATTATCTCGGAAATGATGTATGACATGTTGCCGTCAAATGGTCATCATGTAATGCCGGTGGTGAATGCGTGTGTGTTGCCTAACGGAGGGAGCATGAGAATCATTGGCATGTTGAGGCTGGTGTAAGGATTGGGGAAATTGCTTTGTCGGGTCCTGTTTTGATTCCTTAAACACTGGCTGTTTCTTGCCTGTTGAGCACCGACTTTTTGAGCAAAATGCCCCTTAAGATTTTAATGGACGAGAAATGCATTGTAATGCCGTCAGGGCAGCGATTGTTTTTTTTTACTCCATTCTTAGGAAGTCAGATACGAATATAACCGTCCAGTCCTTGGTTAGGGAATCGGTAGAGATTCCGCCAGGCATGCAACTGTTGGTCCCCTTGCGTTACCGCAAATGATTACATTTGGCCGACCTCGATGTGAGATTCCTCCTTACACCGTCCAACACAGCGACCCGTGGGCTTAAACTGGTGGGCACACAGACGATCCTGCGGATGAGCCAGGAGCCATTTCTGCACGTGTTAAATGTGACGACTGTGGTCCAGGCGGGTACTGTATTGGTTCACGCGATGGCTGCGTGTTGTGAGGCAGTTGACTCGGCGGCGGTGGATATTGTGGGTGCGGTGGAGGAAAGGGCCAAGTCGAATGCGAAATGGGCTGAAACACTGTGCAACTAAAATCCAGATTTGTCTGAGGCACAATGGAGCGAATTGCGGTCGTTGCTACTGCAATTTTCAGACGTTTTTAGTAAGGGCAAGTTGGACATTGGCCATACTTCGCTGCTGCAGCACCATATTGATACGGGTGACACAGCTCCTATACGCCATAACTCATACCGTATGAGTCCTGTAGAAAAGAAGCATGTACAACAGGCGGTGGATTAAATGTTGGCGGCTGATGTAATTTCACTGTCAACCAGCCCTTGGAGAGCCCCTGTAGTGCTGGTGAAAAAAATCGGATGAGAGTCTAAGGTTCTGCGTTGATTTTCGGAAACTAAACAAGGTCTCGGTGACAGATGCATATGCGCTTTAGCAATTCTCTGGACGTGTTATCAGGTGCTCGTTTTTGTTTTACATTGGATTTATTGTTGAGGTTTTGGCAAATACTCCTGAACGAGTTATCTAAACTTAACACTGCATTTCGAACGCCTCACGGACTGTAGCAATTCAATTGTTTTCCCATGGGATTGCATTTGGTGCCTGCCACATTCCAGAGGCTTATGGAGTTGGTTCTAGCATGATTGCAATGGGACTCGTGCATCATTTATTTGGACGATGTTTGGTCCCACGTTTGAGGAGCATTTGCAACGGTTGCGAGTGGTGTTATCCAGGGTACATTCAGTTAATCTGAAATTGAATCCTGATAAATATAATCTATGGCAAACCTCGGTCCGATATTTGGGCGACATTGTGAGTGCTTCCGGGATGAGATTGGCTGACCCCCAAGTCTGTGGGTGAAGTGCACAGTTTTGTCGGGTTTGCATCCTATTACCGACGGTTTGTTCCATGGGTTGCGACCATTGCAAAACCCTTGCATGCTTTGACTGCTAAAGAACAGAAGTTCAAATGGGGGTAGGAGGAGGCAGCGTTTGTTATGCTACGCAATCGCCTCTCCAACGTGCCTCCCTTGGCTTATCCTGATTTCTCCCTGCCCTTTATCTTAGATATGGAGGCCAGTAACCTAGGTATAGAGGCTGTCCTGTCTCAGATGAAGGGCAGGGTTGCATATGGTAGTCGCGTCCTGTCGCCGACTGAGTAGAGGTATTGTGTTACCCGCCGGGAACTTCTGGCAATGGTCTGCTTCCTTCAGCAGTACAAGCCTTACCTATATGACAGGGATTTCGTGGTCTGCACTGACCATGCGGCCCTGCAGCACTCCTTGCAGGCAGACCAGCTATCCGGCCAGCTCTCACGCTGGCTATAAATACTACAGAAATACTCCTTCTAGGTAGTCTATCAGAAGGGCATAAGATACTGTAATGCGGATGCATTGTCTTGGTTGCCTCATGAAGAACTGTGTGCATGTGCATTGGGAGCTGGTTGGTGTAAACCACCCGCAGCCTGGTTGCCAATAGTCGTAGCCTCACTGAGTGATGCAGAACCAGCCGGGATGATTATACATAGAGACAGCACTTTGGGGCCCATGCATGCAGAATGGGGGCAGCTGCAGGTGGATGATGGTTCATTGTTAGCTTTCCGGCGTCGTGCGGAAAAATAAACATTATACTCCTGCCTCTGCGGGAGTCTCGCGGGTTGTTCTCCATGAGGGACTGTTAATGCGATGGGATGAGGTTTCACACCATCGTTGCCTAGTGGTCCCCACTTCCCTGCGGGGTAAGCTGACGTTAGCGGTGCATGAAACTAAGCTGCTTGCACCTCGGGCATCGGAAAATGCTGTTGACATTGCAACGGGACTTTTACTGGCCTGGAATGTCGACCGATGATCATCACCTGGTCGCAGTTTGCACGGAGTACATGCGCTGAAAGCCCCCAATGCAAAGGTATCAGTCCCTGTTGCAGACCATCACAGTGTCCCGAATCGATGAATTGGTTGAGCTAGACAGCCTGTGCCCCTTTCCATGTTCACAAAAGGGGAACAGGTTTCTCCTGGTGGAGGTAGAATATTTTACTCGGTGGCCAATGGCTTGGCCATTGCTGGACCAAACAGCTGCATCCACTGTGGATGCATTCCTACACGGCCACGTGTTTTATAATGGTGCCCCAGAGCAGCTTCTTACTGACCAGGGTCAAAATTTCTCGTCTAAAGTGCTGCGCGAAGTGTGCGATGTATTCGGTACAAAAAAAATAGAAATTCGCCATACCATCCTCAAACGAATGGGATGGTAGAATGCTTGACTAGGACCATAATATCTGTGCTCTGTCAATCGGTTAATTAGGCACAGACGGACCGGGGCTTGCATGTCCCGGGGGAAATGTCGGCATACAGAATGGCCCCACACGCCTCTATGGGAATCTCCCCTTTTTTTCTAATGTACGGATGGGAAAATCAACCCCCCATAGAGGCTCAACTTGGTACGACCTCAGAGATAAAGCAGTCGTCCGTACCCGTGCCACTAAAGGATACACTCGGGTGTGTGTCGTAAGTGCACGTGGCAGCAAGAGAAAATACTGCCATGGCGCAAGCCGCTAACAAAAAGAACATGGAGCGGCGTGAGCACGTGCTTCCATGGGCAGTCGGGAACAGGGCGTGGTTTCATTGCCCGCAGGTGCTGCTGCGTACGTCCCCCAAGTTACACCGGCCATGCCGTCGACCGGTGGAGATTATAGAGGTGAAACGGCCGCAGTGCGGATCAGGGGCCGAGAGCCATCGAGAAGATTCAAGAGAAGGGGCATGGCCAAGGGTCAAGGGATGGCCACGCTGGGGATTAAAGGGGTCAAGAGGAGAGGCTCGATGCTTCTGTTGGAGTCGGGTTCTTCGTCTGCCAAGTGTACGTGTCTTCAATAAAAATAATCACAAGAGCAGTGTCTCCTGGAGTCGTTACATATGTAAGAACCTCCTAACTCCGCAAATTCCCAGTCGCAGCTTCAAAAGTATCTGCCTATTTAAAAAATATATATATTATTAAAACTTGGTTTGGTGATGCGTCCTTCCATGCTGGTGCTACTACCTCACGTTACTGGAATGTCCTTGCCTCTCAGCCTAGGCTTGGCTTCCTCCCCACTCCAAAATTATTACAGAGCTGTGTGATGAGTGAGATATGAATCAGTTCTGGATTTTACCTTCAGCAAACCGCCCTGACCCGCACAACTAAGTATGGCCAACCAGCCTCAAAGATCAACACGATGTTGGGAAGCCTTCGTCCAGAAGTGCATTGGTGAGGATCTGTAAATTATTTACAAAATAGATAAGCACATAAGTTGCCTTCCTCATAGATCTGTCTCTCCACATCAACAATAAAAGTATTTTGTACGCAATCTATTGGACCGGGGGCCTTTGGGATTGTATTATTCTAGCATAACTGTATTCATTCAGTGTATAATCAGCAGCCAGACTCGCTTGGATTAACGCAGGTGAACTGCTAGGTTTCGATTTAAAGCTTTCGTAACTGCAGGGATTCATCTTCTTGGTTCTTTCGGAAAAGTCACGTAGAAGGGAAATAATAAAAGAATAAAAATAAAACATAATAAAATACAATTCTCACGACGTTTCGGCCACAACGGCTGCTTGCGTTGTGGCCGAAAAGTCGTGAGAATTGTATTTTATTATGTTTTATTGTTATTATTTTATTATTTCCCTTCTACGTGGTGACTTCACCGAAAGAACCAAGAAGATGAACTGCTAGGTGTTATAGACAAGGATCCTCTATGATATGGATCTTCGTCAGACGAAAAATTATTTGATGCATAAACATGTTCAGCATTTCCTCTACAGAATCAATGCTGCTAAAATGATGCACTCCCAGAAGACTGTGGAGCCTATGGGATCTTTATGAATTGATGTATTAGGTGGAGAGACAGATGAGTAAGGAAGTTGTGTCTGTTTATTTTATTTTATAGTTATATTCTCTACAACGAGTCTAATGATTATGTTTGTGTTGTGTGTTATAAAATTTGCCATCTAACTAGGACCCATATCATAACAAAAGGGTCCTTGCCTATAAACATAGAGCAGTACATCAGCCTTACCTCAAGCAAGCCTGACTCTAATACCGAGACACTGGGTGTGGAAATTAGTTCAGAGTTTGCTTTTACCGAATCAATACTTTTAAAACGATGCACTCCCATGTTGTGGGGCTGATGGGATGTGTAAATTTTGTCTCATGATTTTTATAGAGGCAGATTTGTGATGGAGACATTTTATCTGCTTATGTTTTTTTTACTAATATTCTTTACGTTTTTATTGTAAATTATGAATATCACCAGCTGATATGATGCCCTGCATTACAATGGATACTTCTGCATGCAAAAACACAAAAAGGCTCCTTACCTTGATTTGAAGCTTTCGTGACTGCAGGAATCCATTATCTTTGGTTCTTTCGGTAAAGTCACGTAGGTAGATGAAAAAAGAATTATAATAATAATAGGAAAATTAATCACGACGTTTCGATCGCGACACAAGTGGTCGTCCTCAGACGGAAAAAATATTCCAGCAGTGGAACTGCTGAACCTATTTTCTCTCCACCTGATGAAGACCGCTTGTGTTGTGATTGAAACGTCGTGGGTTTTTGCTTTGATTTTTTTATTTTATTATTTTTATTTTCTATCTACGTGACTTTACCGAAAGAACCAAGAATATAGGTTCATAGCAATATCGTTAAAGACATATCACAAGTAAACACGTTTACGTAATTTTCCTTACCAATAAAATGTACGGCACTAAGATTTAATCACTTTAACATCACTATTCGTGCAAATTCAATTTTAAATATTTGAAAGTCAGACTCTATTTTATGTCTGCTTTAGAGTTGGGTTCGTTTCATGAGAGCAAAATTGTTTCCCAGCATTCCCTGAACTCTCTTGAAGTCGCGTCTCTTGTGTTTATTCCAGCATTTAACAGCCGATTTCTTATGATTTCATTTTCACTCGTTTAATTTCTATTTTCTAATTCAATGCAGTCGTTGCTCCATACTGCGTGATTTTATCTCACTCATTGCAAGTCATTCGAGTTAACATGTGAAGTGTTGTGCAGTCTCACGAGATATTAACTTTTTTTTTACAGAAAACGTTTAATGTTTTTTTCATTTATATTTCAAGCACCCATAGCCATAATAATGCAATATCATGCACAGTTATTACACACTGACTCAAGACTATCAAAGTTTACTTGAATCTATGGAGTTGTCCTCACAAGGAGAGATTCACAGACTCCACGCAGGGTGGAGATAACAGGATAACAAACTCCACGCGTGGTACCTGCACGTCCTTGCGAGTGGCTTTCAGCCGTCCCACGGACGCCTCCGCCTTCTTCCTCTTCTCCTCCACCGCTCGCGTCTCCGCTCCGACTCCATTCTGTAAGAGACGAGGCCCCAAAGGAGGCACAACTGCCTATGCGACTCCCTCTCAGCCTCACTCCACACGGAGCCCTCCACAGTGATCGTTCTATAACTGCTCACCAGAAAAGAGTCCAAGGAAGTCAGCTTGAAAGAAAAAAGAGCGTGAAAAGAGAATCATTCCACACTGATGTTTTTGATTGAATCAAATGTAGTAGCACGATTATGGGTTCAGGTCATGGTATTGTTTGCTCCTGAGTGACTCCAAATCAACCCACGCGGGCCTCACCTTCCGTGTCTGATGCTCATCCTCCAGTGTGATGAACTTATGACCCGTGTGGTCTCCTGCGATGGTGCAGTCCCTGCACACGAGGCTGAGGTCTTGCTTGCAGTAGAACTTGAGCTCCTCTTTGTGCTTCTTGCACTTGCGGACTTCAGGGTTCACATGTGGTGAAACCAGGACGTGGTCATTAAACTTTGTATTCTTCAGGTGGGGCGCGAGGTGCTCCGTGCAGAAGGATGTGTCACACTTGAGGCAGGTCTTCAGTGCAGGCGTCTTGCCTTCTGGGCAGTTGTCACAGAAAACAACAGCAGCCATGGTCTCAGTCACTCGCAGCTGCTCTATGAGGTTGGCGAGCGTCACGTTCCTGGTCAGCTGGGGTCGTCGAGGGAAGGTCTTGCGGCACTGCGGGCAGCAGTAGGAGTCTGTCTCCTTCCAGGCGTCCTCCACGCACTGGAAGCAGAACGAGTGGCCGCAGCTCAGCGTGGAGGGGCAGTCAAACGTGTCCAGGCAGATGGAGCAGGTCAACTCACGGTCCACGTTCTCATAGGGAGCTGCACTTGACATGACCCGAGGATGAACCTAAAGTAGTTTCTTCGTGTGGCTCAGAGAATATATTTCAACAAAATTATTTATCTTTATAATACCGTGAGATGTTGATGACCATTGAAGTGTGTTCTGTTCAGGAGACGCGGTGTGAGCAGCTCAACCCGCGGAGACGAACAAGGAAATGAACTTGACTTCACCTTCAGTAAAGTTATAAAGACATCGAGACACGCCCTGGAATGTTCCACACGGCGGCTGGGCTCACCTGTGTGGACGTGGCGTTACAGTCACGCACTGTGTAATAGCTAAAACTGACTTTTGTGTTTAGTTTGTTGTCCTTTCCCTGCACTTCCGATTAGCATTGTTGGCTAAGTACGGTGTGGAAGAAGTTCAACAAACATACATAGCTTTGACCGTTCTCAAGTGACGTAATATTTGTGTAAACAAAACCCAGCAGTAGCAGCATCAGCGAGGGACACAGCGATAATGGTTTGTCCCAAAGGCTGATTGACCGGCAAGGGTCAGGATGTGTGCATTGCCACAGTACAAACATTCAGATTTAAATGTGAACTTGTTTTTTTCCATCTGTGTCATTATCTATTTTTTCTTTCAAGACCTTTTTTAACTTCTAAGTCTATAATCTTCAACCTTTATCACCTAATTTTTTTACTGTTCGTCTGTCATATATTTTTGTGTTCATGTATTTCAAGGACACCGTTTTATTCTGGGTGAATGGTGGTTGTATGTTGAACTTTTTTCACAACGTACGTAGACAACCGTGCTGATCAGACGTGTGTGGGTGTGTGAGTGAGTGGGTGAGTATGTGGGTGAGTGGGTGGGTGGGTGTCTGGGTGAGTGGGTGGGTATGAATGTATGTTAAACCTATTTCGCACCGTACTTAGCCACTCGTGCTAATCGGAGGTCTGAATGAATGGGTGGTGGTGGTTGAGTGTGGGGGATAAGGTAGGAGGGTGAATGGGTGGATGGAAGTGCGTTTGGTTGAGTGGTCGGGTCCCTAGGTGGGTGGCCTCACGCATTACCGAAACGAACCACCCCTAGCTAAACAAACATTCTGGCTCATTTAAGCTCATTATCTTAATGACTGTCACTGTATGTTTTCCTATCATGCGTTTAAAAACATCTTTTCGAGATTTTAAATCTTCATCACCTATACAAATAAATCCGCATCATCTATTTGTGTCAATGTTAATATTTGACTTCCTGGATTCGCCGAGTTTGGGTAATTCTCAAAAACATATTTTTATTTTACAAGGTAAGGCCAACTCAGCTACATAGCTATTTTCTCAAAAGCGACCTGGCCACAATTGAAAGCTCAACGAAATTGCTTGTCCCGTGGAAATTTATAGCAGCCAAACACTCTAAAGGCGTGATGTTGATTCCAAATGTGGATGGAAAACCCGTAGGACCCAGAGAAAAACCCTACGTGACGACGGCGAGAGAAGTATGCAAACTCCAAATATACAACAGGCACCAGGTTCGGGGTCGAACCCACGACCTCCTGTATACTAGGCGAGGTAGTTAACATCTCCAGCCAAAGTGGCGAGATGTAAAGAAATCACAGAGCAATGACGATGAAAAAGGAAACGAACTGACTTCACCTGCAGTTAAATTATAAACACCACGAGATGTACCCCGGATATTAACTCCGTTGCCTGGTATACAGGAGTTCATGAATTCAATCCCCATCCTGCCGCCTGTTTATTTGGAGTTTGGATCTTCTCCCCGTGATAATTCCTCATATTATGATAAACAAAATAAAAAGTAGAAAAAATATATAATGCATCAAATTCACAACGTTATCGCCCCTACACCACAGTGATTCAATGGATTATATGTCTCTTCCTTCCATGACCTCCTAGGGAGTGGCTATCATGAAGAAAATTAAACATATCGAAAGGACGCCAACCACTGTTATTCAGCACACCAAATGTGATTAATTCTGGTGTCAAAATAATGTATTTTGTACTTTAGAGTGCTAATAAAAGTGTGCATTGGAAATCTTGTTTTCTACCTCATTGTTTTATACGGTGCGCCACCAGTATACCGCCACTACATTCATACGTTGGAAACATTTCCATATTTTCTTCAGCAATTTTCGTGAGTCTGGGCGAGGGCAGAAGTGCCACGTGCTTCTCGTTTCTAATCAACAGTACAGCGAGGACACGGAGGGATAGAAGGACGCTGTGACTCCTGCAAGTCACGTGTGCAGTGACTGCTGATGGAACAAATTATAATAATAATAATAATTCACAACTCGGTGTTAATTCACTACTGGATGATGAACTTCATCACTCACTTTTATCGTGGTGGTTGTGTGACCATAATTCACCACGCTGGCCAGGTTGGTGAATGTATGTATGTTGAACATCTTTCACACATTAATAGCCAAACGTGCAAATCAGAGGTGCAGGGGAAGGAGAGGACTCAAGACCAGTTCAATTATCGCTATCCTATATTAACGACGTGCTGGTTATGCAACATCATCATTGTCTAACAGCATGTGTTTTACAAGCATTGGGGACTGTCAATATACAATGGTCAGACGACATAAGGCAGGTTCATTTTGAATTAAGAGCAGTTTATGAACTCCAAAATAAAATTTAAGCAAACCTGAAGTTCATCAAAACACATAAAACAAGACGATGTTTACGCAAAATGCAGCACACCAAATGTGCAAAGTTAGGGGAAGTTGATATCATGACAATTGCTCATATCCTGAGGATTTTTCAATCAACACGTGACAAATTATAACGCAGCAAAGTCACAACGTTATCGCCCCTACACCCCGGTAATTCAACTGATTATATGTCCCTTCCTTACCTGACCTCATAGGCCAACCTCTGTACTTTGTAACATCTGACAAAGGAGTAACCCTGACACCTCGCACAGAATAATGGCCCATTGCATTCAATAATTATCATACTCGCATACGATAACTATTGGGCTGCTACATGGAAAAATACCTTTGGTTCTTTAAATCCAAACAAACTGAACTTCACCCAGCTACCTGATGTGAACTGCTGGTCATGACTTGCTACTGATATCTGAACCAGTCGTGCCTGTACACAAACAAGCACACATATTGAGTCATCCGCAGTTAAAGAGGTTGAACGCATCAATCCGTCAGCTTGTAGACATAGATCTCCACTTACAGCCTCATCTAGGCCTTGTACCGACCATATTGCTTTATTACCCTTCCCATCCCTGAGCCAGCTGTGTACTTTGTACCATTGCAACACTTGATATACCCTGCCACATAGTATAGGACAACATCTTTGACATTATACTCTTTGGTTTTTTCGGTAAAGTCACGTAGGTAAAGCAATTAATAAAATAAAATAAATGAAAACAACTAAATTATGGCTGTGCCTTTTTACACCTGATGAGGGAGGCTTATGTTGCCTCCGAAACGTCGTGATTTAATTTAGTTTTCATTTATTTTATTTTATTAATTGTTTTACCTACGTGACTTTACCGAAAAAAACAAAGAGTATGAATCCTTCCAGTCACAAAAGCTTCAAATCTAGAATCTTTGACATTAAACAACTTACAGACTCGTGCGTGACAAGGAATGGGATGAAATATGGAGAAACTCGTTTGGTTTCTCAAAATCAGACCACAACCAATCACACTTCGGATTTTATTTCATTTCGATCCTCGACCAAGCTCTGCACACTGGTTCATTGTAGCAAACGATTTACGCTCACGCTAGCTCTCACTATAAGTCTATGACATTAGATTTATGGCACTAAAACGAATGAGCTGCTACATAGAGAAATGCGTTTGGTTGTTTAAACCCAAACAAACTGAACTTAACCTGGCTACTTGATGTGAACTGCTGGCCGTGACTTGCTACTGACATCTGAACCGTTCGTTTCTGTACACAAACAAGCACAGATATTTAGGCATATGCACGTAAAGATGTTCGTTTCTCAATCTTCTTGTTTTGGTGAGGGTTGTGGCGGCAGCAAGTTGAGTAGGGCAGTCCAGACCTCCCTTTCCCTGGCAATAGACTCTAACTCTTCCTGGATAATTCTCAGGCGTTCCCAGGTCAGTCGAGTGACATAGTCCTGCCAGCATATCTTGGGCTGGCCACTGGGGCTTCGCCCAGTGGGACGTGCCCGGTAGAGTTCCAGGGGGAATATATTGGGAGGCATCCTTACCAGGTGCCTGAATCACCTCAACTGCCTCATCTCGATCCAGAGGAGCAGCGACTCGACTCTGAGGCTCTCCCGGATTACCGAGCTCTTCACCCGATCATGGAGAGGGAGCCTGGCAACTCTGCTGAGAAACCTAATTTTGGCCCCTTATAACCCTGATCTCATCATTTCTGTCATTAGCCAAAGCTTATGATCATAGGTGAGGGTGGGAATGTAGATTGGCCTGTAAACCGTGAGCTTTGTTTGAGAATTCAGCTTCTGCTTCACTACCGCAGAATGGTAAGGTGCCTGCAACACTGCAGACGCTGCACCAATCCGCCTTCCGATCTCCCTCTCCCACTTACCATCACTCGCGAAAGAGAACCCGAGGTACCTAAACTCTTCCACTAAGGGCAGCTGTTTCCGCATCACCAGGAGAGAACAATCCACTATCTTCTGGGAGTGAACCATGACCTCAGATTTGGAGGTGCTGATCCTCATCCCAACCGCGTCACACTCGGCATCAACTCGTTCAAGTGCACACTGGAAATCACAGACTGACGAGGCAAAAAGGACAACATCATCTGCAAAAAGCAGCAACGCCACGTCCATGTGTCTGTACTGGATACTTTCTATACCTCTGCTGCACCATGATATCCTGTCCATGAAAATCACAAACAGGAGTGGAGACAAGATGCACGCTTGGCGGAGTCCAACACCCACAGTGAACGACTTTGATTTAACATAAAAAATACAGACACAACTCTCACTCCGGGAATAAAGGGACCAGATAATGCACAAAAGTGGCACTGGTACATCATACTTCCCCAGCACCTCCCACAAGGCATTGCGGGGAACATGGTCAGATGCTTTATGCAACTTACAAAGCAGAAGTAAACTGGAGAAGCATAGTTCCATGACCCCTCGAATATATGTGAGAGGAAAAAGAGCTGGTCCATTGTTCCACGACCATGACAGAATCCACAGTCTTCCTCCTGAATCTAAAGCTCGACTACTCGGCAGAGCCTCCTCTCCAGCACTCTGGCATAGGCTTTACCTGGGATGCTGAGGAGTGTGATTCCTTCATGATGGATCCGAGATGAGTGCATGTCCACCGGGTTGAGGGGCTCCTCAAAGTGTTCCTCTACCTCTCGACCATCTTCTTAGTTGAGGTCAATGTTACGCCGCCCTTACTGAAAAGAGCCTGGGCCACGTCCATCGACCCTTGCAAAGACGTCAGATGGTTTGCCAGAACATCTTTGAGGCTGCCCAGGAGTCCCTCTCTATGGTCTCTCTAAACTCCTCCCACACCTAGCCTTGCACTTCATTAACTGCGACTGCTACCACCCTCTTGGCAAGCCGGTACCTCTCAATCAAGTCTTCTGCCAAATGTTCTCAGACAATCCGCACTCATCATTTGGGCCTTCGATGTCTATCTGGTCAGTGCCCCAAGCATTGGATCCAATTCATTACCAGGTTGTGATCAAAATGACAGCTCTGCCCATCTATTCACCTGACCGTCCAGAACATATGGCCTTAGGTCCAATGATACAACTATAAAGTCAATCATTGACCTTCAGCCCAAGGTGTTATGGTACCAAGTACACTTATGAGCATCCTTGTGTTCGAACATGATGTCTGTTATTGACATTCCGTGACTAGCACATAATTCCAATAACAACTCACCATTCAGGATTAGATCAGGATGGCCATTTCTCCCAGTCACGCCTTTCCAGGTATCTCCATAATTTCCCAAGTGAGCATTGAAGTTGCCCAGTAAGAACATGGAGTCGGTAGGCGGCACTCTGTCGAGCATTGCACCCACGGTTTCTAAGAAGGCCAAATACTCTGAATTGCTCTTTGGTGCATAAATACAGACAACAGTCAGAGTTTTCCTTGCTGAGACCAAAAGTCTCATTGTGACGACCCTCTCATGCACTGGGACAAACTCCAACTGAACCGCACCGGGTGTGTAAGTATCCCCTCACCTGCTGGGGGCCTCTCACAAGGGGTTGCTCTGGAATAGGAGAGAGACCACCCACGGTTGGGAAGTTTGGTTTCAGTACCAATGCTGTGTGTGGAGGTGAAACCGACGAAATCTAGTTGGTTTCTTTACACCTTCTCCACCAGCTCTAGCTCCTCCCCCCACCCCCCCCCCCCCCCCAGTGATGTGACATTCCACGTCTCAATAGCGAGTGTCCATCGCCAAGGTCCAGTTCGTCTGAGACCATCCCTATCCCTGCCTTACTGGCATCGCACACCCGCCCCTCACCCTTCATCCTGCAGATGGTGCGCCCAAAGGATGTCGCCATGTAGCCATTTGGGGCTTGGCTCGACCAGGTTACTTGCCGGTGAACAATAAACCCTGGACTGGCTTCAAGAGGGAAGCCCGGTATACCTTGTCTGGGTGAGGTTCTCTGATATTTTTATTTTTACCATTAATGACGGGTTTTTTTATTATTTGGACCGTTATTTGTCTGGAACCTCCCCCAGACTTATTTGCCAAGGGAGACCCTACCAGGAGTACAAGACTCCAGGCGACAATGCTCTGAGGCCATTGGAAAAAACAAACCCCACCACCATGGCGTAAAAAAAGTATTAACATGTTAATCGTCAGCTTTTAGACATAGCCCACCACTTATCTCGGCCTCACCCCAATCATAAAAGTGCTTTATTATACCCTTCCCTTCCCCCACCCAGCTATGTTGTTTGTACCATTGCAACACTTGATATACCCTGGCATACAGCACAGGAAAATCATTTGGTTTATCAATACCAGACCACAACCAATCACACTCCGGATTGTATTTCTTCGTCGCTCCTCGACCAAGCTCTGTCCTTTGCTTCATTGTGCCAAACGATTTACACTCACGCCAACTCGCAATACAAGTATAAGGCATTAACTCATTCGCAGATTAATTCCTTTCAATGAATGAAAATGAAATGTTGAGAAACTTGCACGGTTTCTCAAAACCAGACCACAACCAATCACAACTCCACCGCCTTTGTGGATGAAGTGGATGAGCGCACTGAGAACCCACCAGCTTCCAGGCCACAGCCGACATCAGTAGTGACTGACATTAGAAATGGTCGTAGCCAGTTTAACATGTAGTAGGAGGTTATCACGACCAATATTGTTCGTAATATCTTTTTTTTAGTTAGATCGTGTAAACATAAATGTGTCATTAAACCACCACCACCTGAAACAGACAATTGGTAATTAGTTACTACTTCAGCTCACCGTTTGTGTGTCCAAAGAGTAAATTCACAACATTTACAATTTGAGTACTCTGACGTTTCGCTGGTAATTACATCCAGCACTCGCTATTCCTCCATCAAACTGCACTGATCATCGTACAGTGTGGTGAAGTATGGCCAGACAACCCCCATGACTATCACAGCACACGAAGCTTGAGAGAACCTGTCTGAGTAGCCTACTGTTGCTGGACAATTGGTACTTATGGGCGGGCATCTCGAGCTGTGCGCTGTAGCAATTGTGATGTAATGGAACACCTGGGGCGATTTCCAGGAAGGCCAATAATTCATCCTCTGTTAAAAAAAACTCAACGAAGAATTCTGGATGACGCGGGGCTTTCACTGGAATGGATCAGAGCCAATCGAACGCCGCTGATGGACATATTGGTGGTACACCGGTGTAGCATAACACACCGGTGCTCATGAAACTGTTTAAAATCAAAATTTGAATTGGCAAATCTGTTTATCCTTCTTTAATTGACACTGTCGTCAAGTTTGACGTGATTCGAAGGTTGATTCAGTCTGCTGAGACTAAATTCTTTTTTTAAAGGTCAAAATGCACCATTGATTTCGGTCCGGGGCACACGAGTTTTTGTCCCGACGAGGAGAACGAGCACCTGGAGCAACAGCAATAGCAGCAGCTTTCTTGTGTTGCCTTACGAGCCTGAGGTGGGACTGCAGCATCATCTTCGTCATCGTCTTGAACTTCCGATGCCACAGATCGCCAAGAAAATATTCCGGAAACAAATCGAGGAACCGTCTGACCAAGTCTAAGCCACGAGTGAAATCTGCCTTTGGAACACGGAGCAGCCAATCGTCATCAGGCTGGGTGCTGATATACGGCCACAGACTGTGAACCTTCGTGTTCAGCTGCTTATAACATTCTTCTTTCGACTGCTTTAACATAATAAGAACTAATTTTGATGCACCAAGCAAGATTTTCTGACTGGGGTTCCGAATTTACTGCAGTTTAAAACTCTGAAATAATATTTAAGGGAACCTAAAGTGCATCAAAATACAAAAAAACGATCCGATGTTTACACGAAATGCAATTGCAAACTTATGGGAATTGATATCATAATAATTGCTCATATGGTGAAATATAAAAATCACAAGGAGATTAACTATAACGCAGCAAAGACACAACGTTATCGCCACAAAACCCCACTCATTCAGCTGATTTTAACGTCTCTTCCCTCCCTGGCCTCCTGCACTAAGCTTTGTACTTTGTACAATCTGACAAATGAGTAACCCTAGCACTGCTCACAGAACAATGGTCCATGGCTTTCAATCATTACCAGACTCGCATACGGCAATAATTGGGCTGCTACATGGAGCAATTCCTTTTGTTTTTATAAATCCAACACCACTGAACTTAAGCCAGCTACTTCATGTCAACTGCTGGCCGTGACTTGCTACTGATATCTTAACCAGTCATGCATGTACACAAACAAGCACACATATTGAGTCATCTGCAGTTAAAGAGGTTGAACGCATTAATCCGTCGGCTTTTAGGCTTAGACCTCCACTTGGAATCTTATCTCGAGCCGACCATAAAATTGCTTTATTACCCTTCACTATCCCGAACCAGCTGTGTACTTTGTAACATCTTACAAATGAGTGACCTGTAACAGTGTGGACGAATGCTTTCGTGCTTGGGTGAGCAGGGGTGACCAAGGTTACATCATGTAAGGGTGGGTGAGTAGTTATAGGGGGGAAATCACCCATAACCCCCATTTCCGGAAGCCAAGGCGCCACAAAGTCTGGCTTTGAAAGTGGGCAGAGCACGAGTTGGCCAGTCAGGGCAAGCCAGTTGGCGTAGTGTAAGGGGTAGTCTACAGGGTTTTGAGTGATAGGTAGAAGGGATTATGTAATGATATAAGTCACATTATAATGTTACTGCGTTCTGTTCGGGGCGTGCTGCACGAGCCAAGTTGATTGATGGAGGCTGTGAGGGTGGGAATAAATGTGTGTATTGAAGTGAGCGCCACCCGTGTACAAGGGCAGTGTGTTCGGGGTTCGCCGGGGGTGGTCTGCGTTCGCCAGGGTCACGGGGGGGGGTAGGGCTCCCACAGGGGGCCAGCCTTTGCGAGGAGCCGCTTTCATATGGGCGACTCAGTAACCGGGACTGTTTCTGTAATGGGTCGTTGCGGGCACTGCTGCAGTTATGTGGGTTGGCCCGTGTATGGTGCTGCTGAGTTTCCGAGCACTATTGGAAGCTTCAAAAACAATTTCGGAGACTGCCGTTACATACTCTGTGCTTCTGCTGCGTTGTATTGCCATCCAAGAGTGAAGCATGCGTGAGGGTTGGTGCGAACAGTCGGCGCGTTTTTGTATCTGTTTCTCGCCATTGTGTTCTGTGATTGTCAACACGCGGGGGCACTGTGTTAATAAGCTGGTGAACTACGTGATTATGTACATGTGTGCTGTTACTGTTGCCGAGAGTTTTGAAGAGGTGGTTGTACTTTGTTGTCAGGAAAGTATTATCCACCACAGTTGGTTCATGTCCTTGTGCAAAGTGCATCAATAGTGCATAACGAACCAAGGCATAGGTAATAAATTCCAAATCTTGTTAAAATTATCTGTTTTCTGGATCTAGTTATTGCCCATCTTACTGTTGCTGACAAAGCACATTTCAAAATCTGCGTTGCTGCCCTATAAAGTATTGAGGAAATTCCATGGGAGAGAAAATGGATCCTAACTCTTCTCTCTCCCATATTAAAACAAATATCAACCCTGACACCCTGCGCAGCATAATGGTCCATGACATTGAATTATAAGCAAACTTGTGTACGACAACGAATGAGCCGCGACATGGAGAAATGTGTTTGGTTGTATGAACCCAAACAAACTAAACATAATCTGGCCACTTGATGTCAATTGCTGACCATGACTTGCTATTGATATCTGGACCGGTCTTTCCTGTACACAAACAAGCACACATATTGAGGCATCCGCGCGTAAAGATGTTAAACATGTTAATCGTCAGCTTTTAGACTTATACCTCCACTTACAGTCTCATCTCGACCTTGCTCCGACCATAACATTGCTTCATTCTCCTTCACAAAACCCAGATATGTACTTTGTAACATTGCAACTCTTGATATAACCTGGCACACACCACAGGACAAACATCTGTAACCTTAAACCAATTGCAGACTCGTGTATGACGACGAATTGGGACTAAATATGGATGAACTCGTTTGGTTTCTCAAATCCAGACCACAATCAATCACAACTCCATTACATTTATGGATGAAGTGGATGAAGTGGCTGAATGCACCATAAACCTATTCGCTTCCCGGCCACAGCCAACATCAGTGGTGACTGACATCGAAACCAGTCGTAGCCCCCATCGCTCTCTACCCCTGCACTAACCCGCATTGACCAGCATCCAGCGTGGTGAAATATGGCCGGACATCAACCACGACCGACAAGGCACAGGGAGTTTGAGAGAACCTTTCTGAGGTGGGTGGCCATATGGAGTCCATTCGTAAGGTTTGTAGTCTTATTTCCTAATTCTAAACCAAACTAACTGGTGTAGTGAAAGATGATTGCACTCAGAATGGTATGGTAACAATACAACGATTTAATAATAATAAAACACGTGAACAACCACAAATAATGGCTCACTCCAACTCACGCCACAGCTCTGCCCTCAGCCGAAAAAGGCGGGAAGAGAATGGCTCCGCCCCTTTTTCCATGACGACAAATGTAAGTTGGCTACAGATTTGTCAAGTGAACAAAAAGTACAGATCCAATTTACTACTACTTTAGCACCACCGGTTGTGTATTAGAAAGCAGACCCATACCATTTACATTTGAGTACGACGTTTCACCAGTGATTACAACTAGCATCATCAGGCGATTGGCAGAAGTTTGAAAAAAAAATTCAGTTTAAAATAACGGAAGGTGATGTCATCACTGTGCACCTACAGGTGCGATATACCCAAGGGGTTATTGTGTTGGTATAAATTGTAGTAAATCATGTTAATATGATATTATACATGTGTAGTGTAATAGCGCCGTCTGTTGTTCAGCAACAGCAACTGCGGTGGACGAGCAGTACACACGCCGGTTAGCATATACGCGGGTGTGTTGGTAGGGCGGATGAACTGGAGCAAGGGTCATAATCACCCCGTCTGGAAGCCCCTGGAACCCGCTAGTGGGTTCGAGAAGAGAGGTGCGTCCAGGGCAGAGCCAGGCCGCACCGGGCAGCATAAAAGCCACGGAAAGTGGAAGCTCGTGGCTGCCGGTTGTGGGGAAGTGGACTCGTCTCATCGTCGCTGTCGTCTTCGCCACCTTCGTCACTGCCGTCTTCGCTAGATATTGCGCGGCCGGATAGTTGTTGGCTGTCTCGGTCGGCGCCTCGGAGTAACACGGTCAGGGTTGTGCCAAGGCTAGGCTAGACGACTTGGGAGAAACGAGGGCGAATCTGTGAACCTAAAAGTGTTGAATAAAGAAGGTGCCTCCTCAAGAACCTTGTCTCCCGCTCCACTGACACTACAACTGGTGTCAGAAATGGGGTACGAAAGAGCCCACCTTTGGTGTCTTCGGAGGATGGGAGCAACAGAACATTTGTCCCTCTGGCAGCCCAGGGACCCAGGACCCAGTTACGAAGCCCGTGGGCAGCAGCGGGAGAGCGGCTGCGGAATGGCAGGAGAGCGGCTATGCATCAGCGGGAGAGCGGCAACGCATCAGTGAGAAAGCGGCTGCACATTGGCGGGAGAACGTGGCGCGATTCTCCACGGTCATGCGTCGACCACGTGGCATGGCCGAGGACTGGCGCATCGAGGAGAGTGTGGGGATGGCGCAGGAGGTGCGCAGCAGCCAGCGGTGCAGGGAGGAGTCATGGGGAAACCCTGGCTGGAGTTTCCATCGGAGCGGGAGCGGTGGAGCCCGGACTGGAGACCATGCACATGTTGGGTGCCATTTTGCCCATAGAGGGCCTGGCATGGCCAGTGGGCACCATTCTAAGGAGAGCGCGGGACTGCGTGGGAGGGGCGCAGGTGTCGGCGGCAATGCAAGGGGCCATTTTTGGCCTGCCACAAGACGCCTGCATGAGGTTTCTCCAGAGGAAGCGAGGGGAGGCCAAGCCACCCTATGCTTTCCGAGAGGCGCTGCTGGTGCTGGGACGGAAGGCATACCCTCAGATGAGTGAGTGGGCACTCGACTCCCTGGCAGTGGAAAGGCTGATGGTGCTGACACAGGAGTTGTAGATCACCTTGCCCTTCGCCGATGACGCGGGGATCTTGTCCCTAAAGGTATCCCAAGAAATTCAGGTCTACGAGGGCCACCAGCATTACCAAAAAGTATAAGCTGGGCCATTGCGGCTGGAGGACATGATGGCTGTGGTGGGTGGCCGGGGGATGTGTGGAAGAAGGTCCCCGCGGGTAGATTGGCAACCGGGGCAGCCCCTTCCACCCTGGGGTCCCACGGCCGAATGTTTCAGGTGTGGTTGGTCAGGCCACATCGCCATAGAGTGCCGGGGTGTTAGGGGGGTGCTGGCGGTACCACCGACATCCTCTGACCCGCCAGCAATGTCTACCCAAGCTCCACCGGATTCAAGTCTCTGATATTTTCCGGAACCGCCATGTGCGAAATGTCGGGGACTGGATCCGAGGGGGGGGCTACGGGGGAATCCACGGAGGGGCCGTGCTTTTTAGGCCATTGTTGTTCCCGTTCCAGGAATCCCAAGATTCGGGGGGGGGGGGGGGAGAATTGTGCAAATTGTTGTGTTGCATGTTGTCAGCTTGCGGGAGGCGCTGCAGTTGTGTTGCATGGTGACGGTCCGCGGAAGGTGCCGCGATTGGGCTGTATGGTCACGGAAAACGTTTCGACCAATGTTTATTGTTGGGGGTTGATTCATGGTGAGTTGTGTTGATGGTGTTCATCGAGGTTAGAGGTTGCTCTGTCTGTCCATCCGCTCGCTGTTGCTAGGATTTCAGTCGGGACGACTGTTTTTTTTAACAAAGGGAGCGGGTGATGTAGTGTAATAACGCCGTCTGTTGTCCAGCAACGGCAACTGCGGTGGACGAGCAGTACACACGCTGGTGAGCATATACGTGGCTGTGTCGGCAGGGCAGGGGAACTGGGGCAAGGGTCATTAAGTTCCCGTCTGGAAGCCCCTGGAACCCGCTAGTGGGTTCGTGAAGGAGGCGTGGCCAGGGCAGAGCCAGGCTGCGCCAGCCAGAATAAAAGCAGCGGATAGCAGGAGCTTGTGGCTGCCGGTTCTGGGAAGTGGACTCATCTCGTCGTCGCTGTCGTCTTCGCCGCCTTTGTAGCTGCCATCTTCCATAGATATTACGTGACCGGATAGCTGTTGGCTGTCTCGGTCAGCGCCGTCGGTGTACCACAGTTAGGTTTGTGTCAAGGCTAGTCTAGACGACTTAGGATAAATGAGGGCAAACCTGTGAACCCGAAAGTGTTGAATAAAGAAGGTGCTACCTCAAGAACCTTGTCTCCCACTCTGCTGACACTACACATGTAACAGGTTGGGTTAGTCACAGTTAATCAACATACTGAGATTATTCGTTACATTAAATGGTCGACAGTAATGGATTTACACTGTACACACGCACACACCGAAAAACACACAAACACATGTACACACACCTCAACACAGAAAAAAATACGTGTACACACACCTCTACATACAAACACACGTGTAAACACACGTGTATACAACAACAACCATTCGCCACTAAGTGGTGGTGACGTCACCACGATGCTTGTGCCAGGCTAGGTGCACGTTGAGGCCACGTGAAGTGTCGAACGCCCGCTGGCAGGAGGTTACAGGGCAGACCCAGGTGCCACGGGTCGACTGACTGAGACGACTGGTTGATGTACCACCTGTGCCCCTTACTGTCCCAACTTTCTGTGATTTAGTCACCCGGCGCTATGCTCATTGTTGTCCTCCCCACTTCGTTGTTGTTGGAGGTGCGTTTTCCTCCAACTGCCCAGTAGCGTCCTTCACAAGCCTCCTCCACTGAGGCCAATCTTGACACCGATGGTACCAGTCATCGGCAAGTCCACTCAGCTCCACATCCTCCTGTACTACATCACTCCATCTCTTCCCTAGCCGTGCCGTACCTAGTTTAGCCCCCTTGATCAGGCCGAACAAAATCTGTTTAGAGTGGATGGTGGTTGTATGTATGCTAATCGTAGGTGTGTGGGTGAGTGGGTAGGTGGGCGAGTGGGTTAGTGTGTGGGTGAAAGGGTTAGTGTGTGGGTGAGTGGTTGACTGAGTGTGTGGGTGAGTAGGTGAGTATATATGTTCAACTTATTTCGCAGCGTACAAAGCCACTCGTGCTAATCAAAGGTGCGAGTGAGTGAGTGGGTGGTGGTGGAGGTTAAGTGAGTGGGGGATTATTTGGTGAGAGGGGAGATAGATGGGCAGGAGGATGGCGTGAAGGGTGGGCGAGCAGGCGGTGAGGGAGGGCTGTAGGAAGGGTGGCTGGGAGGGCGTGCGGTTGAGTGGTTGGGTCACAGCGAACAACCCCTGGCTAAACGAACATCGTCGTTCATTTAAGCTCATTATCTGTATGACTTTCACTGTATTATGTAAAACAGAGATTTTAAATCTTCAATCTTCATAACATTAAAAATATATATTCATCACCTATTGTTAATGTTAACATTTTACATCCTGGACTCGCTGAGTTTGGCGGATTCTATATATATTGAAAACATGTATTTTAACAGGTAGCTCTTTTCAGAAGCGACTTGGCCACAAATGATAGCTCAACGACGTGGTTTATTACGTGACCATTTATAGCAGCCAAACACTGTCTAAACGCACGTTTCTAAGTGTGGCGGGGGAGGGGGGAGGGAAATTGGAGGACCCCGAGACAAATTCAAGCCACCACGGTGAGAGAGACAAGCAAACTCCAAGTACACGTACAGGCGTCAGGGCCGGGATCGAACCGACGCCCTCCTGTATACCAGGCGAGGTAGTTAACATCTTCCAGCCACGGCAGCGAGATGAAAAAAAATCACAGAGCAGCGACAACGAACAAGGAAACGAGCTGACTTCCCCTGCAGCTAAATTATAAACACCACGAGACGCGCCCTGGAATGTTGCACGCGGCAGCCCGTACTCACCTGTGTAGAGGTGGCGTCACATTCACACACACAGTGTCAAGGTTAAAGAGTCGCAATTGAAATATTTTTACAAAAACCCCACGGTAACCATGAAAACGGTGATGGTTTGTCCTATAGACTGGTTACACCCGCTTGGGTGAGGCTGTGTTTTTCCACTGTAAACCTCACCGTGTAAATTCTTATTAAAGATTTAAAATCATAAGTAGGCTATCGCGACAAATATTATCCATCAAACGTATTTTTGGGTTAGATCGCGTAAATATAAAAGTGTCGTTAAACCCGCCACCACCCGACACAACCAATGAGTAAGGTTTGTCACGTAAACAAAATAAGTAATATTTTTAAAATATTTTTTTTAAACACGCTTTAATGAAATGTACCATACTCTTCTTGGTTCTTTCGGTAACGTCACGTAGAAGGGAAGTAATAAAATAATGAAAATAAAACATAACAAAATAATTCTCACGACGTTTCGGCCACAACGCAAGCAGCCGAGGCGACAGCGTCAGACACTGTCGCCTCGGCTGCTTGCGTTGTGGCCGAAACGTCGTGAGAATTAATTTGTTATGTTTTATTTTTATTATTCTATTACTTCCCTTCTACGTGACTTTACCAAAAGAACCAAGAAGATGAATCCCTGCAGTCACGAAAGCTTTAAATCGAAATGTTATAATGTTTTATTTTTATTATTTTATTATGTTTTAGTTTTATTATTTTATAATGTTTTATTTGTATTATTTTATTATGTTTTATTTTTATTATTTTATTATGTTTTAATTTTATTATTTTATTATGTTTCATTTTAATTTTTTTTATTATGTTTCATTTTTATTATTTTATTATTTCCCTTCTACGTGACTTTACCGAAAGAACCAAGAAGATGAATCCCTGCAGTCACGAAAGCTTTAAATCGAAATTGTACCATACTCGTAATTGCAAAACTCGACGACTCCAGGAAATGGCCCCGAAGCTTGCCACAACGTAAGGGACCGTGGTGATTTACAGCCAGTTGAGCGTGGACAATTAGACCCAAGCCAAAACATAACATAAAAATGTTTTAAAATACTTTTATATAGAGTATAGTATTGTCATCAGTATGACGTAAGTATACAAAGTTTGCAGTCGATACCACATTGGGAAGTGGGTTAAAATTGAGTTAAAAGATTTGAGGATACAACAACAGAGTGAGTTAAATAAAAGCGTGTAATAATAATAAAAACATTCTGGCTAGAGTGAGGCTGTGCGTTTTGCCCAGCAAACCACACAGCTGTCAGTTCGTATTCAAGGTTTAACAAAAAAAGATTCCCCTAAACCAGGGGGTTCAGAAACCAAAACAACAAGGAGAGACATTTTTTCTAATTTTTTACAATTCGGTAAGTAAAATAGAAACCAAACAACTCATTATTTCAAGAGCCGCAATGCAACGTGGTGTGGGTACGATACACGGTGGTGGTGGTCCTTGATAAATAAGAATGTGGTGTGAGTACGAGAGACGGTGGTGGTGGTGGTCCTTGATAAATAAAAACGTGGTGTGAGTACGAGACCGTGGTGGTGGTGGTGGTCCTTGATAAATAATAACGTGGTGTGAGTACGAGAGACCGTGGTGGTGGTGGTGGTCCTTGATAAATAAGAACGTGGTGTGAGTACGAGAGACGGTGGTGGTGGTGGTTCTTGATAAATAAAAACGTCTCACGAAGCAGCCGTCCCTCAAAGAGCCGCACGCAGCTACGGAGCTGCAGGTTGCCGACCGCGTGCCCTGAACCAAATGGCGTGAGCGTCAAATAATAATAATTTAATAATGTTGTTATATTAATTTAACTATTATGTAATTGGAAATGGATAATGTTACGAATACAACTTCACCATCATCCGTCGATTCAAATTGGAATTTGTTAATAATTGTATTATAACAGTTACAGTGATATTATAATGCTGACTTGCTTTAATTTTTCTTGCAACGACCCACGGAGAGAGAAACCATTATCAACCACGGGGTGATTTTATTCCATAATTTAACAATTTTACGACTAAAACTTTACCATATTCCGTCGATTAAAATTGTAATTTGTTAATCACTGTATAATAATGGTTACAGTGATTTTATCATGCTTTGACTTGCTTCGTGTATTTATGTTTTAAAGTAAAAGTTAATGCGAAATTTTTGCTACCCCCCCCCCCCCCCCCCCCGCTGAGTGAGTGGTACATTCCGAACAGCCCAACAGCTACGGTGAGCTACGGTGAGCAATGGATCAAAGCAAATACCGGTAACGCGATTTATTATTATCACAGATGTTAATTTGGCATCTTTGGACTGACGTACATCAGAATCGAAATATTTATACTGCAGGAGGAATCCGATGACCTGTAAAGCTCTTTGTAACATATGTCCAGTAGGAGCACGGGGTAAGAACGTTACAACAACAAACAGTACATAAACATGATAGTAGCGCAAGTACAAGGAAAGTTAACACACACCATAACACACCTAACAGTATTCTTAGTCACGTAGGTAAAAAATTAAAAATTAATGAAAGTAAAATTATAAATAAAATAAAAATCACGACGTTTCGGAGGCAACACAAGCTTCCGTCTTGCCTCCGAAACGTCGTAATTTTTATTTTATTTTTTATTTTACTTTTATTACTTATAATTTTTTACCTACATGACTTTACCGAAAAAACCTAAGAATATCAATCCTTGCAGTCACGAAAACTTCAAATCTAGAACACCTAACAGTAGTTTAACACATACAGCCTTCACGACCAATATCCATTATACAGTTTTATTCGGGGGTTAACCATCTAACCCAATCAACCTGCATTATGGACATCCACAGTATATATAAATATAAAGTTAGTAGTTCCCTGCGTCTTGTTGACATTCGGGCGATTGCCAAAAAGTGTTTTGCTTTATCCACCGCTTTCTTTGTTGTCGGAGTGCAGCGACGACTTCGCCATGGCTCCGTGTCGCCATGGACTGCGTCTGTAGCGCGTTGTGGCGAACGGCGTGCGGGTGGTGCAGCTCGTTGACGCAGAGCAGCTGCTGCTGTTGTTGTTGTACAACATTAATGGTTGACGTCTCATCAATGTCTCTTTCAATTTACTACGCGCGATTTTATCGCCGATGTGACTTTTTATTTTGACGACGTAATTCTTGATTTGAAGCTTTCGTGGCTGCTCGCATTCATACTCTTTGGTTGTTTTGGTAAAAAATGATCTACGTGACTTTACCGAAAGAACCAAGAAGTTTACTTCTCATAATTTTCTCACAATAACCTCGCCTTAAAGCTTTCGTGACTGCAGGGATTCGTCTTCTTGGTCAGGTCTGTCTCCTAGACAGACCTGTTCTCCACCTGAGGACGGCTGCTTGCGTTGTGGCCGAAACGTCGTGAGAATTATTTTATTATGTTTTAATTTTATTATTTTATTATTTCCATTCTACGTGATTTTACCGAAAGAACCAAGAAGAATAACCTCGCCGTTGACTATGTACAGCTCAGATCTAGCACATGGTGTGGGTATGCAGAGCTGTCAACCCCTTGTCAGCGCCCTACTTTGTTACAGACCAATCCAGACGTGATCGGTCATTCCGTGTCCCTTATAAACCTCAGCGTTCATCCTACAAAGTCCCATCACGAGGGAGAAACACAAACAAATAGACAAACAAAATGTTTTTACTCAATTTCCCTGTACAGGAATACGGGTACACCCGTATGGGTTGACAGACATGGGTATGTAACAACATTACACATCACACTATGCACTGTTTATAACTCAGCTATAGTGCATGATGAGGGTATGTAACAACATTACACATCACACTATGCAGCACACTATGCACTGTATATAACTCAGCTATAGTACATGGTGAGGGTATGTAGCAACATTACACACACGTGTACTATATCTGAGCTGTACACAGTAGATAGTGTGATGTGTCATGTTATAGACAACCTCATTGCTTGGGTCCGGGTAACGGCCCCCCAGATAGTAAATATAAACACACCCTGACATAGCTACTCATTGGTGTGAGTCACTCTCTTTCATTTAGATACAATACTGACGCATTTACAACTCATTCAAAAATATTAATATAAACACAAAATCACATAGCTACTCAGTGGTGTAAGTTACACTCTCATAGACACACGAAGAAACCGAAATGCACACAAATATTCGTGCAAATTCACACGTAGTAAATCTTTTGTCGAAGTTAACAGGCATGTGTCACTTGATATCGAGGACACCCTTGCTAATGAGAAGTTCAATCGAAGGACTTTCCAATTATACTATTTTAACCATCAACATCCTGGGGGCTCACAACATCGGAGATGAACAAGGAAGCCAACATTATTTAGCACGAGGTTACAAACCTCACGAGACACTCCGTGGAAATGTGTTTTCAGATAATCAAGGTCACAGACACGAGCTTCGTATCGCACGCAGCTGTCCAGACGCAACGTGAGACACGTGACACGGTTGGCTTTGACCACTTCCAGATGGGAGCCAGGTCCACTCGCTACGCTCTCAGTGGGAGCTGCGCTCGCCACGACTCTCAGTGGCTTCTCACCGATAGCCGCTCGCTGTGGCTGAGAGACGCTGTCCCTGGAGCGCACACGGCGGCGATGAACCAAGACACGAATCGACTCTCACCTGCGTAGACAGGAGCGTTGCATTCACACTGCGGTGTTGGGGTTTGCGGGTCGCGATTTTTACAAAACCCAGAGTGGCCAGGCAAACGGTGATGGTTTGTCCCTTGGACTGATGTCGTCGGCTCTGGAGAGGCTCGTTGGATTTCTGCACCAAACCGTACCTTGTAAAACATTCTTATAAAAGTTTTTTTTTATTGTCGTCTCTATCATTGCCATTTATTTGTTCAGGATTTATTTGAGCATTATATATAAAAATTGTCTTAAAAAAATAGTGAACTTAATATTGTTAATAATTTGACAAATCATCTCCCAACTTCACGTGTACATAAGTGGGAGGATATGAGGGTGATCGTATTGGTGGTTGAGCAGGTGTGTGTGTAGGTGGAGATTAGTGTTGTAGTGGTGAGTGCGCTGTGCTACGAACCTGCCGACCCAAGTTCGACATCCACTCACGGCCACCAACACCAGTGACAATTGCCTGAACCTGTCATGGGCATCCCCTAGGTCGACTCAGCCTCAAATGAGTACCTGCTGCGGAGTATAAACATCGCCACTCGGGAGACAAAGGCGGCCGGGCTTGGTGCTGGCCACCCACCCACTCGTGTACCGTGCCAGCCGTCATAGGTGCTCGCTAACAGCACTTGCCCAATAGTCTGTTCAGGCTATACGGGGGATCTTTGTCTTTGTGTGGGTGTGTGTGAGTGAGCGGGTTTGCAGGCGATCAGGTGGGAGAGAGATCAGCCGGGAATGGTTGCTTGAATATGCATGAGGTGGACGGGTGAGAGGTTGGGCAGTCGAGTAGGTGGGCGAGTGGGTGGGCAGGTGGGAGGGTAGGAGGAACGGGTGGCAGGATGGGCAGGTGTATGGCCGAGCAGGTGTGAGTGTGGGCACGTGGGAGGGAGGGTCTCTGTAGATGACTGGGTGGGTCGTGGGTTAAAGGAGTGACAGGTATCGGGTAGGAGAGTGTTGGGTGCAGGTGAGTGGGTTGTGGTCATCATTACCAAGCATAGTCATTGTTATTTTTATCATCATCATACTCTTCATCATCATCCATCAGTCGGGATCAATTCATCATAGCTCATCGTGAATACGAACAAGCAAACTGACTGAGTGTGCAGTTATAAATACCACGAGACACGTCATAGAACACTTACCTGTGAAGGCGTATGCTGTAGATTTCCAAATCGTACCGGGTTTAATCTCGCGTAATATAACACAAGGCAGTCAGGCTCAGCTCTGAGAGAGAAACATTCAAGCCTGGATGACAATCTTGAAAATAATTTTCAAATTTTATTTTTATTCACCCAGAATATTTTGACCCTTGACCCACAATACAACGTGATTTCAATTCACAGGTAACCCAGAACACAATCAAGTATACTTATATTTAAGCGATTTAACCCAAGAAACCTTTATTATTGATAATATTGGTCGCGACAGCCTACGAGTTAAAGTCAATTTGTTTAACCAGGTGAGAACTCAAGATACAAGGATGAGTGTCGGTTGCAAGAATGATGATGCTGCTGATTCTGCTGCTACTGATGATTCTGCTACTACTACTACTGATTATATTATTATTAATGCTGCTGGTCCTACTCCTGATAATATTGATGATGCTAGCGATGATGCTGCTGCTTATGCTATTGATTATTATGTTACTGCTGATAATGATTGTATTAGTATTGATTATGGTCCTACTTCTGATACTGATCATGATGATAACGATGGAGCTACCACTGCTAATGCTGTTGCTCCTGCTGTTGTTACTAATTCTGCTGCTGATGATGATCGAGTCGAGTTGAATTTCAATTTAACGAGGTGAGAACTCAGGAGATCAGGATGAGTCTCATTGACAAGAGTGACCTGGGTCACAAAAATGAAAAAAGCAAAACAAGTCAAACCCATGCCAGCAATGAAGCAAATATAAATCTCACCCACAGCCCAGAGCACAATGCGATTAGCGTTCACACAAGTACACAACTGGTACGATATAATCAATGCGTCTGAAATCATCTACGCGTTGCTAAACAGCCTGAGACTCGAGGTTGGGTTCACACCGTATTGGTGTCTCATGTTAAGGAGGGGTGCTGCGGTGGCTCGGAGATGTAAACTCCCTCGCCTGGTATGGAGGTCGTGGGTTGGATTACGACCCTGAAAGCTGCTGTATTTTTGTAGTTTGTGTTCCTGTAATGTCACAGTGTCTCTGTGTCATTAATGCGTGTTGAGACAATATTAGTCGTGTTGTAGTGTAAGGTAAATCTTCACTCTAGATATACATCAGGCGCTTAATAACTTTAACCCACTTCAAAGTCAAAACACAGTTCCCATTGTTGTCAGCATAAGCGTTATCCCATAAATCGAAGGTTGTGGCTTCAGGTCCAAAAGTCTGACAGCAGATAATTAAAATATTAATCAAAACAAACCTTTACGAATAATATTGGTGGCAAAAGACCTCCTACTACTATGTGTTAAATAGCTTCTCTCTCTCTATGCCCTGTAAAATAAAACTAGTTTGGTGGGGGGGAGGAGGGGGGTCATTCGACCGCTGGTTCTAACAAAAATGGTTTATCGCAGTGACGCTCAGCACACAGCATGAGTAGTCCCCCCCTAGTGATGCCATCCCATTCCCACCCCGGGTTTATCACCCAACGAGCGAGTGACCGCGAGGGGAACGGCGCGCATCACCCCGCAGCGTCACGTGACGCGTGTTCCCAGCACGCCCGCGGTGGAGCTCCGCCCTCTGGCGTTGAGCGCCACGCGGCGCGCGGTGCGAGGGACGATGACGTCAGAGAGAACCTTGGCTCCCCCCGCCCTCCCCCACCAGTGCGCTAACCACTGCACCACCGCTCCACCCCACACTACACACATGCCCCTCTATACACTAAAGACAAAGATACCCCGTGTAGCCTTAACATACTGTTGGGCAAGTGCTGTTAGTAGCGAGTAGCAACTATGAAGACTGGCACTGTGACAGACGAGGGAGTGGGTAGGCAGCACCACGCCCAGAAATACACAAACACAAAGACACGCACAGACACAGTAACAAAGACAACCACAATAACAAAAACACACAAAGACAAAGACATGCACAGACAGTAACAAAGACACAAACAATAACAAAGACACACGCAAAGACAAAGACACGCACAGACACAGTAACAAAGACACAAACACAGTAACAAAGACACACAAAGGCATACACACCAATCCACTTACCCGAAGACAAAAATACCCCATATAGCTTTAAAATAATGTTGAGTTAAGTGCTGTTAGTGAGTTTCACCTATGAATGCCAGCCTGGGAGTGACCCGCCTTTGGATTTCCAAGGGTAATGTTTACTCATTGCGCCAGGTAGTAATTTGAGGCTGAGTCGACCTAGGGGAGACCCAAGACCGATTCATATAATCGCTATCAATGATGTTTGTAAACCGGTCATGGGCCTCCCCTAGGTAGACTCAGCCTCAAATGAGTACCCGGTGCGGTGTGTAAACATCGCCACTGGGGAGACAAAGGCGGTCGGGCGTTGTGTTGGCCACCCACCCCCTCGTGTACCGTTCCGGCCTTCATAGGTGCTCGCTAACAGCACTTGCCCCAACAGTCTGTTAGGCTATACGGGGGATCTTTGTCTTTGTATATCTGTGTGTATCTATCTGTGTTTGTATGTGTCTGTGTGAGTGTGTGTCTGTGTGTGAGAGTGTCTGTATGTATGTATCTGTGTGTATGTATGTATCTGTGTGTATGTACGTGTGTCTATCTGTTTGTGTGTCTGTGTGTTTGTATGCGTGTGAGTGTGTCTATCTGTGTGTGTCTGTGTAGTCTTAACAGACTGTTGGGGAAAGGGCTGTTCGTAGCAAGTAGCAGAGCGTGTGAAGGCTGTCACTCTCGCACACGAGGGGGTGGGTGGCCAGCACCAAAACAAAAATACACACAAACAGACACACACGGACACAGTAACAAAGACACACAAATACACAAATATACAATAACAAAGACACAAAGACACAGTAACAAAGACACACAGACAAAGGCGTACAGACCAAAAAACTAACCCAAAGAAAATTATCCCCGTGTAGCCTTAACAGACTGTAGAGGCAAGTGCTGTTTGCTAGTAGCACCTATGAAGTCCGGCACTGTGGCACACGAGGGGGTCGGTGACCAACACCACGCCCGACCCGCCTTTGTCTCCCCAGTGGCGATGTTTGCACATCGCAGCAGGTACTCATTTGAGGCTCAGTCGACCTAGGGGAGAGCCTGGACCGATTCCGATAATCATCACTGGTGTTGGTGAACCGGTCATGGGCCTCCCCTAGGTCGACTCAGCCTGAAAAATGAGTTCCTGGTACGGTGTGTAAAAGTTACCACTGGGGAGACAAAGGCGGCCGGGCGTGGTGTTAGCCACCCCACCCCCTAGTGTGCTGTGCCGGCCTTCATAGGGGCCGTCCATAAATGACGTCACACGATTTTTGACCCCCCCCCCTTCGTCACACGGCGTCACAAAAAGTCAGACCCCCCCTCAAATATGACGTCACAAAGCTCTGCCCCCCCCCAAGAAAATAAAACATGCCTCAAATAGCTTTAAACTATTGTCATTGTAGTGCATATTTAATGTGGTGCTCCACTCTGATGTTGTAGGATAAAACATTTATTAAAAAGTATATTTAATTAAGTAGAACGTGTTGTCTTTATTTATTTAAATTTGCGCATTTTGATGTGACGTCACATTTCTCACCCCCCCCCCCCCAGGTACGTGACGTCATTTATGGACAGCCCCATAGGTGCTCGCTAACAGCACTTGCCCCAACAGTCTGTGAAGGCTACACGGGGGATCTGTGTCTTTGTGTGCGTGAGTCTGTGCGTTGTGCCCGTTTCTCTGCGCTGCTCACACTCCGTGCTCTCAGCACGCACGACTCAGATCCAGAATCCTCACTGAGTTACCATCACCCCACCACACACCCAGTGCGGGGTAGAGCGGTTGACTAAACGAGTGGTGGACGGAGTGCAGCAGCTCCATGGAGTCGGCGCGGTAAAACGACAGCAGCCCCGCCTCCCAGTGCAGGTGACACCCGACTCTCCGGGGAGGGTCCCTCACCGGCACTGAGGTCCGTACACCACCATGAAGCACGTCGCAGCTGTTGTTGTCTTTATATAAAACCCAGGATGAGTCGTTCTGTCCCAGCCCGCACTCGTCACCACCCCCTTTCCGTGCGATCGTCCCGTACGCGACTCCAACCTCACAGCTCCCCTCCGCACCCCCCACGTCCACCTCCCAGTAGTGCTGACCCGACGAGAAGCTCTCGGAGCACAGGGCTTGGCAGTAGCTATCAAAGCGGTGTGGGTGATCAGGGCGACCCTGGGAGACAGCGGTCCGCGTCACTGTCCTGAGGTCCGAGGAAATCTGGAGTTTGTTGTGGGCCGAGTTTGGGTCCACAGTCGGTGAGCGTCCGTCTGCAGTAACGATAATCACAGTAGCCGTGTAACAACAGCACCACTATAACAACAGCACTCGTGCACTAACACGCACGTGCACTGCAATAGAGCAATTCATAATGAGCATTGTTATACAACGTTGTAATGCATAGCTATCGGTGTGATGACATGTGACAGGCATTTTGTCAATCCACTGCTGGATGAGGGCCTCGCTACGCCGTGCGAGTTGCGGGGATATTTGACCATACTTCACCACGCCGGTCACCGCGCGTTGGCGAAGGCAGGCGGCGCAGCTGGCGAGAGCACAGAAGTACAGTACAGCGGTGCGTTTGTCTGCCCCGTCATCTACATTTTTAAAAGTCGAGCTTCAGTTCAATATTCACTGTGTAATAGATGTACAACATGTGATGATACCATCAAAATGTGAACTGCTCTATCTATTCTAATGCAAGGCTGAAAACTTAACAGATATGAATTGCTTCCAACATGTATTTATTTAAACAAATTTATTGAAATAAAACGATCAAACATAGAGCAATTGTTAAGTTAAATAAATAAAGTAATATTAATAACAAATATATAAACAACTCCAATAAGAAAGTAATAGGACTTTTCAAATCGCAAAAAAATCGCAGCCTTTGCGATTTGCTAATCGCATTGTCTCAAATTGCGACTTCGATTTGAAATCGATTCATCGTTCAGCCCCACTGTGCGGAAGTGTCCGTGGGAGTCAGTGGATCACAGCAGCAGCGTGGATATCAACACTGCCGCAGCGTCTCTGTGTGTGTACAAGAAACACAACCATCTACTGTGTGTCACCTTTCACAGGCTGTAGGGGCAAGTGGTGTTGGTGAGCACCTGTGAAGGCCGACACGGCACACGAGGTGGGTGTGATAGTGTAGTGATGTACACTCGTGTGTGTGTGATAGTGTAGTGATGTACACTCGTGTGTGTGTGTGATAGTGTAGTGATGTACACTCGTGTGTGTGTGTGTGATAGTGTAGTGATGTACACTCGTGTGTGTGTGTGTGTGTGATAGTGTAGTGATGTACACTCGTGTGTTTGTGTGAGAGTGCAGTGATGTACACTCGTGTGTGTGTGTGATAGTGTAGTGATGTACACTCGTGTGTGTGTGAGAGTGTAGTGATGTACACTCGTGTGTGTGTGAGATGGTGTAGTGATGTACACTCGTGTGTGTGTGAGAGTGTAGTGATGTACACTCGTGTGTGTGTGATAGTGTAGTGATGTACACTCGTGTGTGTGTGATAGTGTAGTGATGTACACTCGTGTGTGTGTGTGACAGTGTAGTGATGTACCCACGTATGTGTGTGTGATAGTGTAGTGATGTACACTCGTGTGTGTGTGTGTGATGGTGTAGTGATGTACACTCGTGTGTGTAATAGTGTAGTGATGTACACTCGTGTGTGTGTGTGTGTGTGATAGTGTAGTGATGTACACTCGTGTGTGTGTGTGATAGTGTAGTGATGTACACTGTGTGTGTAATAGTGTAGTGATGTACACTCGTGTGTGTGTGTGTGATAGTGTAGTGATGTACACTCGTGTGTGTGTGTGATAGTGTAGTGATGTACACTCGTGTGTGTGTGTGATAGTGTAGTGATGTACACTCGTGTGTGTGTGAGTGTAGTGATGTACACTCGTGTGTGTGTGTGATAGTGTAGTGATGTACACTGTGTGTGTGATAGTGTAGTGATGTACACTCGTGTGTGTGTGTGATAGTGTAGTGATGTACACTGTGTGTGTGTGTGATAGTGTAGTGATGTACACTCGTGTGTGTGTGTGATAGTGTAGTGATGTACACTGTGTGTGTGATAGTGTAGTGATGTACACTCGTGTGTGTGTGTGATAGTGTAGTGATGTACACTCGTGTGTGTGTGTGATAGTGTAGTGATGTACACTCGTGTGTGTGTGTGATAGTGTAGTGATGTACACTCGTGTGTGTGTGTGTGATAGTGTAGTGATGTACACTCGTGTGTGTGTGATAGTGTAGTGATGTACACTCGTGTGTGTGTGTGGAAGTGTAGTGATGTACACTGTGTGTGTGTGTTAGTGTAGTGATGTACCCTCGTGTGTGTGTGTGTGATAATGTAGTGATGTACCCTCGTGTGTGTGTGTGATGGTGTAGTGATGTACACTCGTGTGTGTGTGATAGTGTAGTGATGTACACTCGTGTGTGTGTGTGATAGTGTAGTGGTGTACAGTGTGTGATAGTGTAGTGATGTACACTCGTGTGTGTGTGATGGTGTAGTGATGTACACTCGTGTGTGTGATAGTGTAGTGATGTACACTCGTGTGTGTGTGTGTGATAGTGTATTAATGTACACTTGTGTGTGTGATAGTGTAGTGATGTACACTCGTGTGTGTGTAATGGTGTAGGATGTACACTCGTGTGTGTGATTGTGTAGTGATGTACACTCGTGTGTGCATTTATTTTAATTTATGTATGCATTTTAGTAATGTGTTAAATCTAATTCTAATTTTATACAACCCCATTAATGTATATCATGCCATAGTAAATATAATTTCTTATACTCTGGAACGGATTATTTCCTTTTCCTTTATTTCTTATAGGAAAAATTCTTTGGTATACGTCATTTTCGGTATAAGTCCTAGCTTCTGGAACGAATTAACGACACATACCGAGGTACCACTATAAACTGAAACTGGTGGGCTTAAGGGTCCTGTATTTATACTACTTTTTTATTACTGGAAAGTTCTTGAATGTTCTAGAAGTTACTACAAGTTTCTACTCAGCACTGAATCTATCTGGAATTCCCATTGAAAATGTGTAAATTTCAAAATATCACTGTCCTGGTCACAAAAGCAAAGTTTGTCGTGAGTAATAACCATTTTGTGTACTTTTGAGGCATAAGCAATTATAAAATAACACTTACTACCCAGGGACAATTTTTTTATTACACAGTGTAATGAATCTTAATAATATCAGCCACAGCCTGTATGTGTCAAAGGCTCAGTGCCGTTGATGCTGAGAGCTTCAGACTTTAACACGGAACCCTAAGAATCCTAACTGTGTCTGAGTCTGTATCACGCTGCCTCAAGCACTAATAATGAATCCTAAGAATTCTAGATTTGAAGCTTTCGTGACTGCAAGGAATCATATTCTTAGGTTTTTTTGGTAAAGTCACGTAGGTAAAACATCAAAATTAATGAAAAAAAAAAAAATTCTTTTTTTATTTTATTTTCATTAATTTTGATGTTTTACCTACGTGACTTTACCGAAAAAACCTAAGAATATGAATCCTAAGAATATCAGCCATAGTGTCTCTGTGTAAAACACTCACACGCAGAATAGCAATAGCATCCTCACTCAATTATACACACGTGTAGGGTTAATAGAGCTCATGTAATACTACTTTACACTCGTGTGTGTGCTGTATGTGAACGTAGAGGTATTGCAATACATGGGCAATATAAATGTATCTGTTTGCACAGTGATACACGTGGTCAGCCACAACGATAGCCCAGTCCGGCTCTGTGAGCCTCGGGTATTTACATAGAACCCCAATAATCCTTAAGGTGCCTTAGTAGGGATATAGCAGCCTCAAGCATTATGAATGAATAATGAGAATCCTTAGGCTGCCTTAGTCTGGATATGAGCCTACATCATTAACAATGAATTCTACGCATCACTACGGTGATGTAGTCTGGCTCGAGTCTGATGATGACATCCATTACAGAGAAGACTCATACTCGTAGGTTCATCTGCTACAATGGTTACTTTGGCCAACAGCATCCTTACTGGATAAAACACGCGTGTAATATTAATGGAGCTTATGTAATAGTGAAATACACTCGTGTGTGTGCTATATATTATTGTATAATTAATACATTACAGTCGTAATGTTAATGTTTGCTCGTGCAGTGTAGTGATAGACAAGGTCGACCAAGATTATGCCTTCGTCTCGCTCTGTGAGCCTCAACCATTAACTGGGGAACCTAAGAATCCTAAAAATGCCTTAGTTTGACTGAGTATCAGGCTGTTGACATGAAGCCTAAACATCTTCAACGTGTCTTAGTCTGGATGTATGATCCTTGGACATTACCAATCAACCCTAAGTTTATATAATCCATAAGAGGTTTTTTTGGGGTTAGATCGCGTAAATATATAAATGTGTCGTTAAACCTGCCACCACCCGACACAGACAACTAGTAAGGGTTGTCACGTAAACATAACATGCCAATTCGTCACTAGTACAGCACGCCGGTGTGTTGGAGAGCCAAGCCACAACATTATTTAAATGTATATTGATGTAGTTATAAAAGCCATTTCACCATATGAATTCTGCAGGCCGATTTTGTGTCCGCAGTGCTGATGGTTACAGAACGTACCCGGTACTCGTTTAAGCCAAGAGTTCATCTGGGAGAGGCTCAGAATTGGTTCTGAATCCACTCACCATTGATGATAGCCATGGCCGTGAGTCACGTGTAGGTAACCATGTTTGCAGCTCAGTGCTCAGAGCATCCCATCATCATTGCACATCCGTACTCACTCTCGCTCATCTACACATACGTATACACACAGACACAATTACAAGACCCCCCATATAGCCCAAACAGGCTGTAGGGGCAATAATTGTTAGCGAGTGACACTTCAAGGCCGGTATGGAACATGAGGGGGTGGGTGGCCAGCACCACGTAAGGCCGCCTTTGTCTCCCAAGTGGCAGTTTTTACACACTACACCAGGTAGTCATTTGATGCTGAGTCGACCTAGGGGAGGCTCATGACCGGTTCAGAAAATTGTCACTGGTGTTGGCTGTGAACGGAAATCGAATTTGTGTTGCCAGGTTCATATTGTAGCACGTTAACCACTATGCCACCGCTCCGCAACATACACACAAGACACAATTACACGCACAATAACACACACACACAGGTGGTAAGAGTCCGTGGAACTCACACATGAATGCCAGCAGGTTGACCACAGCTCCCTGCAGGGCGCTGATCGTGGCGATGTCTTTTTTGCTGGGAGATGAGGGTGGATCTCCCTTCTGAGCGTCTCTCCTGTGAGACAAAAACCAGCAGTGACACACAGCATCATTACGCACAGCATAATCACACACAGCATCAGCATACACAGTATCATACTACACATCATCACACACAACATCATCACCCACCATCATCACACATGGCATTATCACACACGGCATCACAAACGGCAACATTGCGCATAGCATCACAGCACACATCACACAACCCTCGTCTTACACAGCATCATGCCACACATCATCACACAACATAACACAGCATCATCACACATCATCATCATCACACATAATCATCATTACTCAGCCCATGTTCCACACAAGGCGTCACCCCGTGTGTTAATCTGTGCAAGTTCATAGTCCATACCGGTTTGTCTCTTTCAGGTGAACCTGCAGGAGTCAGACACAGGGGGCACGAGTCAGTTCACCTCCAGCCACGTTAACCACACGGTGATTGGTAGACGCGATGAGGCTGCACTCAGACATTCGCGTGGCCTAGTGTTGTTGGCTGTAATCAAGACAAAGCCATGGATGCATTAGGACTCAATGATTCTCATCAGCAAGGTGTGGCCTCTAAAACTGTTGCCACTCGGTACCTGATGACATGGCAAGAGGCGTCCGTGGCACTTGACATCGAGTTGCAGTGATTGTGAACCAACATTCAAAATAATGATCCACTGCGAGCGTGAATTACAACCAGAGCGTGGTGTTACCAGAGTCCATAATTTAGCAGGGTGAACATTTGTTGAGGCAAGCAATCTCGGGATTTGTTTCAACTTTCAAAGACTCATCAGCAGTCAATGCTGAAATATAACTGCTTCTGGCTTTCCTGATGTTAAAAGCCCTTACGTGTTCAGCAATACTAATGGTTGGTATACATTTGGTAAAATGAAAAATGTAAATGTAGTGTCGAGCGGCCTCAATCTGATGTACATTACAGGATGATGCGGTTATAATTTGTAATGCCAATGTCTGCATATATTACCAACCAATTACTCGAGGAATTTGTGTGTTAATAGTTTTTTTATTATTTTGAAATTCAGCACTAGTTTATATTTTTATTACAATATACAAATCCAAGTTGGTGAACTTGACTCTACATTTACTTTCAGAACCCATGGGCTATATGTTGTCTTGACAATGGAAGTGACGTTATCTTGTGTTTTGTGTTGCAACGCATCTGCCAAGTTTACAAACGCAACGAATATACGTGAACTGGGGCACTTGCCCTGGCTCCATGAGCGCTTTACCTGCAGGAACGTGAGCGAGTCCCTCTCCTTCTGCAGAGCGCGCAGGCGCGTGGCTGCTGCCTGGAGCTCGCTGATCTCGTGCTCATAATGAGCGATGTTCTCCTCGATCCGGGACAGCAGCTCGCGCCCCTTCATGTCCACGCGGTCCAGAGCTGCCCTCTCGTCCTCATCCAGCATCGTCCTCATGCGGGTGAACTCGCCTGAGATGCCAGCCTTGGTCTGGAGCATGGAATCCTGCAAAGGGCGTGTGATGGATTCTATAAATTCATATTCCATGCTGTTAAGACCAAAGTCACATTGTTTTCCAGTTTCTCGAAACCTATTTTTCCCTGCTGCCACGTTATGTCTTTGGACTCGCATCTCATTGAACAGGTCGATAACTTCAGGTATCTAGGTGCTATCTTGCCCTTCAAATTGATCATATCGTTTAATAAACAAAATCTTCTATATAAATAAACATTGTCTCACCTCGGCTCCATCTTGATATAGTCCAAGCCGCCATCCTCTCCATCTTTGACTCGTGTGAAATCATCGACTGCCGAGCCTCTTGTTCCATTATACCACCTGGCTGCCCACTTTGACCTTGATGCCTCCATATCAACACATTATTGCAACATCTGTATCACCTCCAATTTATCCCCCCTGGATTTGTTTAGAGACCACTACTGGGCTGTCTTCATCCTAAGATTCCTTATAAACAAATCCGCCAAGTATGTAAGGACCTCCTAACTCTACAAATTTCCAGTCGCAACCTCAATAAAGTACCTCCCTGTTCTCTCTAAAATTACCATATGTTAAAACTAGGTTTTGCGACGCGTCCTTCCACGCTGCTGATACTACCACATTAAATAAACACATTGAACTTATTGGAGTGTCCTGGCCTCAGCCTAGGCTGGGCTCCCTCCCCAGCCTCAAACACGATTAGAGGGCTGCGTAATGATTGAGATATGAACCAGTGCTGGACTCTACCTTCACAAACCTGCACTGACCCACGCAACTAAGTATGGCCAACTAGCCTCAATGATCAACACGATGTTGTGGAACCTTCGTCCAGAAGTGTATTGGTGAGGATCTGTAAATTATTTACCAAAACAGATAAGCACATTTCGATTTAAAGCTTTCGTGACTGCAGGGATTCATATTCTTGGTTCTTTCGGTAAAGTCACGTTGAAGGGAAGTAATAAAATAATAAAAATAAAACATAATAAAATAATTCTCACGACGTTTCGGCCACAACGCAAGCAGCCGTCCTCAGGTGAAAACCAGGTCTGTCGAGGCGACAGCGTCTGAATGAAACAGCACACGTGCTTGGAGCATATATATAAGCTGGGTTGGAAGGGGGGGAAAGGGCGCTTTGACAAAAGAATTTGCATATCAATAGGAATTTTGCATATTAATGGGAAATTGTGACTTATTGATTGTAAATAAAAAAACCAATCGTATGGGGAATTGTTAGCATATGAAACTGAATGTTAAATTAATATCTAATAGAATAAGTACCCTGTCGGAGGTTGCTCCACCGATCATTTTTGCTTCGATTATGTAAGTTTGTATTTGAGTAAGAGTAAGTCTTGTACCATTAAATAGTCCTCACAATGACATTAGGTTTCTAAGGAGCATGATAACGGCTCCTACTTTAAGTTTCAGTTCATGAGAAGGCATTCCGGTTGGAGTAAGACTTTAACAATTCTTCCGGGATTGCAAGTTGATCAGCAGTATCATCACTCACAATAGTATCCACGCACTAGAAAAGCACTCAGCTCCATTGTTGAGATAAAAAAGTCTGCATTTGTAACATTCAGTATTGCGCTTCATTTAAGCTGTTCAGGAGTAATCGTACAAGAGTAAATGTCACCGTATAGTTGCGCAAATGTATCTTGATTTTCTGGATAGCAGTGTGAGTGTAATGTTGCTGTATCGTCTGTTTTTCCATCAACAACGTCCAGGAGCTATTCCACAAGTTCCGTTTCACTTTTCAGAGCTGGCAAATTCTGTTTCAGCTTCAGCACCTGTAATTCTCCTAAGAAACGATGCTTCTTTATACAAGAGGCCGTGATCCACGTAAAGTAACCAGTAGGACTTGCCTCCAAATTGTTTACATTTAACTGTTCGATAACCCAATAAGCTATCAACAGCCTGACACGTGTGTGCTTCATCCCAGACAATTAGTTTCGATTGGAATATATTTGTGGCTTCGTGTTTGGCTTTATATTGCAAGTCAATGTTGCAGTTATTTTCAAAGGGATTTTAGAGACTGAATGAGCAGATCAGCCTCCAGCTAATAGTTTTGCTGGTATTCCTGTTGACGCAACTGGTGTTGCTAAATCCACTTTACCTCTAATAGTAGAGTGACATGGTGCTGACTCTTGTACAGCAGCTGCAACTGTAGGTGGGCCGTTAGCACACACGCCATTGAGCAAATATGTGTAGGACTTGAGTTATAGCGCGCCACACATTCTCTTCCACTGTTGCTATGCGAGCGAGCAGAGTACAGTGGGGGGTATGTGAGGACAGGGTTGTTGTTGTGGGATTAGGTGAGGGGGTCGTTAAGTGTTGAGACAGGTGTTCGGGGTAGCCGGGGGGACACAGGCCAGCGATTGGCTAAGAGGGTAATTGGGTATTAGCTGGCATCGCGCTGGCGGCAAAAACAAGGTCACGTGAGACCGGGGGCCAGGGGGCGAGTAATAAGCGGGGGGTTGAGATAATTAATGGGGATTAATTGGTATGGGGATATAAACCACAACGCGACAGCGAGAGGGGGTCTTCTGGTCGGCGTCTTGGATGGAGCTGCAGCGACGGTGCCCGGGGAATCGCAGAGCAGGCGGTGACGGTAGTAGAGCAGAGAAAGAGTGGGTTAGCAGCGACAGACGGAGTGGAGATAGAGAGACAGTGATAGCGAGAACGCAGTGTGCGAACAGGGGTAGCCATGCATCTGAAGGATGCAGTGTAGAATAGCAGTAGAGTCGACAGACCTAGCGAGAGAGAGACGCGGAGGAGACGCGGCGCGGCGAGAGAGAGACGCGGAGGAGACGCGGCGCGGCGAGAGAGAGACGCGGAGAGACGCGGAGCGGAGTGAGGGCATGGAGCGACGCGGAGCGGAGTGAGGGCACGGAGAGACGCGGAGCGGTGGCGCGGCGGAGGTGGACTCTTAAGCGGAAAATAAAGAGAACAGAAAGACAGCCGAGTACGAGTCCTACATATGCGTGTGTGCCGGTAGGGTGGAGAACTGGGGCAAGGGTCACGGTAGACCTCGTGGGGAAGCCCCAAGAACCCTCTGGTGGGTTCGAGAAGGGAGGCGTGGCTAGGGCGGAGCCAAGCCGTGCTGAGGGGAATATAAGCAGCAGAGAGCGAGAGCTCCAGGCTGCCGGTTCTGGGAGTGGACTCGTCTCTTCGTCGTCGCTACCGCCTTCACCTGGGCATTGCGCGGCCGGACAGTAGTTTGCTGTCTCGATCGACGCCATCGGTGCAATGCGGCAGGGTCGTGTCTGGGCCGGGTCGTGCGGCAGCATGGTCGTGAGAGAGGGAGCCGGAGTTGGTGGCATGAACACAACAACAATAAAAGGGGAGGACGGTGCCTCTTGCGACTACCCCGTCTCTGACTGAGTGTGTGCGACGCATGCCACCCGCACACACACACAAGCCTCCAACAAGAAGGAAGAAGAGACCTATGACACTACACTTAGAAAGAGTGATAAATGCCATTCAGGACAATAGCACGGGATATATATATGCAAGGAGACAGAATAAAGATTCGTGGACGACATAGATCTAATGGAAAATAAGGTGCATAGTCCTGCAGCAAAGTGTTCATACGCTCAATAAATTAGGAAAGGATGCAAGACTGAGGATTAACGTGGAAAAGACAAAGACAATGGTGTTCAGAAGGGATACATTGAGAAAGAAGCAATAATACAAAGCAGCAAGAGTGTAAATATAAAGGAACTTGTATTCCTCGGTACATCTACTGACATGGGACAATGACTACACTAAAGACGCAATAAGAGCGAGAATCGCAAAGGCAAAATGATTAATGGCAGGATTTAATAACATCTGGAGAAGCAAGAAAATCAGCTACAAGAACAAACTGAACATCATAAGAACATGCGTGTTCAGTACAGCTATGTATGTTTGCGAGACTTGGACATTAACAAATACTGACAGACATAAGATATTGGTACTCGAAATGTATTGCTATAGAAGGATACTGCATCTAAGCTGAACCCAAAGAGTGACCAACGTAGAAGTAAGAAAAATATGGCACACAGAAGAAGACCTGATGATGCAGCAATGATAAGGAAACTGGCACGACACATATGTAGTATGGAAAACAACAGGCAAATGAAAACTATGTTGTTGTTCAGAAATATGGAAGGAACCGGAAAGAGAGTTAGACCTCACAGAGAATGGATTGACATTAAAGATTGGTACCAGAAAGATGTGGCACTACTAGAGCAGATTGATAAGACAGAGAGAGGAAAGTGGAAACCAATGACGACATGGGCAGTAGACACCTACTACGGGCAATTCTGCCCATGGATTGTCATGATGATGTTCACCAAGTAGGGCAGTGGTGGTGTGGTGGTCATCAAACTGTGTGGTGAGTCATTTATGAATGGGTGCTGGGCTGTCTTCACCAACCCACATTGACCAGCATGGTAATGTATTGTTAAGCAATCTGCTAGCATGACGGTTGTGGCAAGGCCTCAATGTTACACTGGTTTAACAAAGGGTATAATTTATCCATAAGAGTGCTTTTTAGTACATGTGTAGTGTAATAGTGCCGGCTGGTGGACAGCGGCGGAAACTGTGGTGGACAAACAGTACACACGCCGATGAGGGTGTGCACGGTGTGTTGGCAGAGAGGAAGAACTCGGGTAAGGGCATGGAGGACCCCATCTGGACGCCCCTGGAACCTGCTAGCAGGTTTGAGAAGGGAGGTGCGGTCAGGGCAGAGCCAGGCCGCTCTGGGAGCATAAAAGGAGCCGAGAGTGGGGTCTCGGGGCTGCCGGTTCTGGGAGTGGACTTGTCTCGTCGTTGCTGTCATCTCGTTGCCGTTGTCACTGCCGTCTTCACTAGATATTGCGCTGCTAAAAGTTGTTGGCTCAGTCGGCATGGTCAGTGTTTGACCGTTAGTGTTGTGTACAGGCTAGGCTAAGCAACTGTAGATAGTGTGTGGACAAAACTGTGGAAGTTGATAAACAAAAGGTGCCTCCTACGAACCTTGTCTCCGAATCATTGAAACTACAAATGCACAATGTACATACATGATATATAGCTTGTGTGTTGATTAACTGTGAATAACCCAACCAATAGTAGATATCAATTGTAATTTATATAAATACACGAACCCCTCCCCCATCCCCTGGTCTCCGAACCTGATTGGCTCACAAGTGATGACATCGCATTTATTTCTTTATTTAAGAACAATTCTCGCTGTGGCCTGATGAAGCTGGTTGCTATTACCGGTGAAATGTCACTCAAATTGTAAATGTTGTGGGTTTCCTCTCCAACACACCGGTTTGCTGAACTAGTAATATCTAATTGGCATGTTTTGTTTATGTGACAAACCTTACAAATTGGCTGTGTTGGGTGGTGGTGGGTTTAATGACACATTCATATTGTCATGATCTAACTCCAAAAAAACCTCTAATTTGAATAATAATAGTCGCAAAAGCCTAAATGTTAACCTGGTGTAAATTATTATTACCATCACAAGGTGACTTGATGGAGGATATAAATCAATCTTTAGCACGCCGGGGTGTAGCAATGCTCATGACACATTGCCAGCAACTCTGTCCTGGGTTACACACCATGCTGAGTGCAGGCCGCCTAGATTACAATGCCTGAGATCGGCCTCAATCGTGCGCGTTCAGGTCAGCCTCGGCCTGCCCCTGGGCCACCTCCAATCCTGAGCAAGGCCATCAATGATTGCACACAGTGCTCTGGTGGGATCATCCAATGCGTCAGCCCTGCAATGTGTCCACAGAGCCAGATCCTCCTGGCTGTGACTGCTTCAGACAGCAACTGTCATGCTGTTCATGGATGGACTCCGGTATTTGAGATACATTCGCAGAGTGAATGTTAAGTCTCCGTCGCAAGCAACACTGGTCAAAGGCGTCCAGTTCTCTATATGAGGATACGCCCTATTCTAGGTCATATATTTAGTTAGAATGTAAATCCATGCAGTTGATAACAAATAGGCTCAAACCCATTCCTTGCAGAAATGTTAAAAGTATACGCAATTGCATCATTATCGGATGCCTTATACCAGGAGTGGGGAACATTTTTTGCTGCCAAGGGCCATTGGACATTTATAACATCATTCGCCGGCCATGCAAAAGTATCAACTTAAAGATGATCCCGTTATATTTGGTCAAAACATTTAATTAACTCACCCCTAATGTGATGGCTGCAACTGACAAATGATTTCGCGAGTTTTATGCGGCCCGCGGGCCGGACGTTCCCCACCCCTGCCTTATATGCACAACACCAAGATTCAGTCATTAATACATCACAATGAATGCAAACTGAAATGCAAGTAAAGCAAGTTTTAACATTCCATTACGTATGAATTGTCTATTGTATACTTGGGTGTGTGATGAAACAGTTTTCCCTGCGTTCCCTGTCAAATATCTTCAAGTCAACTCTTGTGTTCTAGAATTAAAGAGCTAAGATTTTCTATGAAATTTTATCACAATCTTTATATCTTTTAAGTGTTAGTTTTTACTCCAATGCACTTTTATTTTATCAAACCCATAAAACGTCATTCGAGTTATCCCGTATACAGCTTTGCAGTGGTACTAAAAATAAACGTGTGTTATAAACGTTGCATTTTTAAATCCACATTCAAGCAGCAATATAAATAATGTATTACTATTTCCAATGATACTGAAGGCTCACTTGAATCTACGGAGTTGTCCTCATAGAGAGAGTCACAGACTTTACGCAGGGTGGAGGCCACGAGATTACAGAGCCCACAGGTCGTACCTGCACGTCTTTGCGAGTGGCCTTCATCTGTCCCACAGATGCCTCCGCTTTCTTCCTCTTCTCATCCACCGCTCGCGTCTCTTCTCCGACTCTACTCTGTAAAAGACGAAGTCACCAGAGGGGACTCCACTCCTTGAGCGGCTCCCTCTCAGCCCCACTCCACACAGAGCCCTCCACAGTGACAGCTCTAGAATTGCCCACCAGAAGAGTGCCATGGAAGTCAGCCTGGACTGACTTAACAGTCTGTAAGCAAGAAGGCACAATGAAGAGAGAATGATAACTTCATGTTTTCTTTAATGCGATGTGGAAGTTGCGAATTTGTCAGCTCGTGTCCAGGTGTTGTAGAGGCCACAGCAGGGACAGGGACATGATCGTTCAACACAATGTCTCTTCACTTCACGAGCAACGTCCAAACACGGCCTTCCTCCAGCACGCCTCACTCAAAAAGCCTCGACCCACCCTCCTCCTGCACTCAAACTCCTGTCCCTTCCTTTCCCTGCCAAAACCGAATGGCTACCTTGAACTGAAGCAATCCCATTCTCACACACTGAGGTACTCACCTTCCGTGTCTCATGCTCATCCTCCAGTGTGACGGCATCATGCCTTCTATGTTCTCCGGTAATGGTACAGGTCATGCACACCAGGCTCGCGTCCTGCTTGCAGTAGAACATGAGCTCCTGTTTGTGCTTCTTGCATCTTCTTTCATCCAGGCTGACAATGGGAGCCACCAGGACGTGCTCCTTCAACTTGGGGTTTATTAGATGAGGCTTTAGGTGGGACTCACAGAAGGAAGTCTCACACCTGAGACAGGTCTTCACTGCACGAGTCTCCCCATCACCACAGGCGTCACAGAAGACAACTGCAGCCATCCTCTCTCCAACTCTGAGCTGCTCCACCAGGTTGGCGAGCGCCACGTTCCTCTTCAGCTGGGGCCGCTCAGGGAAGGCCGCTCGGCACTGCGGGCAACTGAAGCTGCTCGCTCTCTCCCAGGCACCGTCCAGACACCGGAGGCAGAACGAGTGTCCGCAGCTCAGCGTGGAGGGGCAGTCAAACGTGCGCAGGCAGATGGGGCAGCTCAGCTCACTGTCGACACAATCACTGGGAGACGCGCTCGCCATGGCCCATGGCTTCACTCGGACTCAGTCGCTCGCCGCGGCTCACAGAGGAGCTATCGCAGCAGCAGCTGCTCACACAGCGGAGACGAACAAGGAAATGAACTGACTTCACCTGCAGTTAAGTTATAAATACCTCGAGACACGCCCTGGAATGTTCCACACGGCGGCTGGGCTCACCTGTGTAGACGTGGCGGTACAGTCACGCACTGTGTAATAGCTAAAACTTACTTTTGTGTTTAGTTTGTTGTCCTTCCCCTGCACTTCGAATTAGCACGGTTGGCTACGTGCAGTGTGGAAGAAGTTCAACATACATAGCTTTGACTGGTCTCAAGTGATATACTATTTATACAAACAAAACCCAGCAGCAGCAGCCAGGGACGCAGCGATAATGGTTTGTCCCACAAGCTGATTGACCGGCTCGGGTCAGGCTGTGTGTATTGCACAATGCAACCGCACCTTGTACAAACATTCTGATGTTAAGGTTAACTTGTTTTTTCCATCTGTGTCTTTATCCATTTTTTTCTTGCAAGGCCTGTTTGTTTAAGCTTCGCAGTCTGTAATCGTTTAACATCTTTATCAGCTAATATTTTAACAACTGGCTTTGTGCGTCCTCTGTTCATGTGTCAAATATGTTTTTGTTTTTTATTCCTACGACACCGTTTTATTCTGGGTGGACGGTGGTTGTATGTTGAACTTCTTTCCCACCATACGTAGTCAACCGTGCTAATCGGAGGTATGTGAGTGGGTGGGTGGCGGTGGTTGAGCGAGTAAGTGGGGAAGTTATTTGGTGAGAGGGGAGACAGATGGGCAGGAGGATGGCGTGAGGGTGGGCGAGCAGGTGGTGAGAGAGGGCTGGAGGAAGGGTGGCTGGGAGGGCCTGCGGTTGAGTTAGTGGTTACTTGGGTGGGTTGCCTCACGCATTACCACAGCGAACAGCCCCTGGCTAAACAAACATTGTGGTTCATTTAAGCTCATTATATGACTTTCACCGTCCATTTTCCTATTATGCGTAAAAAAATCGAGGATTTAAATCTTCATAACCTAAACAATATATATTCATCACCTATTGTTAATGTTAATATTTTACATCCTGGACTCGCTGAGTTTGGTCGATTCTATAAATAAAAAAACTATTTTTATTTTACCAGGTAAGGCCCACTGAGGTATATAGCTCTTTTCAGAAGCGGCCTGACCACAAATGATAGCTCACAGACGTGGCTTATTACGTGGACATTTTTCGCAGCCAAACACTCTAAGTGCATGTTTCTAAGTGTGGAGGGAAAATTTGGAGAACCCTGAGACAAATTCACGCGACTACGGGGAGAGAGACAAGCAAACATATTCTTAGGTTTTTTCGGTAAAGTCAAGCAAACTCCAAGTACATGTACAGGCGTCAGAGCTGGGATCGATCCCACGACCTCCTGTATACCAGGCGAGGTAGTTAACATCTCGTAGCCACCGCAGCGAGATGTAAAAACAAAATCACAGAGCAGCGACAACGAACAAGAAGCGAGCTGACTTCACCTTCAGCTAAATAATGAACACCACGAGACGCGCCCTGGAATGTTGCACGCGGCAGCCCGAACTCACCTGTGTAGACGTGGCGTCACATTCACACACACAGTGTCAAAGTTAAAGAGTCGCAATTGATATATTTCTACAAAAATCCCACGGTAACCATGAAAACAGTGAAGGTTTGTCCTATAGACTGGTTACACCCGCTTGGGTGAGGCTGTGTTTTTTCACTGTAAACCGCACCGTGTATATTCTTATTAAAGATTTAAAATCATAAGTAGGCTATCGCGACCAATATTATCCATAAAACGTGTTTTGGGGGTAGATCACGTAAATATAAAAGTGTCGTTAAACTCGCCACCACCCAACACAACCAATGAGTAAGGTTTGTCACGTAAACAAAAAAACATCCGGCTCGGGTGAGGCTGCGCGTTTTGCCCAGCAAACCACACAGCTGTCAGTTCGTATTCAAGGTTTATAAAAAAAAAAAAACGATTCCCCTAAACTAGGGGGGTCACCAACCAAAACAAGGAGAGACATTTTTTCTTATTTTTTACATTTCGGTAAGTAAAACAGACACCAACCAACTCATTATTTCAAGAGCCGCAATGCAACGTGGTGTGAGTACGAGAGACGTTGGTGGTCCTTGATGAATAAAAACGTGGTGTGACTACGAGAGACGGTGGTGGTCCTTGATAAATAAAAACGTCTCACAAAGCAGCGGTCCCTCAAAGAGCCGCACGCTGCTACGGAGCTGCAGGTTGCCGACCCCGTGCCCTGAACAAACTGGCGTGAGCGTCAAGTAATAATAATTTAGTTATTATAATGTAATAATTATAATTATTAAATTACAATTACTAAATTGTAATTATTTGATAATCAGAATTACAGTGGAAATTGATAATAAAAATGATTTAGCGATTTTTTTACATTTTTATCTATTAATAATTTAATAATTTAATAACAATCTTGATTTGAAGCTTTCGTGACTGCAGGAATCCATCCTCTTTGGTTCTTTCGATAAAGTCACGTAGGTATAAAATAAAATAAATCACGACGTTTCAGGCGCAACACGAGCGTCCGTCATCAGGTGGGAAAGCATGGTCTGCTGCTGAGGCAGACTGTTTTAGAAGGTTTGAAATTGGTGTGGCTCAAGGGTTAGTGATGTTAATGTGAGAAATTAGCATGTAACTGTAGAAAAGAAGGAAAGCTGCCTCCTCGACGAGGGCACGGAAGTGGCTATGTTAATGTGAGATATTAGCATGATGTTAATGTGAGAAATTAGCATGATGCAACCCAGCTTATATATATGCTCCAAGCACGTGTGCTGTTTCATTCAGACGCTGTCGCCTCGACAGACCTGGTTTTCACCTGAGGACGGCTGCTTGCGTTGTGGCCGAAACGTCGTGAGAATTATTTTATTATGTTTTATTTTTATTATTTTATTACTTCCCTTCTACGTGACTTTACCGAAAGAACCAAGAAGATTAGCATGATGTTAATGTGAGAGATTAGCATGATGTTAATATGAGAAATTATAGGGGAGAGAAGTGGCTTTGTTAATGTGAGAGATTAGCATGATGTTAATGTGAGAAATTAGAGGGCACAGAAGTGGCTTTGTTAATGTGAGAGATTAGCATGTTACTGTAGAAAAGAAGGATAAGAAGAGCAGCTTTATCGACGAGGGAGTACAACCCAACGGGTGTAATCCGAAGGGCCTTTGGATATGAGAGTGCAATCCAAAAGACATGCGAGCATGAGAGTGCAATGCAACGGACATGTGAGCATGAGAGATCTAAGAGAGAGGTATAGAGAGACACAGAGAGTCGAAATAACAGCTGACATAGGCAGGTTGGATGGAAACATCACAGTCAGTTAAGATTTTACCTGGTTAATAACGTCCTTCCAATGATTGCTCAGTTTCTACCCATCATCTCAGTTCAAGTTGTGTCTGTGTTTATATATCTGGATGGCTTCATGCACAAATCTGAAGGTAGCTGGTAGGTTTGCAGAGTACCTCCGTTTTGGAAAAATTTATTTCGTGTAAGCCCACAGCGTTAAAACAATGATCGGCAATGGCAGAGGTATTTGTCCTACCATGTTTCAGATCTGCCTTGTGTTCACGGACGTGGTCCGAGACATGTCGTTTTGTTTCCCCAATGTAACTGCTGCCGCAACCACAACTCAGTTTGTAGACACCAGGGTATTGCATGTCAGGAATCACATCTTTTACATATGGGATCCAATCACGGATTTTGTGTACTGTATTTAAACGAACCTGGATCTTGTGTTTGTTTAAGATTTTCGAAATCTTTTTGGTAACCCCTGCTATGTATGGTAAAGTGATGGTTTTGGTTGGATCCTCAGAAGGTTGTCTCCGCATGGCTGGGGAGACAGCTTTGCAGATTGTACGTTTCGATTTTTCGTTCATCCCGAGGGCTTGGTGTACGTGCTCCAACTCACTGGCTAGGTGGTGCTGGTCGGAGATGCAACGGGCCCTATGGTTTAGTGTTTTCATGAGGGAATTATTCTGGGCTGGATGGTGGTGGGAGTCAGGCTTTAGATAGGCATCCATGTGGGTGGCTTTCCTGTAGACTGAATGTCCCAACGAGCCATCAGGTCTCTTCTCGATCAAAACATCCAGGAATGGTAGCTTTCCATTTTTTCCACTTCCATGGTGAATTTGATAGACGGATGTGTGGAATTGATGTGGTTGAGAAATTGGTTCAGTGCTGGCAGGCCATGTGGCCAGATGACAAACGTGTCATCTACATATCTCTTCCACAAAGAAGGACGTAGGGTGGATGTCTGGATGGCATCTGTCTCAAAATTTTACATGAAAACATTCGCTACCACTGGCAATAAGGGGGAACCCATTGGTATACCCTCATTTTGCCTGTAGAATGTACCATTCCAGGTGAAGTATTTGTTGGTAAGACCGTGCCTTACCAAAGTTGGTACATCTGGATTCAGTCCTTGTTGGACCAAGTCTTCAATGATTGCAATGGTGTCAAGTACAGGTACATTGGTGAACAGAGAGACTACATCGAAACTGACAAGCAAATCATCCGGAGACAGTGAGATGTCCTTGATTAGAGAAACCAAGTGAGCTGAGTTAAGTACACCTGAGGTGGACTTGCCAGTGAAAGGAAGCAGAGTCTCAGACAGAAATCGGGCCAGTTTGTAGGTGGGTGAGTTAATCGTGGAGACGATAGGACGGAGCGGGGTACCTACTTTGTGGATTTTTGGAAGGCCATACAATCTGGAAGGTCTAGCAGCCGAAGGTTTTAGAGAGCTCTGCTTGGTCTGATCGATTTAGTGATGATATTGTTGGTTTTAGTAGCTAAGCAGTTGGTGGGATATAGCTGCCATCATGTACGTTGTTTTATCAATGATGACAGTGGTATTGCCTTTGTCGGCTGAGAGGACGACAATGTCATCTCTGTTTTTTATTTAGAGAGTTCAAAACGCTCGTCAAACACAAGATCCAGGGTCGTTTCAATACAGTACACAGAATCCGTGATTTAATCCCATCTTGATTTGGCGCTTTCGTGACTGCATGAATTACTCTTTGGTTCTTTCGGTAAAGTCATAGAAAGATAAAAGAATACATTTAATAATAGCATAAGATGTTTCGATTGCAACACAAGCAATCATAATCAGGTACAAATGAAAGAGAAAACAAACCTAGTAAACTTAGAAATATAATGCAATACAACACAGATAGTCGGCTAATATAACAGTCAACACCCTACCTGGTTGATTACGTTCTTCCAAAGATTGCTAAATTTAAGAGATAAAACACAGAACCGGAGACACATAGACAGACACATAAGCAGAGAGAGATAACACAGAGACACACAGAGAGAGACAAACACATAGGCACACAGAGAAACAACGCCTCTGTGTCGAGGCATTAAATAGAGAGAGAGGGGGACAGAGAGAGAGGGGGGGGGGGGTAGAGAAATTAGCATGTCCATGAGATACCAGGCGCAACAGCAGGAAACAAAGCAACAAAACGAGGGGAGACAGAGAGAGAGAAACCACACTAAATCTAACAAACTTAGTAAAATTTGAAAATGTAATGCAATGCAACACATAAAGTCGGTAAACACACAATTAACGCATGGCCTGGTTGATTACGTTCTTCCAAGGATTTCTAAATTAGAATTTAAGTGTGAAATTTGAGAGAGAGACAAGACACAAACACGGAGACACAAAGACAGACACATGGGCAGAGAGAGACAACACAGAGACACAGAGAGAGAGAAAACAAATAGAGAAAACAAATTCAAAACCTTCCTGTAGAGGTGGTTCAAACTTGATATGGCGCTTTCGTGACTGCAGGAATTACTCGCCGATGGTTTAATTCTCCGTTTTTCCTTATGTTTTGAGTCACGTGCAGAGTAAAGGACTTCAATATTACTTTACTAAGCTAAGAATTGTCAGAAGCTAAGAGGTCTGCGAATGTATTTTCATATAATACTGTGATCAGCTAAGACGTTTGAGATGTCAAGTGGAGATTTCGTATATACACTAATATCGAGAATGCATGAAATGTTGTCCAAGATGTAGGCTGGAAAAGTTCATTCTTGATTTGAAATTTTCGTGACTGCAAGGATCCATACTCTTTGGTTCTTTCGGTAAAGTCACGTAGGTGAAAAAATAAATAAAAGTAAATGAAATCACTTACTTTTATTTATTTTTTATTTTATCTTTTCACCGACGTGACTTTACCGAAAGAACCAAAGAGTATGGAAAAGTTAAGTTGACCAAGTGACTGATACTCTCATGATATGAGTCTTGATGAGTTCTGGAGAGAACGAGGCGCAGTGAGACAGCGGCGCACAGCAAGAGACCTACCGAGAGAAGTGGGGGCACCAAGGGCGCTCACGCGAAGCATTGCAGCTGCTGACGAGGAATGATGAGCAACGTGGCCACAGAGGATTCTGCTGATCAAGCCTGGCGTGCTGATAACCTGCAAAGGTGCAGCGCAGCACTTAATGGCTGACCATGAAGCTCATAATATAGGTTTTTGGGTCAGATCGCGTTATTTATAAATGTGTCGTAACCCTCCACCACCCGACAGGGCCAAACAGTAAAAAATGTGTCACGTTTTCAAAGGACAAAATAATTCACTTCTTTAGCCCACCGGTGTGCTGAAGAGAGAATCAACAACATTTTAAAATTTGAGTAGCACGACGTTTCGCTGATAATTACAATCAGCTACATCGTGCAAGTATGGTGAGGCTCTCCTGTTGCTTCCGGTTTTAAATAGAGCAGCATCAGGGTGACGTCATCATTTAATTCAATTCAATCTGGTGCAGTGATTCGAGGCAAGGAGGGGAGGGTATTGTAATTATATAGATTGGTAATCATTCAATTGTATTTATTTGATAATACGCTTCCAGGCCGCACTAAGCCTGTAGCTGACACATTTATAAATAACGCGATCTGACCCAAAAACCTATATTATGAATAATATTGGTCGCGAAAGCCTTAAACGTGTTAAATTGGCCACGAAGCTGCTGACTCGGGAGCCCCGAGCACCCTCCAGCGTGGACCGAGCACGATGCACAGACCACAGAAAGAAGGAGCAGCAGCGAGCAGCAGCAGCGAGCAGCAGCGAGCAGCGAGCAGCAGCAGCGAGCGAGCGAGCAGCAGCAGCGAGCAGCAGCAGCGAGCGAGCAGCAGCAGCAGCGAGCAGCAGCAGCGAGCGAGCGAGCAGCAGCAGCGAGCAGCAGCGAGCAGCAGCAGCAGCGAGCAGCGAGCAGCAGCAAGCGAGCAGCGAGCGAGCGAGCGAGCAGCAGCAGCGAGCAGCGAGCGAGCAGCAGCAGCGAGCAGCAGCGAGCAGCAGCAGCAGCGAGCAGCGAGCAGCAGCAAGCGAGCAGCGAGCGAGCGAGCGAGCAGCAGCAGCGAGCAGCGAGCGAGCAGCAGCAGCGAGCAGCGAGCGAGCGAGCGAGCAGCAGCAGCGAGCAGCGAGCGAGCAGCAGCAGCGAGCAGCGAGCGAGCAGCAAGCGAGCAGCGAGCAAGCGAGCGAGCAGCGAGCGAGCAGCAGCAGCGAGCAGCGAGCAGCAGCAGCGAGCAGCGAGCGAGCGAGCGAGCAGCAGCAGCGAGCAGCGAGCGAGCAGCAGCAGCGAGCAGCGAGCGAGCAGCGAGCAGCGAGCAGCGAGCGAGCAGCGAGCGAGCAGCAGCAGCGAGCAGCGAGCAGCAGCAGCGAGCAGCGAGTGAGCGGCAGCAGCAGCGAGCAGCGAGCGAGCGGCAGCAGCGAGCAGCGAGCGAGCAGCAGCAGCGAGCAGCAGCAGCGAGCAGCGAGCGAGCGGCAGCAGCAGCGAGCAGCGAGCGAGCAGCAGCAGCGAGCAGCGAGCGAGCGGCAGCAGCGAGCAGCGAGCGAGCAGCAGCAGCGAGCGAGCAGCAGCAGCGAGCAGCGAGCGAGCGGCAGCAGCGAGCAGCGAGCGAGCAGCAGCAGCGAGCAGCGAGCGAGCGGCAGCAGCAGCGAGCAGCAGCGAGCGAGCAGCAGCAGCGAGCAGCGAGCGAGCAGCAGCAGCGAGCAGCGAGCAGCAGCAGCGAGCAGCAGCAGCGAGCAGCAGCAGCGAGCGAGCAGCAGCAGCGAGCAGCGAGCGAGCAGCAGCAGCGAGCAGCGAGCAGCGAGCGAGCAGCAGCAGCGAGCAGCAGCGAGCGGCAGCAGCAGCGAGCGGCAGCGAGCAGCAGCAGCGAGCGGCAGCAGCAGCGAGCAGCAGCGAGCGGCAGCAGCAGCGAGCAGCAGCGAGCAGCAGCAGCGAGCGGCAGCAGAAGCGAGCGGCAGCAGCAGCGAGCAGCAGCGAGCGGCAGCGAGCAGCAGCAGCGAGCGGCAGCGAGCGAGCAGCAGCGAGCGGCAGCGAGCAGCAGCAGGGCCGCGAGCGCACTATAATTGTGGACGAAGCCTGCCATTCTAAACTTAATTGTGGGACTTGTTCAGAAAGAAGAAGAAAGGAGAAACATTCACTTTACAATCTTGATTTGAAGCTTTCGTGACTGCAGGAATCCATACATAAAGAACCAAAGAGTATTAACTTTACACTCGCTCACTATTTTTAACTGTACCTTGTAGAGGTTGTGGGCCAAGAAGAATCTCGGCTTGCATGCCTCACACACTATAACAAGGGAAGTGTGTATGGTCGCCTTACCATGAGATAGACTATTGTTTTATTTTAATCACTTGATTGGGAGATCAGATCGTTGACTTTTTCGAACTATTTGACACGCGTTTGATGAGAACGCATTCTGTGCGAATTCTAGATTTGAAGCTTTCGTGACTGCAAGGATTCATACGCTTAGTTTTTTCGGTAAAGTCACGTAGGTAAAAAATAAAAAATAAATTAATAAAAATAAAATAATAAAAATCACGACGTTTCAGAGGCAACACAAGTCTCCGTCATCAGGTGGGACCGTCACAGCCAGATTTGCTGTATCAAGTGATACAGTAAAATATTTGCTGTATCAAGTGTATCAAGTGATACAGCAAATCTGGCTGTGATGGTCCCACCTGATGACGGAGACTTGTGTTGCCTCGAAACGTCGTGATTTTTATTATTTTATTTTTATACATTTTTATTTCATTTTTTACCTACGTGACTTTACCGAAAAAACGAAGAGTATGAATTCTGTGCGAATATTGCCATTTCGAGGTGTTGCCTATTGGCTTGGTTTAACCACGTGATTGTGAGATTTGATAGTTGATGTTCTTCTAACCATTTAATAAGGATGTATTGTATAAACCCATATGCCTGCATGAATAGGTAATTTTGATATTAGCTGTGGGTTGGTCTGTTAATCACATAATCTTGAAAATCTGGCTTTTGATGCTTTCTAAACATTTGCTAAGGATACATTTGCAACCGCCATTCGCCACTAAGTGGCGGTGACGTCACCACGACGCTTGTGCCAGGCCATGTGCACCTTGAGGCCACGTGAAGTGGCGAACGCCCGCTGACAGGAGGTCAATAATAATCAATAATAATCACACGCACATAATCACATACATAATAATCTAACACGCAATTACATACGTAATAATCACACACACATAATCACAAAAACATAATCACAAACATAATCACATACACTTAATTAACTCAATCACAAACACATAACTCACTCACATATAATCACACAATCACATACACAATAACATACACGTCCAATAAAAAATTTGAACACACACATGAATTACTCTATACCAGAGGTGTGGACTCGAGTCATGTGACTTGGACTCGAGTCAGTCTCGAGTCATGAATTTGATGACTTGCGACTCGACTTGGACTTGCATAACAATGACTTTGTCCCACCTATGAGATGTGGACTCGAGTCATGTGACTTGGACTCGAGTCAGACTCGAGTCATGAATTTGATGACTTGCGACTCGACTTGGACTTGCATAACAATGACTTTGTCCCACCTCTGCTCTTAACACACATTTCCAGTTAATAACACTTAATTACACATGTTAACATATTTTACGTAATACCATTTAAAAAACTTATTTTTTAAATCATATATTCATTTTTACATTTAATTTATCATTTCACCACAATAGATACAACAGACGGATGATCTCACATGAGGAGCGTGAGTAGCGGCATGGAGAGTTCGACTCCTGCCGCCTCGACAACCGCGACGGCGACGTCTGGGGCCGTTTGACCGGGGGAGTACCGAGACTTGCGTCGTTTACAGAGGACTATGGAGAGAAGAAATTTTGCTGAAGCAGTGGTGATGCTCCTGCTGTTGTGGAGTGACGCATGTGTAGTGGTGGTATTGACGTGCGCCGACTGTGACAGTGATGGATCACGGGGCGGCGCGGGGTGCGGGGTTGGGCACGCGTTGTGGGCGTGGTGTGGACGCGCGCGCCGGGAGTGACAGATGACGGGGCGGCGCGGCGTGAGTGGTGAGGCACGATGAGATGTGGGAAAAGAGGATCGTAGCCAGCGCCCGGCGATTGGTCGAATAAGTGGGTGCTCGCAGCGACGTCCGCAGGTGGGGTATAAAGGGGGACGCGCGAGAGCACTCGGGGAGAGTTACCCAGTTGAAGACCCGAAGACGGAGCTGAAGACCTAGTGCCACGAGACCCCTAGTCCCGCCGTCCTTGTGGGGACCGGGGCCCTGTGTGGCTCGGAGGCGAGGCTGTGGGACCCGGGGTCCGACGCCCCCGTGGGTCGGGCTGGGGACCCACAGTCGAGACGGATACCCCGGGCAGGGAGTGTCCCGAGTAGCTCAGGGGCGTTAGTCGCCGAGTAGCTAAGTGGATGTTGGTCATCCGAGTAGCTCAGTGGCGTTAGTCGCCGAGTAGCTAAGTGGGTGTTTGTCACCCGAGATACTAAGTGGATGTTGGTCATCCGAGTAGCTCAGTGGGCGTTAGTCGCCAAGTAGCTAAGTGGGTGTTTGTCACCCGAGATACTAAGTGGGTGTTTGTCACCCGAGGTACTAAGTGGGTGTTTGTCACCCGAGATACAAAGTAGGTGTTAGTCACCTGTGAACGAGTTTGATAAAATAAAGAGTGTGTTACCCGTGAAGTCGTCTCCCGCCGAGTTACTACATTACAACTGGCGTCAGAAGTAAACCTATCTTCAAGAAGTATGGACACAAGGAAGACTACCCGTACCCACGAGCGAGGTCGGGATGACGACGGAGTACCGAGGACACCAACCTCGGGAGTAGAGGACGAGGAGTTGCCGCCGATGCAGCACTTCGCGGTGATGGCCGACGCTCCGCTTGCCTCCGACACCAGCCTCCAGGACGCGCACTCCCGGTTGGCGGAGTTGCTACTCGCCGCCGCCGCTGTCTTGGCCGACATCTCCGTTCCGGCGAGCGGAAAAACGGCTGCGGGGGTCGTGGAGGAAGCGACGTTGGAGGATTCCCGCCAAAAGGCGCTTCGCGCCAAAAGTCTGGAAGTTGCCGCCGTTTTTGGGGGGCCGCCACCGATTGGCGGGAAAGACGGACGCCACGTGGCCGGACACCTCCGCGCAGCGCAGCCCACGTCATCAGCGCGCGCCGGAGCCCTCCATTTTGCGCCTGACAACCGAGCCGACATTTTACACAACTCCAGCGGAGCGCGGGAAAATCTCTCCGACGTCGACGACGATCGGGTCCTCCAGCAAAGATTGCCCGCGCTGTCGGCGTTCAAGGCGGATGGGGGCGACTGGGGAGCCTTCCAACGAAGGTTCCTCGCTCATCAGGAGATGTCGGGGTGGTCCGACACCACTGCCCTGCGTGCTTTGCCAGCGATGCTTGACGACGACGCGCTTGCAGCCTTCACATCTGCTGCAAGGTCGTCCCGCTCTACGCTCCAGGCCGCACTACACCTGATGGCGAAGGTGTTCGGGCCGCCCTCCACGTGTCGCCACCAGTTCTACGATCGGCGGAAGGTGGCTGGGGAAACGACGCTAGCCTACCGCACGGCACTACTCGCCTTGGCGGACGCAGCTTTTCCCCGCATGGATAAGGAGGGGAAGGACGCCATGGTGACGGAGCAGCTGCTGGTGTTGGCCCACGAGTTGGGGGTCCCCATCAACGTGGCAGACGAGATGGATATCTGCTCCCTGGCGATCGCCACGAGCATTCACGCGTACGAGGTCCTCAAACGCAAGCCGGGGGTCGTCTGCAAATGGGCGGGGAACGCGGCACTGGCCGCCACGATCGCCGAACCTCAGCCAGCTGCGGTGCAGGAGCAGGCCTTCGCTGCATCGCGTCCGGGGGAGTGGAGAACGGGAGGTCGTTCGCCCACACGTTCGCCCCGCAAGCTGGAGCAACCGAAACCTACGACGTCCGTCGTCTGCTACAACTGCGGCCTTCGGGGTCACGTCGCAGCCGGGTGCCGGGCCCCGCGTCAGCGCGCCACAGGACCACGTCGGGACGACGACCAGGGCCACAAGTCATCCCAACAAAACCCGGCAAGTCGCGGCACCTCACACGTTCGGTCCACAAACACGGCACATTCGGGTCGCCGCTTCGCGGTGGGGGGTTCGCGGCTGGGTGCCGGGGGTTCAATTCGGCGAGGGGGGTCCGTACGCGGCCCGCAAGCAGTCGAGTGGTCCGAATTGGCCCACAGGATCGTGGCTGCGTCGGCCGGGTCGTCCGTGGTAACGGGGTTCATTGACGGGGTTGAGGTCCGGGTGCTTGTTGACACGGGTGCGTCGGCCACCATCATCTCGGACCTTATTTATAACATTCTTCCCGTCCAAAGTAGACCCCTTCTGCCAGTTGACGTGCCATTTTATGCGGCGAATGGGGGATCCCTGGGGATCATCGGCCAGATTCGGGCGACTATTTGCATTGGTGACATTAAATTAGCGGGCCCTATTTTTGTATCATCATCGCTGGCCGTTCCCTGTTTGCTAGGTACGGACTTTTTGTCCAAAATGCCCATCAAAATTCTTATAGATCAGGCCTGCATAGAGCTTCCGTCAGGTCGGCGGGTTGCGTTCTTGTCGAGCCCTACCAAAGTGCGCACGGTTTGTGCGACGGTGCAGGCGCTGGCGACTCACACTGTACGGGTGCCCCCGGGATCGCAAATGTTAGTACCCCTTCGGTTCAGGAAGCCACTCGAGGTGGGTGCGGAGGCACAGGGGGTGCTGTTGGGGCCGTCAAACAGAGCCAGTAAGGGCCTCGACTTAGCGGTTGCTCAAACCATGGTGAGAGGGGACAGTGAGCCGTTCGTAATGGTCCTGAATACGGGGTCGCGGCCGGCCGTAATTGCGCAGGGAACGGTGCTGGCTCACGCCGCGCCGCTACCCGTTGAGGAACGGCTCGTGGCTCAAGCAGATTTCACTGTCAAGTCGCATCCTCAAAGTGATGAGGGGACTGAGTGGTTGGACTCGCTGTGTGCCGGTTCTGCTAACTTGTCCGGGGTGCAATTGGGAGCATTGAGGGGTTTGCTCATCGAGTTTGCTGACGTGTTCAGCAAACATAAGTACGATATCGGCTGCACTGACCTGTTGCGCCACCAAATAGCTACAGGGGACGCGGCCCCTATTCGTCAGAATCCCTTCCGGCTCAGCCCAGCCGAGAAGGAACATGTGCAATCGGCGGTTAATGATATGTTGGCGGCCGATATCATTTCGCCCTCTTCTAGTCCGTGGGGTGCTCCTATTGTCCTAGTAAAGAAACAGGACGGGTCCTTGCGGTTTTGTGTCGATTTCCGCCGCTTAAACAAAATCTCGATGGCGGATGCGTATCCGCTCCCCAGGATGGATGAGTCGCTGGATGCCTTGGCGGGAGCGCAGTTTTTTTCCACACTCGATCTGCTTTCTGGATTTTGGCAATTGCCACTCGATAACGAGTCTAAACCTAAAACTGCTTTCCGGACACCTGGGGGCCTATTTGAATTCAACCGTTTGCCCATGGGCTTACATTCCGCTCCCGCCACGTTCCAGAGACTCATGGAATTGGTTTTGTCGGGCCTCCAATGGGATACCTGTTTGATTTATCTTGACGATATCATCGTCTTTAGTCGGACTTTCGAGGAGCACCTCCAGCGACTGAGAGCGGTGTTCCTCAGGATGCGTTCTGCTAAGCTTAAATTTAAACCGGCTAAATGTTTTCTGCTTCGGGAATCGGTCAGGTATTTGGGCCATATCGTGAGTCGTTCAGGGATCTCGACGGACCCTGCTAAGACGCATTGCGTCAGCTCATGGCCAACGCCAACCTCGGTCACGGAGGTTCGTAGTTTCATTGGTTTTGCCTCCTATTACCGTCGTTTTGTCAAGCAATTTGCCACCATAGCCAAGCCCCTGCACGCTTTGACGGCTAAGGGTGTGAGGTTTCACTGGGGGGCGGAAGAGGAGGCTGCGTTCTGCTCCCTCCGTGACGCCTTGGTGCAGGCTCCCCCCTTGTGTTACCCCGATTTCACACAACCGTTTTTGCTTGACACGGACGCCAGCAATACGGGTATCGGGGGGGTGCTCTCACAGGTGGTCGGGGGGGTTGAACGGGTGGTCGCCTACGGTAGTAGGGTTCTTTCCCCCGCAGAACAACGCTATTGCGTAACTCGTCGTGAATTGTTAGCCATTGTGTTTTTTACACAGCAATTCAGGCCGTATCTTTACGGCCGTCATTTTACGGTCCGGACGGACCATGCGGCTCTACAATACGCTATGCGCGTGGCACAGCCATCGGGCCAATTGTCCCGATGGTTGGAGGTCCTTCAAGACTACCAATTCACGACGATTTACCGCAAGGGGTTGCGACACTCAAACGCGGACGCCTTGTCGCGGTTGCCGCCGTGCACGGACTGCACATGTTTGTTGGGATCGGCGCGGTGCAAACCCCCGGTCGCCGGCACCCCGGGAGTTGCGCTCGCCGCCACTGACAACCCGGGAGAGGACGCCCCCACGGGGAGGGATTCGCTGTTGTCGTTGCCCCTCATTGAGTGGGGCCGCCTCCAGATGTCCGACAGCTCCCTACTTACGCTACGTCGGAAAGTTGGCGCTCCCGAAGAAGGGGAGGCGCGGGTCGGTTCCTGGGTGTGCAGACAGGGCCTTTTGATGAGGTGGGACAACATGTCCCGGCGTCACGTGCTCGTTGTGCCTGTTGCTATGCGGGGTAGGGTTGTTCTGGCAGCTCATGAACGGCTCATGCATCTGGGTTTTCACAAAACGCTCGCCCTAATCCAGCGAGACTATTATTGGCCGGGGATGGGTAACGACGTGGCGAATATTCTTAAGGGATGCGTAGGGTGCGCCAAAAGGAAACCGCCACCATTGGCAGCTAATCCACCGCTGCAATCCATTCAGGTTTCGCGTATAAACGAATTGGTAGCGTTGGACATCTTGGGGCCCTTTCCGGCTACACCAAGGGGAAATAGGTTCCTGCTGGTTGGCGTGGAATACTTCACCCGATGGCCTATGGCATGGCCGCTCGCCAACCAGTCGGCTGCGGCGGTGGCGGACGCCTTTGTCCAGGGTTATGTGTTGGACAAGGGCGCCCCCGAACGCTTGCTGACGGATCAAGGGAAGAATTTTTCGAGCGTTTTGTTGCGCGAGGTGTGCGACCTGTTGGGTACAAAGAAAGTGCGTACTTCCCCCTACCACCCGCAGACTGACGGGATGGTTGAGCGTCTGAACAGGACGATTACGTCTATGTTGTGCCAACAGGTCTGCGACGATCAGGTTGATTGGGACTTACAGGTGCCGGGGGTACTCGCGGCCTATCGAATGGCCCCTCATGCGGCGACGGGGTTTTCCCCATTTTTTCTTATGTATGGGCGGGAGGCCGATCCGGCCATGGACGTCCAACTGGGGATTTCCCAGCCACGTGCAAAATCTAAATTGGCAGACCACATCAAATTTAATATCGCCAAATTGACTGAAGCGCGGGAGGCGGCAAGGTTGAATTCGCGGTCGCGGCAAATTGCAAACGAGAAATTGCATGAGCGGAGGGTGCATACGCATGATTGGAAACCAGGCGATAAGGCCTGGCTGCATTGTCCACATGCACCGTTGGCTACGTCCCCCAAGTTGTTGAGACCTTGGAGGGGACCGGTGGAAATTGTGCGGGTTGCACGACCCCAGAGTATACAGATTAAATGGGGGAAACGCCGTTGGTACGTGCACCCCTCCCGACTGAAGCCCTATGCGGCACCGTGTGACCCCGTTCTGTGCCGTGACGACCGGGCGTGTGATGTGACCGTCGACTCGGGGAGGGAGGTGTCGCAGGCGGATCCTCACGTGTCTCCACCTGACCCACCCCCAGGTGCCTCGGGCTTGACGGCTGCTGACCGTCGAGAGCCTGAACCCCGGGGCACGCATGGGTCCTCGATGCCTGGCCGATGTCTTCCTGAACCGCCGGCACCACCGGACGTTCAACCGCGTCTGGTGCCGTACGACGGACCGGCAAGGCGGACTCGGGCTAGGTCTCAACAATTTTCATGAAGACGTTTTTTTTCTCTACACCGAGCTCGCCCGGTGTTCCCCTCTGCCGGGGTAATGTCCCGTTGTAGGGACGCTCGGAAGAAAAAGGGGACACTGCACGAGTCGAAAGAAAAAAAAAAAAAAATTTCCATTTATTTTCCTTTTTGCATACACATTGCTCTTGTCACTCGCCGGTTTGTATATATTGTTCTATTGTCGCGGTGGCATTGGTTGAGGGTTGCGGATGGTAGTGTTCGCGTCGTGTTGTGTTGTTAGGTTAGTTGTTGTTCTTGTTGTTGTGTTGTGTTACGGGGCACACAGGGGGGTTTGTATATTTTTATAGCAGCCGGGGCGGCTGCGAGCTATGTGGTAGGGGGTGATGTAGTGGTGGTATTGACGTGCGCCGACTGTGACAGTGATGGATCACGGGGCGGCGCGGGGTGCGGGGTTGGGCACGCGTTGTGGGCGTGGTGTGGACGCGCGCGCCGGGAGTGACATGACGGGGCGGCGCGGCGTGAGTGGTGAGGCACGATGAGATGTGGGAAAAGAGGATCGTAGCCAGCGCCCGGCGATTGGTCGAATAAGTGGGTGCTCGCAACGACGTCCGCAGGTGGGGTATAAAGGGGGACGCGCGAGAGCACTCGGGGAGAGTTACCCAGTTGAAGACCCGAAGACGGAGCTGAAGACCTAGTGCCACGAGACCCCTAGTCCCGCCGTCCTTGTGGGGACCGGGGCCCTGTGTGGCTCGGAGGCGAGGCTGTGGGACCCGGGGTCCGACGCCCCCGTGGGTCGGGCTGGGGACCCACAGTCGAGACGGATACCCCGGGCAGGGAGTGTCCCGAGTAGCTCAGGGGCGTTAGTCGCCGAGTAGCTAAGTGGATGTTGGTCATCCGAGTAGCTCAGTGGCGTTAGTCGCCGAGTAGCTAAGTGGGTGTTTGTCACCCGAGATACTAAGTGGATGTTGGTCATCCGAGTAGCTCAGTGGGCGTTAGTCGCCAAGTAGCTAAGTGGGTGTTTGTCACCCGAGATACTAAGTGGGTGTTTGTCACCCGAGGTACTAAGTGGGTGTTTGTCACCCGAGATACAAAGTAGGTGTTAGTCACCTGTGAACGAGTTTGATAAAATAAAGAGTGTGTTACCCGTGAAGTCGTCTCCCGCCGAGTTACTACATTACACATGCAGCCAGCTATGGCTGCAGGGTTTTGGTAGTACATGTTGTTTATGACATTTATTGTGAAAATTCCGTCACAGTTCCTATGATTGCTTTTTCATTGCTTTCATGGCTTTATTTTGGTGAAAAGTGTATTGGTTTAGCCATGTTTGTTTGTTGTAGTACAGAGTTAGACTGATGGCCTTAATCTAAGTTGTCTTGTGGTTGTTGTTGTTGTTTGACTTGCATCCCACTGGGATTTTTGCACACAGCGTTGATGTACACGGTGTTTTTTTCTGCAATATTTTGCTTTCTTTTCTTGGATTTTCTGTTTGCACTTAGTCACATATTCACTTTAAGATGTTTTTCGTTCATGTTTTTGTTTTTTGTTTGTTGCGGTTGCACCCGATTCAAGAGCCGAATGGCTCACAGGGCTTGTACCTAATAAATGAACTTGAACTTGAGGGCTAAGCAGCCATTCATGTGAGTAGGTAGATGGATGATGATGAAGTGGATAAAATAATAATAATAACCATGATGAAATATTCTAGATTATAAGCTTTCGTGACTGCAAGGATTCATACTCTTAGGTTTATTTTTTTCGGTAAAGTCACGTAGGTAAAAATAAATAATAAAAAATAAAATGATAGAAATAATAATAGCAATAAAATTATAAATCACGATGAGGCAAAATTCCTCACTTGATACAGTAAATTTAGCTGTGACGGTCCCACCTGATGACGGAGACTTGTGTTGCCTCCGAAACGTCGTGATTTTTAATTTTATTTCTATTATTATTTCTTTTATTTTTATTATTTATTTTTACCTACGTGACTTTACCGAAAAAAACCTAAGAGCATGATGAAAAAATTACAACCAACACCCACTCATCTGCACCCAACACCCTCTCACCCGGTCATCTGCCACTCCCTAACCCACGACCCACTTAGCCATCTACAGAGACCTCCCCCCCTCACATCTCCCAGGCAGCCCACACTCATCTCATACCTGTATAATATGAAGAGATGCACCTGGGGGGTAACTGGGCCATACTGATAGGCTCTGCCAGCCACAGCCCGCAGCCAATGGGACGTCGAGCCAGGGGAGTGGCCTGTGGCTGCATAGCAACATCTGGAAGGTTCCAGGGGGCGAGGCTGATGATTGGCTGCATGGTATCACGTGGGCCAGGTGTTATAAGGGGTGGAGAGAGACAACTCCGCGTCAGTGTGGAGAGGGGCTGAGGAGGAACCACGTCTGTGTCACCGGCACGCCAGCGACCACGTGGCGGGCCGGAGGCTGTCTCCGACACACACCGTCAACCAGCGGTGTGGGGAAGCGAGGCAGCGAGCGGACGCCACGCTCGGGGAACGGACTAACGGGAAAAGAGGAACCCAGCATGTGAGGGAGCTGTGAATGAGGAACGAATAAAGAAAAGACACGATCTCGTCTGGAGCGGATTTATTACACCTGCATAGGTGCCCATCCAATCACCTGCCCATCAATTCACACACCAACCCATCTCCCCACCCGCCCACCTGCTCAACCTTTTTACCTGCTCAACCTTTTTACCTGCCCACCGACTCACCCATCCTGCCGATCGCCAACCACCAGGACTAAAACCGCATCCCAAGAAAAAAATCTTATTTTACAAATGACCATCAGAAATCACGAGGCACAGATTGAACACATTAAGTTGCTGTAGATTTGAAACAATTCCAAATTAAAAATTCTAAAACACAGATGCTGAACAAATAAATGGTAATGACTGCGACGAGTATAATTTTTAGGGTTAGACTACGTGATTATAAATGTGTCGTTAAAGCTGCCACCACCTGACACAGCCAATCAGTAAGGTTTGTCACTTAAATAAAAAGTGCCAATTAGTTACGACTTCAGCACACCGGTGGTGTATTGGAGAGTAAATCCACAACGATGACAATTCGAGTATGACGTATTGCTGGTGATTACAACCAGCTTCATCAGGCAATAGCCAGAATTGTCAAAAGGTAAATGCTGTGGGTTTACTCTCCAACACACAACCGGTGTGCTATAGTAACTAATCTGAATGTTCTGTTTAAGTGACAAACCGTAATTCATTGGCTGTGTCAGGTAGAGGCGGGTTAAACAACACTTTTATATTTACGCGATCTAACCCAAAATGAAAATAAATATTAAGGATAATATTGCTCGCGAAAGCCTACCTATAACAACGTGCAGTTTACGCTGAAAAAACCCAGCCTCACCCTATCTGGTGTAACCTGTCTGTGGGACAAACCATCACCGTGTTCATGGTTACCATGGGGTTTTGTATGAATATATCAATTGCGACTCTTACTCCCTGACACATTGTGTGTGAATGTAACGCCACGTCTACACAGGTGAGCAGGGCTGCCGCAGGGAACATTCCAGGGCGCGTCTCGTGGTGTTTATAATTTAACTGCAGGTGAAGTCAGGTTGTTTGCTTGTTCATCGTGGCTGCTCTGTGATTATTGTTTTACATCTAGCTGCAGTGGATCTGAGATGTTAACTACCTCGCCCGGTATACAGCAGGTCGCGGGTTCGATCCCGACCCTGATGCCTACTGTATATTTGTAGTCTGCGTGTCTCTCTCTCTCATCATCATCCCGGTGTCTCGGAGATGTTAACTACCTCGCCTGGTACACAAGAGGTCGTGGGTTCGATCCCGACCCTGATGCCTGCTGTATATTTGGAGTCTGCATGTCTCTCTCTCATCATCATCACGGTGGCTAGGAGATGTTAACTACCTCGCCTGGTACACAAGAGGTCGTGGGTTCGATCCCGACCCTGATGCCTGCTGTATATTTGGAGTCTGCATGTCTCTCTCTCATCATCATCACGGTGGCTAGGAGATGTTAACTACCTCGCCTGGTACACAAGAGGTCGTGGGTTCGATCCCGACCCCGACGCCTGCTGTATATTTGGAGTCTGCATGTCTCTCTCTCATCATCACGGTGGCTAGGAGATGTTAACTACCTCGCCTGGTATACATGCGGTCGTGGGTTTGATCCCGACCCTGATGCCTGCTGCTGTATATTTGGAGTTTGCATGTCTCTCTCGCCGTGGTCCTGTGGATTTTTCTCTGCTCCCTCTGCTTTCCCCTCGACATTTAGAATCCACATCGCGCGTTTTGAGTTTTTGGCTGTGAAAATGTCCACGGGAAAAGCCACTTCGCTGGGCTTTCATTTGTGGCCAGGTCACCTTTGGGAAAAAGAGCTACGTAGCTCAGTGGACCTTACCTTGTGAAATTTATATTCATATTTTTTTTATAGAATCTGCCAAACTCAGCGAGTCCAAAATTTAAAATGTCAACATTTGACAATAATAGGTGATGAAGACTTGTTTACGTGATGATGATTTTAAACGATGAGCAAGATTTTTTTATGCATATTAGGAAAATGTACAGTGATAGTCATACCGATATTGAGCTTAGACGAACGCCGATGTTTGCTTAGCCAGAGGCTGTTCGCTGTGGTAATGCGTGAGGCCACCCACCCAGGGACCCAGCCAGTCAACCGCACGCCCTCCCAGCCCCCCTTCCTCCAGCCCTCCCACACCGCCCGCTCGCCCACCCTTCACACCATCCCCCTGCCCATCTGTTTCCCCTCTCACCAAATAACCACTCCACTCGCTCACTCAATCTGCACCACCACCCACTCACTCGCTCGTACCTTCGATTAGCACGAGTGGCTATGTACACTGCGAAATAATTTCAACATACATACTCACCCAACCACTCACCCACACACTCACCCACACACCTCCGATTAGCATGGTTGACTACGTACGGTGTGAAAGAAGTTCAACATACATACAACCACCGTCCACCCAGAATAAAACGGTGTGGTTGGAATAAAAAAACTAAAATATATATTGACAGATGAACAGAGGTCGCATGAAGCAAGTAGTTAAAATATTAGTTGATAAAGGTGGAAGACGATTACAGACTGCGAACCTTAAAAAAGGCCTTGCAAGAAAAAAATGGATAAAGACACAGATGGAAAAAAACAAGTTAACCTTTACATCAGAATGTTTGTACAAGGTGCGGTTCCATTGTGCAATGCACACAGCCTGACCCGAGCCGGTCAATCAGCCTGTGGGACAAACCATTATAGCGGTGTCCCGGGTTGCTGCTGCTGGGTTTTGTTTTTACAAATATATCAATTGAGATCGGTCAAAGCTATGTATGTTTGTTGGACTTCTTCCACACTGCACGTAGCCAACCGTGCTAATTGGAAGTGCAGGGGAAGGACAACAAACTACACACAAAAATACGTTTTAGCTATTACACAGTGCGTGACTGTAACGCCACGTCTACACAGGTGAGCCCAGCCGCCGTGTGGAACATTCCAGGGCGTGTCTCGAGGTATTTATAACTTCACTGCAGGTGAAGTCAGTTCATTTCCTTGTTCGTCTCCGCTGTGTGAGCAGCTGCTGCTGCGATAGCTCCTCTGTGAGCCGCGGCGAGCGACTGAGTCCGAGTGAAGCCATGGGCCATGGCGAGCGCGTCTCCCAGTGATTGTGTCGACAGTGAGCTGAGCTGCCCCATCTGCCTGGGCACGTTTGACTGCCCCTCCACGCTGAGCTGCGGACACTCGTTCTGCCTCCGGTGTCTGGACGATGTCTGGGAGAGAGCGAGCAGCTTCAGCTGCCCGCAGTGCCGAGCGGCCTTCCCTGAGCGGCCCCAGATGAAGAGGAACGTGGCGGTCGCCAACCTGGTGGACCAGCTCAGAGTTGGAAAGAGGATGGCCGGAGTTGTCTTCTGTGACGGCTGTGGTGATGGGGAGACTCCTGCAGTGAAGACCTGCCTCAGGTGTGAGATGTCCCTGTGTGAGTCCCACCTGAAGCCTCACATGATTAACCCCAAGTTGAAGGACCATGTCCTGGTGGCTCCCATTTTGAACCTAGAAGAACGAAAATGTGCGGAACACAAGGAGCATCTCCAATTTTACTGTGAACAGGATGGGAGCCTGGTTTGTATGGTCTGCACTGTTGCAGGAGACCACACAGGACACAAGGTCATCACGGTGACAAAAGCTCAACATGCTAAACAGGTGAGAAATCATTTACTGCTGTAATCCACCCTCCTCTCGAGTTACTACAGCTTGTGTCTCTGCATTGTTACTTTGAAAAGTCTGTTTTTTTATTATATGGATTTCAATATAATTGATGATGACGATGGTGATGATAAAGTGAATGTTAAGCACTGCACGTTCACCTGCCTCACACAGGAGGAGCTGAGGCTCAAGAAGATGGAAAGAGAGAAGAATAAAGGGTCGGCAGTGTCACAGACACAGCAGCTCAAGGAAACGTACAAGCACATGCAGGTATAGTTCGAAACACAGTGACAAGTATGCCAGAGTGGACTCGCACATTGTCGCATTTTCTCCGAACGACATTGAGGGCACAACAAACCAGAAGTGATATGCTTCTAAAGGTTCAGTCGGTCTATTTCCCACTCTCACCGACCTTAAGGGATAGTCTCGTGCGATGCTATATGCATCAACCCTACATTTAAATAAACACCTAATTGCAAGAGAAACAACAACACCCCCCAATCTGAATGCGACCATCTAAACGCAACCCGATCCAACATTCTAAAGGCCGTCCATTAAAACGGTTTCCTTGTTCTAACAATGAAACGTTGTGAATAGGGTATTGACACAATATTTAGAGGTCAACGCGTCAGTCAACGCCACATGCCATCACCATCTCGAGCCTTTTACTGGTTCGAAGCATTAGTGCAATTCATGTAATGTACATGCAAAATGTGCATGCATAATGTACGTTGATTACCATATGAATAACCCAATCGGAATTGGATACTCATTGCATTTTATATGCATTCATTAACCCCCCCCCCCCATCACACAAGAAGGGCTCACTAGTGTCGTCATCATATCTACCCCTGTATTTAAGGAACGAAACAGGATTTCTTCACAAATCTGGCTGTTACCTGATGAAGCTAGTTGTAATTATTGGCGAAACGTTGTACTCAGATTGTAAATGTTGTGGACTTGCTTTCCAGCACACCGGTGTGCTTTACTTGTAATGGATTGGCATCTTCTAATTACGTAACAAAGCTTACTAATTATCTGTGTCGGGTGGTGGCGAGTTTAATGACACATTTATATTTACGCGATCTAACCCCAGAAACCTTTATTATGGATGATATTGGTCACGAAAACTTAGGTGTTAAACTGTTGCACTTTATTTTGTGGCCGATTAGAACGCTCTTCCTTCTGATATTAGGAAACCACTGGAGCAAAGTACTTGTAAATCATCTAGATGAGTGGTTCTTAACTTGGGGTGCACACACTCCATGGAGGTGTGAGCTGCCCTTCGTTGGGGTGCGAGACATGCCAGATTTTGTTAGAAGGTAAATCGTCTAAACACAAAGGCGCTCATGAATTATTTAAAAATAAATAAAATCAGAGAACCTAGTTCAGACAAGGAATACCGAGACACCCATGGAGCCAGTCTTGGGGGTGGTGTTCGCTGGCAAGCACCTGGTGGCTGGGTGACCCACGTAACCCGGTGGGATCCAGCCCAAATGGCAATATGACCCCGACCTGTGGGCCCACCATTGGCAAGACGAAGGGTGAGGGGCAGGTGTCATGTCAGTAATACGGGGAGAGGGATGGTCTCAGACAGGCTGGACCTTGGCAATGGACACTTGCTATTGGGGCGTGGAATATCACGTCACTCGGGGAGAAGGAGCCAGAGCTGGTGGAGGAGGTGGAAAGGTACCAACGAGAGAGTCGGTCTCACCTCCACACACAGCATTGGCATTGGAACCAAAATTCTTGATCGGGGGTGGTGTCTTTCCTATTTTGGAGTAACCCCTGGTGAGTGTGGGGATACTCACAAACCCCCGGCTGGGTGCTCTTCAGTTGGAGTTTGTCCCAGTGGAGGAGAGGGTCGCCTCATTGAGACTTCGGGTCTCATAAAGGACAACTCTGACTGTTGTCTGTGCTTATGCATCAAATAGGAGTTCAGAGTATTCGGCTCTCTTGGAAACGGTGAGTGCAGTGCTCGACAGTACTGCCTACCAACACCATCGTCTTACGGGGCCGACTTCAATGGTCACTTGGGAAACGATGGAAATACCTGGAGAGGCATGATTGGGAGGAATGCCCCTTCCTGATCTGAACCTGACTGTGGGATGTTATTGGAATTCTGTGCTAATCACGGAATTTCAATAACAAACACCATGTTCGAACACAAGGATGCTCATAAGTGTACTTAGTACCACAGAACCTTGGGCCGAAGGTCAATGATTGACTTCATAGTTGTATCATCGGACCTAAGGCCGTATGTTCTGGATACTCGGATGAAGAGAAGGGCAGATGTGTCAACTGATCACCACTAGGTAGTAAGTGGGATCCGACACTTGGGGCAACGACATGGAAGGCCCAAATGAATAGTGCGGGTTTTCTGGGAACGTCTGGCAGAAGACCCAGTGCAAAGAGATTTCAACTTCCACCTCTGGGAAACTTCTCCTGCACCCCAGGGGAGGTCGTGGAAATTGAGTCCGAGTGGACAATGTTCAGGACCTCGATTGTGGATGCAGCTGCGAAAAGCTGTAGCCTGAAGGCAGTTGATGCCTGTCCTGGTGGGAACACTTGAATCCACTGGATCCACTGGTGAATACCAGTGGTGAGGGAAGCATCCAAGTTGAATAAAGAGGCTTTCTGAGCTATGCCCAGAAAAAGTTTTCCCAATTGTAATGAGAGGTACCGGCTTGCCAAGAGGGCAGCAGCTGTTGCAGTCCCTGAAGCAAAAGCCCAGGCATGGGAGGTTCCCATTTTTAAAAAAGGGGACCAGAGGGTCTGCTCCAACTACAGAGGAATCACACTCTTCAGCTTGACAAGTAAAGTTTTTGCCTGAGTGCTGGAGATAAGGCTCCAGCCAGGTAGTCGAGCCTCATATTCAGGAGGAACAATATGGATTCCGTCATGGTCGTAAAACAATGGACCAGCTCGTTTTCCTCTCACAAGGCATCAATTTAGCAATAACCACACATACTTGTGGCAAAACATGCGAACAAACATGCTCTGATAATGTTATAATATATGGCTTTGTCTTTGAAACTGATTGTCCTACACCAGAGACAGCCTTCTTTTCTGACCTTGTCTCACCAGTGTTAGACCAGAGAACACCAAAATGTGAAAATAACTTTGCATATATAATTATCAGAGCATATTTGTTTGCATGAATGGGTTGTCACAAGAATGTGTGGCTAATACAAACTTGATGCATTATAAAAGGGATCTATTTGGTGTTTGAACATCCTGACACCTGTTTAATTGACAGAAAGGGTCAAAGTTGTTATTATTTTTCATTCTTTTGATACTGGCAAAAAGGTCCTATAGATACGTTTATACCTAGCCTACTCTAAATGCATTCACATATTAATGAGCCTGTAGCCAGCACTGGCCAATACACGCATCTGACGAGTCAGCTATACCAATAGCCGCCATTTGCCACTAAGTGACAGTGATGACACCAGGGCACCTGTACCAGGCCAGGTGCACTTTGAGGCCACGTGAAGTGTCGGAGGCTCGCTGACAGGTCTCGGGAAACACCCAGGTGCCATGGGATGGCTGACTGAGATGACTGGTAGATGCACCATCTGTACCCCCTACTGTGCCAACTTGCTATATTTTTGCTGCCCGGCGCTCCACTCATTGTTGTAAGTGTCGCTCCACTGTCCTCCATTGTTGCTGGAGGGCGACCGACTACAACTGCCCAGTAGCATCCTTCACGAGCCTCCTCAGCTATACCTCACTACACACAGTTAACCAAATACAACCTGGAGAACATACGAGTGCATTATGTTCATGACACAGAGAGAGACATTTAGATATCGAGACAGACATGTGGAATTACAGATAGACACACAGACACATATAGGTACAGCCAGACACATACAGAAGCATGTGAGTGATTCAACAACTGATGATTGTCCCCTTCTGCATAGGAGTCTCTACGTGGGATGAAAGCGAGGATCAGCCAAGAGTTTGAGCGGAAGAGGCAGCAGCTGAATAAGGAGGAGAGGGAGGCGCTGGAGCATGTGGACGAGGAGGGCCGCTCCGTGCTGTCCCGCATCCAGGCGAACATCGCTCTCTATGAGAACAGAGCACGCGGCCTGGAGCTGGAGATCAACGAGCTGCTAGCGGCCCTCGCAGTGAAGGACCCACTCACCTTCCTGCAGGTGACGAGACGTCTCTGCTTCCATAACTTCACGTAACCCAAGTGGAATGTTAGACCAATCCATTTGGGTGTTTATCAATGTGAGAGGAAAATTAAGTACCCAGATAGAAGACATTCCCTTGCTTTAGCAGATCCTCAAATCATGGAAGTAAGGATTGGTTGATTAAGCAGACGTGTGAAACTCCAAAACCCAGCGATCTGCAAAGTTACCCGGGGATTACAGTAAAGAAAGTTGGTTTGTGAATCTACCTGTTTACACGCTTAAGTGCTATCTCTCACGTATATTGGGGTTTCCGTTTATAATTAATTTACACCCACGTGCAATTTCCTCCTCTTACAATGCAAATGGCCAAACTTCCCAATGCGAGACTGAAAAAAGGGGTTGAGACCCTGGAAGGGCTTCCTTGATCATTACCGGCGCCTAAAACTTAGATTCAAACTCATAAACCCAGTAGTAGGAGGTCGGCGCTCTGACCTATGACCTAGCCAGCCACCACATTATTCTGAACTTGATATAACTATAACATGTTGTTGTGTTTCCTTTTCATTCAAAACGTTATTACTGAGCTAGAAGATTCATGTGTTATGGCCCAGTAGTAGCATGTTTATTATCACTCTTTGCAGAGTTTGCAGGGACAACCCTGATTAACACTGCAGGTGTATTAACATACAGAAGAAAACAAGAAATGATGTTGACGCCCAAAAAGCCTATCCAGTGCAGGACACCCTATTCAATAGTCAGATATTGTTATCCCGTATCGTGATGTCAATCTATCCTGACAACAGGAAATGAGTGTGTGGAAGAAGAGGAGGAGATGTTGGTGATGGAGTGAATATTTTTATTGACATGAGTTGCACAATTGTGTCTTTCAGGATCCCAAGTACGAGGAACTCAGGTCAGTACCAGAGAGACGTGGACCCTCATTAGTCTTTGTATCTCATGCTGTGTGTAGACTGTAGAGATACCTGGACATTGACTATTCTGCGTATCCTGTGCTGTGTATGCAGTGAAACTATAAATCTCACTATACTATGTTAGAATCTACGGGTGGGAGATGGGTAAAGATAATTGACGTCATCACCTCACGGGAGATGAACGTTCATGCCAGCACACGGATGAAAAATTACAGAATGTGTATGTATGTTGATCTTCTTTCGCACCGTATGTAACCAACCGTGCAAAACTGAAACCTTTAATTGTAGGTGCGTGGGAAAGACGACAAACTAAACACACAAAACTGAACATTTGGAAGCACCCTTGTTTCTGCCATCTACCACCCAATTGGTAATGCGACGGTCATCAATGTATATCAGCCCCTGAAATACGAAATGGCCATCACCACCTCTGCCAGCAACCACTCACCCGGCTATCGATGTGGGGTGACTTCAACAGCCACCACACTCAGGAAATGATTAAGCCGGAGAGTCAAGAAATGCTCATCGGCACAAGACACTTTCCTTTCGTGTGACCCTAAACAACCTGGCAGGATTCACTCAGCACGATGGATAAAGAACAAAAACCCCGAATTATGCTTCTTGTCAGCTCCACTCATTGTTTCACAAACAATTATTGGCAATTTTCAGAAGAGCCAACACGGGCCAGCAATCACGATCAGTGGACAACTGATACCAGTCATAACCTCAACACGACGGCTGCATTGAAAGCCAACTGAAGCCCGGGCTATGAACAATAAACCGAAGGTGTTTTGAATAACCTGCAGCCAAAGCTTGGGAATTTCAATATATTGAAAACAATTAAGACATATGCGAGAGGAAAAAATCCTGATAGGGCATCGGAAAAGCTATATTGCATGTTGGCAACCAAAACCAGAGCAATTCTTGAAAGAGTTAATCAGAACTACATCATGGGACCTCCTTTGTCAGTCCCAAAATATGATAATAGGGTTTTCCCCTTTTTTATAATAACAAAACAGGTGTTAAGATGTTAAAACACAAAACTGAAACCTTTAACAAGGAATCATGTCTGCATTAACCACAATGCTTGTGGTCAGAATGCAAACAAAAAACATACTCTGATAATATATGCATTGTCCTTGAAACTGATTGGTCCACACCAGAGACAGCTTTCTTTTGAGCCTCGTTTCAAACGGTGTTAGACCAGAGGACGCCTTAACACCTATTTTGTTGTAAGAAAAAAGGGGAAAACCCTATTATCTTAATCAGAACTGGTGACCGAGATAAGGGCACCACACTGCCAGAGTTCCTGAACTTTGCACAACGAAAATGATGGGAAGACATCACGGCAAACGTGGACTTCACTCACTCCAGCTGCAAAGCCTGGAAGCTCCTAAACCTAGGTGCCTCAAAACAGACAGCACATACCTCCAAACATTGCAGCAAATCCAGTGCCTTCCTACAAGCTGACCTGCTCAAAGGCACCAATCGACGATCTCATCAAATAAGCTGTCTGGAAACAACTCACCATCTCCATGCATCAACTACCACATGCAACAGATCTAATTAGGCCGTACACTGCAGCTGAAGTGGAAGCATCCTTTAGGACTGCAAAGTCCAACAAGGCACAAGGATATGGATGGCCTTTGTCCTGCATTCCTAAATAACCTGGGACTATATGGACAACAATGGCTGGCAAACCTCTTCACCGTCATGCACAGGACATGCATAATCCAAAACAAGGGATGCCAACGTCATCGCCATTCTGAAAACCCGGAAAGCCTCAAGACTTTCCCTCCAGTTTTTTTTTGGGTTAGATCGCTTAAATATATAAATGTGTCATTTAAACCCGCCACCACCTGACACAGCCAACTAGTAAGGGTTGCCATGTAAACAGAACATGCCAATTCGTCACTAGTACAGCACACCGGTATGTTGGAGAGCCAAGCGACAATATTTACAATCTGAGAATGACGTTTCGCCAGTAATTACAACTAGCTTCTTTAGGCGAAAGCCAGATTTGTGGAGAAGTCTAACTGTTTCATTCCTCATATAGAGGCGTAGATGTGGTGGCATTTGTGTAAAGAGTGGAGAGGTGTCCATACCTGAGCAGTGTGCTTATGACCAGCTCCATTTTGACAGCAAAGGTAGCACTCCTAATCAGTCGGGTGGCATTTATATTTTCTTCAGCTGCATAACCCTGTGTGTAATCTAACTGGTGTTTCGCTCTATACGAAGCTTCTGGTCTTCTCGGCTACGGTCATGCCCTCCATTTTCTATGCTTGTGTAATGCGAGTGTAAATGGGGTAGTTGCTGGGCTCTGGTCCAATCACACGGCCCGGGGTATTGGGGGGCGGAGCCTGGTCTGCGGGGCGTGTGGGAGGGGCCACCGTTCACCTCGGCTCCAATGGGAGGCGAGGTGAATGGGTGTGGAGCCAGCGGGGTAGTATGGGAAGGACGGATCTGACGATCCGGGAGGGGGGAGTCAGGGTCACGTGGGGGGAATGTATATAAGTGGGAGCCCGGAAGAGATCGGGAGAGTCGGGGAAGTTAAGAGGCTGAGCCACGTTGGGTGGTGAGGAAAGATCCGCGTCTTCGGCCACGTGGCCGAAGGACCTCTGCACGCCGTCGGCCGTCGGCCAGCGGTGTGCGGAGTGCGGGAATAGAGGAGCTAACGGAGGAGCGTGCGCAGCACGCGAGAGAGAGAGAGCGTGCACGGCACGCGAGAGGGAGCGTGAGCGGAACGACTCTGGTCCGAGAGGAGGCCAGTGGGGGTGCGGAGAAGAACCTGAATAAAAGACAAACGGAGACCAGCATCGCCTGACGGAGTCATTTATTACACTTGTAAAGCATGGACCTTTTTGATGGAATGCCTGCCCCAGTTAGAAACATTCAGGCTGTCCTGACGATGATGCATCCTGGGTATAACCATTCTGGATTATGTGAGGAACTCACAAATCCTTGAAAGATCTGGGCAGAGTCCCATCGGTGAACTCCTCAAGGCAAGGCTGCGTTGGCTGGGGCATGTAGGTTGTATGCTGAGCCACCGCATGCCCAAACGGGCGTGGCACAGGATAGAGAAGAGATGGACTAATGTGGTACAGGAGAATATGGAGATGAGTGGTATTAACGGTGTCTGGTTCCAGTGGTGTTAAGATCGGCCTCTGTGCAGGAGAATCATGAGGGACGCTACTCGGCAGTCCAACAACAATGGAGAGCAGAGGATCGGCGCTCACAACAACGAATAGAACGCCGGTGGATAAAACACAGCAAGTCGGCACAGTCGAGGACTCAGGTGGGGTTATCTGCCAGTTCTCTTAGTCACCCATGGCACCAGCTAGGTCTGTCCTGCGCCCTTCTGCCAGCGAGTCTTGGATACTTCACGTGGCCTCAAAGTGCACCCAGCCTGGCACAGGCATCGTGGGGACATCACCACATAGTGGCCAATGTCGGCTATTGTTATTATGGAGAGACCTTGCCCCGCACTGTTCAGTGTGCTCTGTTTAGTGTGTAGAGAGACCTGGGCCTGTATTGTTCTGTGTACCCTGTGTTGTGTGTAGAGAGACCTGGGCATGCATTGTACTGTGTGCCCTGTGTTGTGGGTGCAGAGAGACCTGAGCCTTGTTGTGTCTATACCCCTTTTTTAAATTAATATTAAGAATAATTCTGCCAACATATATAATATTTTTTTAATAGACACGGGGCAACTTGGGAGCGAACAAAGATTAACAAAACCCGTTTTCCAACTAGCGTGCACACCTCGCTTCAAAGGCCAGAAGGCAGGAAAGAGACAGCCATCAAATGTCATAAATTCCACACAAAAGAAAAGGGGAGGGGGGGGTCGCAAGAAGGTGTTAAAGTAACACCTACACTTCCAAAAGCCCCCCCACGACACAAGGACAGGCACCACGAAGAACATATATAATTATACTCTTAACAAAAAAAATAGCATTGACAACAAGAAAGCACAGACGGGTTTTGGAACCATATTATACGAAGTTACCAACTTAACCATGAAGATTAAGCAAACATTATCTATCCTCGCTCCAATTGGAAACCAGACTACAGTCTGCACCAGGGTCGCGATTCATCATTTGTTAATTAAATACGGACATTATTTACCCTCAATAATTTCTACGCCGCCGGGCCGAAGCATCAAATAATAATTATGGCAGTCGGGGTCGCTCCTAAGCAAACAACAAAAAATCTAATTCCCTAGCCGGGATATCAGATAAAATAATCACAGGAAGTCAAATAATAAGTACGAAATTAGAGTGGATCTCCTAGGAAAGTTAAGGGCGGAGAAGTCTATCATAATTAACCAACAGGCAACACTCCAGGGAAAGCGAGCAGCTCACAGCCGTCTTTGTCTTCCCGAGAGAAACGGCCACAGAGCAGGCACAAGCCAGGAAATGTCCCCATAAAAGTTTGTGGCGAGCGGGCGATGGCTCGAGAAAGGGAAGCAAATGCTTCTATAAAAAAAACACACGCGCAGTGTGCTCTAACGGCGGAGCACAGCCGTCTTTGTCTCCCCGCAGCACGGACAGCAAGATTTGCGCACAAGAGCAAATAACATCTCCCCATAAAGAAATCAAACCACGACGGAAATACCGTGAACACGGCTACTTACAATCAAATCACAATAATACTAAGCAGCAAAGTGAGTCGTTTTAACATCCAAACCAAACGAAGCGGTGTGAGACAAAGGATAAACGCCAAGAGCGGGGGAGGGGATTTTAGAGCTCGCTTAACGCGTAGGCTTTCGCGACCAATATTATTCATAATCAAAAACGTGGATTATGATTTTGCCACCTCGGTGCGAACTCGAATCGTCGGTCTGGTTTAGTTTGATGACTCATGTGACGCCGGTTCGCGAGGAAGCCCCCATCCCTCCTTCCAGAATTATTGCGGGCAGCTGGGTCTTTGAAGCACACACGACACACACACACGGACGGACACACACACGACACACGGACGCAGATGTGTCCACACACAACAAATAGTTATATGGTTCAGGCCCTTGAACAACTCGGAAAACCGAGTGGATTTTCTCGATATAAGCTGAGGCAAAATCCATTCAACTCAGATCACCAGGGCTCAGGGCCCCCACATCTCTTCTCGTCGCCGACAACGAAGAAGCTTTTCCGTCATCCAGAATGACGATGTTCGCGGGGTACCAACGTGCATCGACAAGCTGAGGTCTGCACCACCTAAGAAGAATCGCCACACTGAGCCGCCGAGCTGCGAGTGAAGCTGACGGAGATTCCAGCTATCATTCTCGTGAGAGAACCGACTCGTCATTTAGCAGTGGAGAGAGAGAGTCAGAGCCTTCCGAACGAGAGGCATCAGCGAGTGCCCGTATGAAGCTGGCAGCTGCACGAACAAAGGAAAGCACGCAGAAGAGAGAGTGACGAGCGACAACGAGCGAGCAACCTGGAGAAAAGGGCGGAAATCGCCAAACGACCAAGCGAGCAAAACAGAGAGCACGAAGCAGTGGAGAAAGCCTGATCGACCGCCGCGAGGAAGAGGACAGCGCCATCGAATGCGCCGTGTGTCTAATACGCACACACAGATCAACCAGCACCAACGAGAACCGACTCGTCATCCAGCAGTGGGGAGAACGGCACCGCGCCGTCAGAGTCACACAGTACGGGTGCTGCGACAAGCGCCGCCAAGAGCCGCAGCACGGACCCAGCGGGCAAGCCTCTCCGCGAGCCAAAGCTCATCATCTCCCAGCGGAGAAAGTCGCGGCTGCAACCCGCACGGGCGAGAGGAATCTGCGAACCAGGGTCATATCACCTCCCCCACTCACAACCTCCAGGAAGCAACAACAACAACCGCCATTCGCCACTAAGTGGCGGTGACGTCACCACGACGCTTGTGCCAGGCCATGTGCACCCTGAGGCCACGTGAAGTGTCGAACGCCCGCTGGCAGGAGGTCACGGGGCAGACCCAGGTGCCACGGGTCGACTGACCGAGATGACCGAGATGACTGGCTGATCCACCACCTGTGCCCCCTACTGTGCCAACTTGCTGTGCTTTAGCCACCCGGCGCTCCGCTCGTTGTTGTGAGCGTCGCTCCTCCGCCCTCCGTTGTTGTTGGAGGGCGACTGCCTCCAACTGCCCAGTAGCGTCCTTCACGAGCCTCCTCCACTGAGGCCGATCTTGACACCGCTGGTACCAGTCATCGGCAAGTCCACTCAGCTCCACGTCCTCCTGTACCACATCACTCCATCTCTTCTCTAGCCCGTGCCGCGCCCGTTTAGCCCCCTCGATCCGGCCGAACAAAAGCTGTTTAGGCATGCGGTGGCTGGGCATGCGGGCTACATGACCCAGCCAACGCAGCCTTGCCTGCCGGAGGAGCTCACTGATGGGACTTTGCCCAGATCTTTCAAGGACTTGTGAGCTCCTCACACAATCCAGCCTGGTTAAACCCAGGATGGATCGTAGGCAGGCCAGCCTAAATGTTTCCAACCGGCGAAGATGCTCCACTAGGGGGGTCCACGTTTCGCAAGCGTAGAGAAGGGAGGGAATGACCGTGGCCGAGAAGACCTGAAGCTTCGTGCGGAGCGACAGACCAGGTAGCTTCCACACAGCGTTACGCAACCGATGAAAAGATATTGCCGCTCGACTGATTCGGAGTGAGACCTCTGCTGATAAACTGGAGCCGGTCATAAGCACACTGCCCAGGTATGGGAAACTCTCCACTCTCTCCACAACTGCCCCATCACCGATTGGGAGTTGTGGGGGTGGAGTGCCCGATGGTACAAAATACCCAGGCAGGTGCTTAGTTTTGGTGGGGCTGATGGTAAGGCCCCACCTCTTGGTGGCACACTCCAGTCTCAGCAGCAGCGTCTCCAACTCCTCTTCTGAATGAGCAGCTATTACCAAATCATCGGCATACATAACGTGGTTGACCAATAGGGAGCCATCCCTTGATCGCACCCGGGCGTCGATCAGCCTCCCATTATATCTGTACCAAATGGTAATTCCCCCGGTACAGCTTTTGAAGGCTTCACGAACTACGCAGTCGAAATAGATGTTAAATAATGTGGGAGCCAGAGGACATCCCTGTCGCACCCCAAGGTGTACAGGGAAAGGCTCCGACTCCCGGCCACGTAGTTTTACCCGGGCCCGCTCACCATCATGAAGGTCCTTAATGATCGTGAGCAGAGGGTCAGGGACTCCGAAAGCACGAAGAACAACCCAGAGCCCAGTCCTACTGATGGTATCATAGGCCTTGACCAGGTCAATAAAGCAGAGATGTAGGTCTTTTTGAAATTCCCTACACCTCTGCTGGAGCAGACGGACAGAAAATATGGCATCTGTGCAGGACCGCCCTTTCCTGAAACCGCATTGGGGCTCCGCAAGCCTCTCCTCAGCGTGCCTAGCAAGGCGATGTTGAATAATCCTTGCCAGGACCTTACCCGGCACACTGAGGAGTGAGATGCCCCTGTAGTTGTTACAGTCGGTACGGCCCCCCTTCTTAAAGAGGGGGACCACCAGGGCATCCTTCCAGTCCTGCGGAACCCGTCCAGTGGTCCAGACTGTTGTTATGATGTCATATAGGGCAGTCTGTGCACAAACGCCACCCTCCCTCAGCATTTCGCTTGGGAGATCATCTCTGCCCGGTGCCTTCCCTGGTCTCAGACTCCGGATCGCCCTCAGTACTTCCTCAACAGCTGGCACCTCAGCCAGCCACTCACAGGGGGTGACCTCTTCCAATATTTGAGGCACCGCAGCCTCAGCAGGGTTATCCCCACTTTGTGCCATGATGTTTTCCTGGCTGAGAGATTTTCCCTCCCCCAGGACCTCGCAGAAATGCTCAGCAAATCTGCAAACCTGTTCCTGGGGGTCGGAGATTGGATCACCGTTTTTTCCTCTAATGATGGTAATAGGTGTGGCGCTGCAGGTTACTTTTTTGATGGAATTAAATAGTGATTTGTGATCGCGGGCCACTGAGGCAGACTCCATCTCCTCAGCAACCCGCGACCACCACCCATCCTTACAGCGTCTTACGGCTCTCCGAACCTCCGAGCGAAGGCTGCGGTAAACCTCCTCATTCTCCGACGTGGGATGCTGTAGGCGATGAGAGTGGGCCTGTCGCTTTTTCTCAATTAACCTGAACACCTCCTCTGTCAGCCAGGGTTTCTGGGGAGGTCTGGACCGCGTACCCAAAGCAGCCATTGCAGCTGCATGAGTCACAGTCTTAAACCTCGCCCATTTACCCTCGACATCAGGTGGAGTGGGGGACGATGCCAACCCCAGCTGCAAGCAATGATGAAATTCTCGCTTGCAACTTTCATCAGCTAGCTGAGACCAGGCCACTTTTGGTTGGAATGGGGTCCTGGGTGTACACCCACCACCGGAGTGGAAGAATGGCAGGCGCATCTTACAGATGACTAGTCGATGGTCAGAGGTCAGATCAGCTCCACGGTAGGTCCTGGTGTCAAGGACATGGGCTCGCATCCGCTGGTCCGTCACTATGTAGTCCAGCAGATGTTCTTGCTTGGACCCGGCATGTATCCATGATGTTGTGTGGATGCGCCGATGCCGGAAGAGCGTGTTGGTAATTACAAGCCCATGGGCTGCACAAAAATCTAGCAGCCTTCTACCGTTATTATTGAGCTGATCTGGCCCATGCCTTCCAATCACTCCAGACCAGGTGCCAGCATCATGACCAACTCGGGCATTGAAGTCACCCAACAAGATGACTCTGTCCCGAGTGGCCACTTTAGCCAGCACCTGTGACAGGAGGTCATAGAAAGCGTCTGACTCATCGGCTTTGCCTGCATCCCTCCACGGATGTTCGTCTTCGGTGGGGGCATAAGTAACCACGACCACCACTCCTCGCCTCTGGTTGATGGGAAGGCGAGCCCAAAGTATCCTGGGGCTTACAGCTTCCCACACCTCACCGCCACGCTCCCACGCCCCCTTCATTCTTTTGTTCAGAAGAAGAGCCACACCCTGTTGTTTGGCATTCTCCTGCCCCGAGTAGAGGACTGTCCACCCCTCATGGTGGCAGGAGCCAGAACCGGTCCACCGGACCTCCTGAATGCCACAGAGATCCAGGCGGTACCGGTCCAGCTCCCGACAGAGGAGTGGCAGCCTCTCCTCCGCAGTGAGCGTTCGAACATTCCACGTGGCCATCCGCAATGGTTTTTCGTTGTTTCTGGAGGAGCCCCGAGGGTGAAAATTCAATCTCCTGGCTCCGCCAAATGGGGTTTGGCCAGGAGACGTCATAAAAGCCTGACCCCCCGGGGCCTCCGGCACAAGCTTATTAATTACAGGTTTATGTTTAATTCGTAGTTTAGTGGTGGTTAATTGAAGGTGGAGGGGTTACCAGCCCCTCGCACCCGTCCAGAGCCCCCGTTTAGCCACTGTGGTGGTCACAGACGCCATGAGGGGAGAGGCCAATGGGCACATACACACACACGCACACACCTACTTCCCGCGGGGCATTCAAGAATTTATCCAAGAGACAATCCACCTCTCTCACAATGGGACCAACCCTAGACAATCATCAGAAGACTAATTATAAAGTTTGAACACCAGCTGGCCGTAAGGAATCGTGGCCCTCTGAGTAATTAAGAATCCGTCGGTTATAAGAGTGTGAAGTTTTTCTTGCCTTTTTCGTTTCTCTGATCGCATAAACGACCAATAGATTCGTCAATGCAAACTAAAACCCTCGAAATCCTCATTGCGAATCGACACGTTACAGAGAGAGAATATCGTGTCAAACCTGTTTCTTTGTCATAGAGTCTGGCCGAAGAATTAATCAAAGCAGAGCCGATACGCGCTCACACAAACACACGCCCTCAACCACCATTGTCTCAAACATTTAATTAACAGATATAATCTTGCCAACGAATCGATTGACGTATGCTTCGCCTTCGGGGTACAATAAGTGCTTTATTGCCGTCATATGAATATCGTCGCATGCTTGTTTTAAAACTCGGCCAGTCGCCGATTGTGCTCGATACATGGGATAACTAATGAGATGTCTGGTGGAAAAGTAGAAATTACGGTTGTTAGAAGAATGTTAGCCTTCAGTTTAGTTAATTGCATAATCTCGCCAATGAATCGATTGACGTATACTTTGCCTTTGCATGTTAGAGTATCACATGTTTGTTTAGAATAAAATTGTTAACACAGAAGTATCTCGAGTGTTTCTTTCCAAGTCCATGCAAAACTGTCTTATTCATAAGAACTGTAACCTGCGATGATAAAATAATTTGGAGACCTAACATAACATAAACACACTAAGATAATCAGTAAATGTTCAATCAAAGATAATCGTTTTAACCCGATTGATACAACTCTGGATAACGAAGCTAAGCCTAATTATCATAGCTACACACATTAACATAATCGCAAGCACCCGCATAAATTACTACGATTATCTCCGTGATTATCATAATTTATGCATATAATTACAAACATTAACATAATTTATGCGATTTGCGCATTTTTCGGAATTTTATTAATTTTTATTATTTTTATCAAAATTTCATAATGATAACATATGCAACAGCCTGCATTGTTCTGTATACCCTGTGTTGTGGGTGCAGAAACTCGGTATCTCCGCAGACTCAAGATGACCCTGCTTCCACATTCAGCCAGCAGGAGCTCACAAAGGTCATCACAGCAGGAGGAGTCGAGATGAGACTCCTGGCTCTCCTGTGTATGTATATACATTCACATGTAGCTCAACACACACAGATGAATATAAATCACTATAACACGAGCTCTATTAACACGACACGTGGGTGTGATTGAGGATGCTGTTGAAATTCTTCATGTATGAATTAATTACACGCACACACACACGCTATGGCTAAGATTATTCAGATTCATTATTAGTAATTGAGGCTGCAAGATCCAGACACGCACACCTTGATGATCCTTAGGGTTCAGTGTTAATGCCTGAAGTTCTCAGACTCCAAGGTACCTTTAAGATTCTGTATTAATATTCGTAGGTCTATCAGACAGCCAAAGGCTTAACCTTTGTTGATCTTGTACAACACTACGCGGACAAAAATGTAAATAACTATAGAACGTGTATCAATATACATTAATAAATAGCACACACGCAGACGAGTATAAATCACTATTAAATTATCTCTATTAACACTGCACGTGTGTACGATTGAGTGAGGATGCTGTTGCTATTCTGCGTGAGTGTTTGACACACACGCTATGGCTGATATTATTAGGATTCATTATTAGTGCTTGAGGCAGGGCTGTAACACTGAACCCTGAGGATTCTTAGGGTTCAGTGTTACAGCCTGAAGCTCTCAGAATCAAAGTCAACATTAGGTTTAATTAGACAGCCAGACCAAGGTATAACCTGAATTGCCGTGTAAATCACTACACAGGCAACAACAGGTTAATTACAAAAGAACACGTATCAATAAATACTGATACGTTGATATAGACAGAGATCCCTCGTATGGCCTTAACAGACTGTAAGGGCTGTTAGAGAGCACCTATGAAGGCCGGCACGGCACACGAGGAGTGGGTGGCCAGCACCACGCCCGACCGCCTTTGTCTTCCCAGTGGCGATGTAGTCATCACTACACTATCTCACACACGAGTGTACATCACGACACTATCCCACACACGAGTGTACATCACGACACTACCACACTCACACACGAGTGTACATCACTACACTATCACACACACACACACGAGTGTACATCACTACACTATCACTCACACACACGAGTGTACATCACTACACTATCACACACACACGAGTGTACATCACTACACTATCACACACACACACACGAGTGTACATCGCTATACGATCACACACACACACACACGAGTGTGCATCACTACACTATCACACACACACACGAGTGTACATCACTACACTATCACACACACACACGAGTGTACATCACTACACTATCACACACACACACGAGTATACATCACTACACTATCACACACACACACGAGTGTACATCACTACACTATCACACACACACACACGAGTGTACATCACTACACTATCACTCACACACACGAGTGTACATCACTACACTATCACACACACACGAGTGTACATCACTACACTATCACACACACACACACACGAGTGTACATCACTACACTATCACACACACACACGAGTGTACATCACTACACTATCACACACACACACGAGTGTACATCACTACACTATCACACACACACACACGAGTGTACATCACTACACTATCACACACACACACACGAGTGTACATCACTACAATATCACACACACACGAGTGTACATCACTACACTATCACACACACACACACGAGTGTACATCACTACAATATCACACACACACGAATGTACATCACTACACTATCACACACACACGAGTGTACATCACTACAATATCACACACACACGAGTGTACATCACTACACTATCAATCACACACACGAGTGTACATCACTACACTATCACACACACACACACGTGTACATCACTACAATATCACACACACACGAGTGTACATCACTACACTATCACACACACACACACACAGTGTACATCACTACACTATCACACACTCACACACGAGTGAACATCACTACACTATTACACACACACACACAGTGTACATCACTACACTATCACACACACACAGTGTGCATCACTACACTATCACACACACGAGTGTACATCAATACACTATCACACACACCAACGAGTGTACATCACTACACTATCACACACACGAGTGTACATCACTACACTATCACACACACACACGAGTGTACATCACTACACTATCACACACACACGAGTGTACATCACTACACTATCACACACACACTAGTGTACATCACTACACTATCACACACACGAGTGTACATCACTACACGATCACACACACACGAGTGTACATCACTACACTATCACACACACGAGTGTACATCACTACACTATCACACACACCCACGAGTGTACATCACTACACTATCACACACACCCACGAGTGTACATCACTACACTATCACACACACGAGTGTACATCACTACACTATCACACACACACGAGTGTGCATCACTACACTATCACACACACCCACGAGTGTACATCACTACACTATCACACACACAGAGTGCACATCACTACACTATCACACGCACGAGTGTACATCACTACACTATCACACACACAGAGTGCACATCACTACACTATCACACGCACGAGTGTACATCACTACACTATCACACACACAGAGTGCACATCACTACACTATCACACACACGAGTGTACATCACCACACTATCACACACACAGAGTGCACATCACTACACTATCACACACACACGAGTGTACATTACTACACTATCACACACACGAGTGTACATCACTACATTATCACACACACACGAGTGTACATCACCACACTATCACACACACGAGTGTACATCACTACATTATCACACACACACGAGTGTACATCACTACACTATCACACACACGAGTGTACATCACTACATTATCACACACACACGAGTGTACATCACTACACTATCACACACACGAGTGTACATCACTACACTATCACACACACGAGTGTACATCACTACATTATCACACACACACGAGTGTACATCACTACACTATCACACACACGAGTGTACATCACTACATTATCACACACACACGAGTGTACATCACTACACTATCACACACACGAGTGTACATCACTACACTATCACACACACACACAGTGTACATCACTACACTATCACACACACACACACACAGTGTACATCACTACACTATCACACACTCACACACGAGTGAACATCACTACACTATTACACACACACACACACACAGTGTACATCACTACACTATCACACACACACAGTGTGCATCACTACACTATCACACACACACGAGTGTACATCAATACACTATCACACACACCAACGAGTGTACATCACTACACTATCACACACACGAGTGTACATCACTACACTATCACACACACACACGAGTGTACATCACTACACTATCACACACACACGAGTGTACATCACTACACTATCACACACACACTAGTGTACATCACTACACTATCACACACACGAGTGTACATCACTACACGATCACACACACACGAGTGTACATCACTACACTATCACACACACACGAGTGTGCATCACTACACTATCACACACACCCACGAGTGTACATCACTACACTATCACACACACACGAGTGCACATCACTACACTATCACACGCACGAGTGTACATCACTACACTATCACACACACAGAGTGCACATCACTACACTATCACACACACGAGTGTACATCACTACACTATCACACACACAGAGTGCACATCACTACACTATCACACACACGAGTGTACATCACTACACTATCACACACACAGAGTGCACATCACTACACTATCACACACACACGAGTGTACATTACTACACTATCACACACACGAGTGTACATCACTACATTATCACACACACACGAGTGTACATCACTACACTATCACACACACGAGTGTACATCACTACACTATCACACACACGAGTGTACATCACTACATTATCACACACACACGAGTGTACATCACTACACTATCACACACACGAGTGTACATCACTACATTATCACACACACACGAGTGTACATCACTACACTATCACACACACGAGTGTACATCACTACACTATCACACACACACACAGAGTGTACATCACTACACTATCACACACACGAGTGTACATCACTACATTATCACACACACACGAGTGTACATCACTACACTATCACACACACGAGTGTACATCACTACACCATCACACACACACACAGAGTGTACATCACTACACCATCACACACACACACGAGTGAAAATCACTACACTATCACACACACGAGTGTACATCACTACATTATCACACACACACACGAGTGTACATCACTACACTATCACACACACACGAGTGTACATCACTACACTATCACACACACACACGAGTATACATCACTACACTATCACACACACACACGAGTGTACATCACTACACTATCACACACACGAGTGTACATCACTACACTATCACACACACACACACGAGTGTACATCACTACATTATCACACACACACACGAGTATACATCACTACACTATCACACACACAAACGAGTGTACATCACTCCACTATCACACACACGAGTGTACATCACTACACTATCACACACACACACGAGTGTACATCACTACACTATCACACACACACACGAGTGTACATCACTACACTATCACACACACGAGTGTACATCACTACACTATCACACACACGAGTGTACATCACTACACTATCACACACACGAGTGTACATCACTACACTATCACACACAAACACGAGTGTACATCACTACACTATCACACACACACGAGTGTACATCACTACACTATCACACACAGTGTACATCACTACACTATCACACACAGTGTACATCACTACACTATCACACACAAACACGAGTGTACATCACTACACCATCACACACACACACGAGTGTACATCACTACACTATCACACACACACGAGTGTACATCACTACACTATCACACACACACGAGTGTACATCACTACACTATCACACACAAACTCACACACGAGTGAACATCACTACACTATCACACACAAACACGAGTGTACATCACTACACCATCACACACACACACGAGTGTACATCACTACACTATCACACACACACGAGTGTACATCACTACACTATCAAACACACACACGAGTGTACATCACTACATTATCACACACACACACGAGTATACATCACTACACTATCACACACACAAACGAGTGTACATCACTACACTATCACACACACAAACGAGTGTACATCACTCCACTATCACACACACAGAGTGCACATCACTACACTATCACACACACAGAGTGCACATCACTACACTATCACACACACACGAGTGTACATCACTACACTATCACACACACCCACGAGTGTACATCACTACACTATCACACACACGAGTGTACATCACTACACTATCACACACACACACGAGTGTACATCACTACACTATCACACACACACTAGTGTACATCACTACACTATCACACACACACGAGTGTACATCACTACACTATCACACACACACTAGTGTACATCACTACACTATCACACACACGAGTGTACATCACTACACGATCACACACACAAGAGTGTACATCACTACACTATCACACACACACACACGAGTGTACATCACTACACTATCACACACGCACGAGTGTACATCACTACACTATCACACACACACACGAGTGTACATCACTACACTATCACACACGCACGAGTGTACATCACTACACTATCACACACACACACGAGTGTACATCACTACACTATCACACACGCACGAGTGTACATCACTACACTATCACACACAGTGTACATCACTACACTATCACACACACCCACGAGTGTACATCACTACACTATCACACACACACGAGTGTACATCACTACACTATCACACACACGAGTGTACATCACTACACTATCACACACACACGAGGGTGCATCACTACACTATCACACACACGAGTGTACATCACTACACTATCACACACACCCACGAGTGTACATCACTACACTATCACACACACGAGTGTACATCACTACATTATCACACACACACGAGTGTACATCACTACACTATCACACACACACACGAGTGTACATCACTACACTATCACACACACAGAGTGCACATCACTACACTATCACACACACGAGTGTACATCACTACACTATCACACACACGAGTGTACATCACTACACTATCACACACAGTGTACATCACTACACTATCACACACACACACGAGTGTACATCACTACACTATCACACACACACACGAGTGTACATCACTACACTATCACACACACGAGTGTACATCACTACACTATCACTCACACGAGTGTACATCACTACACTATCACACACACACACGAGTGTACATCACTACACTATCACACACACGAGTGTACATCACTACACTATCACACACACGAGTGTACATCACTACACTATCACACACACACACGAGTGTACATCACTACACTATCACACACACACACGAGTGTACATCACTACACTATCACACACAGTGTACATCACTACACTATCACACACACACGAGTGTACATCACTACACTATAACTCACACACACAAGTGTACATCACTACACTATGACACACAGTGTACATCACTACACTATCACACACACGAGTGCACATCACTACACTATCACACACACACGAGTGTACATCACTCCACTATCACACACACGAGTGTACATCACTACACTATCACACACAGTGTACATCACTACACTATCACACACACACACACGAGTGTACATCACTCCACTATCACACACACGAGTGTACATCACTACACTATCACACACACACGAGTGTACATCACTACACTATCACACACACGAGTGTACATCACTACACTATCACACACACACACACACACGAGTGTACATCACTACACTATCACACACACACACGATTGTACATCACTACACTATCACACACACGAGTGTACATCACTACACTATCACACACGCACGAGTGTACATCACTACACTATCACACACACACACGAGTGTACATCACTACACTATCACACACACACACGAGTGTACATCACTACACTATCACACACACACACACACGAGTGTACATAACTACACTATCACACACACGAGTGTACATCACTACACTATCACACACGCACGAGTGTACATCACTACACTATCACACACACACATGAGTGTACATCACTACACTATCACACACACACACGAGTGTACATCACTACATTATCACACACACACGAGTGTACATCACTACACTATCACACACAGTGTACATCACTACACTATCACACACACACACAGAGTGCACATCACTACACTATCACACACACGAGTGTACATCACTACACTATCACACACACACGAGTGTACATCACTACACTATCACACACACACACGAGTGTACATCACTACACTATCACACACACACACGAGTGTACATCACTACACTATCACACACACACGAGTGTACATCACTACACTATCACACACACACACGAGTGTACATCACTACACTATCACACACAGTGTACATCACTACACTATCACACACACACACGAGTGTACATCACTACACTATCACACACACACGAGTGTACATCACTACACTATCACACACAAACACACGAGTGTACATCACTACACCATCACACACACACACGAGTGTACATCACTACACTATCACACACACACGAGTGTACATCACTACACTATCACACACACGAGTGTACATCACTACACGATCACACACACACGAGTGTACATCACTACACTATCACACACACACACACACACACGAGTGTACATCACTACACTATCACACACACACGAGTGTACATCACTAAACTATCACACACACACGAGTGTACATCACTACACTATCACACACACGCACGAGTGTACATCACTACACTATCACACACACACACACACACGAGTGTACATCACTACACTATCACACACACACACACACGAGTGTACATCACTACACTATCACACACACGAGTGTACATCACTACACTATCACACACACACACACGAGTGTACATCACTACACTATCACACACGAGTGTACATCACTACACTATCACACACACACACACACACGAGTGTACATCACTACACTATCACACACACACACACACGAGTGTACATCATTACACTATCACACACACACGAGTGTACATCGCTACACTATCACACACACACACGAGTGTACATCACTACACTATCACACACACACGAGTGTACATCACTACACTATCACACACACACACACGAGTATATATCACTACACTATCACACACACACGAGTGTACATCACTACACTATCACACACACACGAGTGTACATCACTACACTATAACACACACAGTGCACATCACTACACTATCACACACAGTGTACATCACTACACTATCACACACACACACGAGTGTACATCACTACACTATCACACACACACGAGTGTACATCACTACACTATCACACACACACAGTGTACATCATTACACTATCACACACACAGTGTACATCATTACACTATCACACACACACACACACGAGTGTACATCACTACACTATTACACACACGAGTGTACATCACTACACTATCACACACACACGAGTGTACATCACTACACTATCACACACACACGAGTGTACATCACTACACTATCACACACACACACACGAGTGTACATCACTACACTATCACACACACACACACACGAGTGTACATCACTACACTATCACACACACACACGAGTGTACATCACTACACTATCACACACACACACACACGAGTGTACATCACTACACTATCACACACACACACGAGTGTACATCACTACACTATCACACACACACACACACGAGTGTACATCACTACACTATCACACACACACGAGTGTACATCACTACACTATCACACACACGAGTGTACATCACTACACTATCACACACACACACACACACAAGTGTACATCACTACACTATCACACACACACGAGTGTACATCACTACACTATCACACACACACGAGTGTACATCACTACACTATCACACACACACACACACGAGTGTACATCACTACACTATCACACACACAAACACGAGTGTACATCACTACACTATCACACACACACACGAGTGTACATCACTACACTATCACACACAAACACACGAGTGTACATCACTACACCATCACACACACACACGAGTGTACATCACTACACTATCACACACACACGAGTGTACATCACTACACTATCACACACACACGTGTACATCACTACACTATCACACACACACACGAGTGTACATCACTACACTATCACACACACACGAGTGTACATCACTACACTATCACACACACACACACGAGTGTACATCACTACACTATCACACACACACTAGTGTACATCACTACACTATCACACACACGAGTGTACATCACTACACTATCACACACACACACGGGTATACATCACTACACTATCACACACACACACGAGTGTACATCACTACACTATCACACACACGAGTGTACATCACTAAACTATCACACACACACGAGTGTACATCACTACACTATCACACACACGAGTGTACATCACTACACTATCACACACACGCACGAGTGTACATCACTACACTATCACACACACACACACACACGAGTGTACATCACTACACTATTACACACACACACACACACGAGTGTACATCACTACACTATCACACACACGAGTGTACATCACTACACTATCACACACACACACACACGAGTGTACATCACTACACTATCACACACGAGTGTACATCACTACACTATCACACACACACGAGTGTACATCACTACACTATCACACACACACACACACACGAGTGTACATCACTACACTATCACACACACACACACGAGTGTACATCATTACACTATCACACACACACGAGTGTACATCGCTACACTATCACACACACACGAGTGTACATCACTACACTATCACACACACACGAGTGTACATCACTACACTATAACACACACAGTGTACATCACTACACTATCACACACACACGAGTGTACATCACTACACTATCACACACACACGAGTGTACATCACTACACTATAACACACACAGTGCACATCACTACACTATCACACACAGTGTACATCACTACACTATCACACACACACACACACGAGTGTACATCACTACACTATCACACACACACGAGTGTACATCACTACACTATCACACACACAGTGTACATCACTACACTATCACACACACACACACACACACGAGTGTACATCACTACACTATCACACACACACAGTGTACATCATTACACTATCACACACACACAGTGTACATCATTACACTATCACACACACACACACACACGAGTGTACATCACTACACTATTACACACACGAGTGTACATCACTACACTATCACACACACACACACACACGAGTGTACATCACTACACTATCACACACACACGAGTGTACATCACTACACTATCACACACACACGAGTGTACATCACTAGACTATCACACACACACACACACACGAGTGTACATCACTACACTATCACACACACACGAGTGTACATCACTACACTATCACACACACGAGTGTACATCACTACACTATCACACACACACACACACAAGTGTACATCACTACACTATCACACACACACGAGTGTACATCACTACACTATCACACACACACGAGTGTACATCACTACACTATCACACACACACACACACGAGTGTACATCACTACACTATCACACACACAAACACGAGTGTACATCACTACACTATCACACACACACACGAGTGTACATCACTACACTATCACACACACACACACGAGTGTGCATCACTACACTATCACACACACGAGTGTACATCACTACACTATCACACACACACACGAGTGTACATCACTACACTATCACACACACACACACACGAGTGTGCATCACTACACTATCACACACACGAGTGTACTTCACTACACTATCACACACACACACGAGTGTACATCACTACACTATCACACACACACACACGAGTGTACATCACTACACTATCACACACACACTAGTGTACATCACTACACTATCACACACACGAGTGTACATCACTACACGATCACACACACACGAGTGTACATCACTACACTATCACACACACACACACGAGTGTACATCACTACACTATCACACACACACACGGGTGTACATCACTACACTATCACACACACACACGAGTGTACATCACTACACTATCACACACACGAGTGTACATCACTACACTATCACACACACGCACGAGTGTACATCACTACACTATCACACACACACACACACACGAGTGTACATCACTACACTATCACACACACACACACACACGAGTGTACATCACTACACTATCACACACACGAGTGTACATCACTACACTATCACACACACACGAGTGTACATCACTACACTATCACACACACACACACACACACGAGTGTACATCACTACACTATCACACACACACGAGTGTACATCGCTACACTATCACACACACACGAGTGTACATCACTACACTATCACACACACACGAGTGTACATCACTACACTATAACACACACAGTGTACATCACTACACTATCACACACACACGAGTGTACATCACTACACTATCACACACACACGAGTGTACATCACTACACTATAACACACACAGTGCACATCACTACACTATCACACACAGTGTACATCACTACACTATCACACACACACACGAGTGTACATCACTACACTATCACACACACACGAGTGTACATCACTACACTATCACACACACAGTGTACATCACTACACTATCACACACACACACACACACACGAGTGTACATCACTACACTATTACACACACGAGTGTACATCACTACACTATCACACACACACGAGTGTACATCACTACACTATCACACACACACGAGTGTACATCACTACACTATTACACACACGAGTGTACATCACTACACTATCACACACACACGAGTGTACATCACTACACTATCACACACACACGAGTGTACATCACTACACTATCACACACACACACACACACGAGTGTACATCACTACACTATCACACACACACGAGTGTACATCACTACACTATCACACACACACGAGTGTACATCACTACACTATCACACACACACACACGAGTGTACATCACTACACTATCACACACACACGAGTGTACATCACTACACTATCACACACACGAGTGTACATCACTACACTATCACACACACACACACACACAAGTGTACATCACTACACTATCACACACACACGAGTGTACATCACTACACTATCACACACACACGAGTGTACATCACTACACTATCACACACACACACACACGAGTGTACATCACTACACTATCACACACACAAACACGAGTGTACATCACTACACTATCACACACACACACGAGTGTACATCACTACACTATCACACACACACACACGAGTGTGCATCACTACACTATCACACACACGAGTGTACATCACTACACTATCACACACACACACGAGTGTACATCACTACACTATCACACACACAGTATACATCACTACACTATCACACACACACACAAGTGTACATCACTACACTATCACACACACACACACACGAGTGTGCATCACTACACTATCACACACACGAGTGTACTTCAATACACTATCACACACACACACGAGTGTACATCACTACACTATCACACACACACACGAGTGTATATCACTACACTATCACACACACACGAGTGTACATCACTACACTATCACACACACACAGTGTACATCACTACACTATAACACACAAACGACTGTACATCACTACACTATCACACACACACACACGAGTGTACATCACTACACTATCACACACACACACACACACACGAGTGTACACCACTACACTATCACACACACACGAGTGTACATCACTGCACTATCACACACACACAGTGTACATACACTATCACACACACACACGAATGTACATCACTACACTATCACACACACGAGTGTACATCACTACACTATCACACCCACACAGTGTACATCACTACACTATCACACACACACACGAATGTACATCACTACACTATCACACACACAGTGTACATCACTACACAACCACACACACACGAGTTTACATCCCTACACTATCACACACACACACACGAGTATACATCACTACACTATCACACACACACACGAGTGTACATCACTACACTATCACACACACACACGAGTTTACATCACTACACTATCACACACACACGAGTGTACATCACTACACTATCACACACACACGAGTGTACATCACTACACTATCACACACACACACACACGAGTGTACATCACTACACTATCACACACACACGAGTGTACATCACTACACTATCACACACACACACACGAGTGTACATTACTACACTATCACACACACACACGAGTGTACATCACTACACTATCACACACGAGTGTACATCACTACACTATCACACACACACACACACACGAGTGTACATCACCACACTATCACACACGAGTGTACATCACTACACTATCACACACACACGAGTGTACATCACTACACTATCACACACATACACGAGTGTACATCACTACACTATCACACACACACGAGTGTACATCACTACACTATCACACACGAGTGTACATCACTACACTATCACACACACACGAGTGTACATCACTACACTATCACACACATACACGAGTGTACATCACTACACTATCACACACACACGAGTGTACATCACTACACTATCACACACATACACGAGTGTACATCACTACACTATCACACACACACGAGTGTACATCACTACACTATCACACACACACGAGTGTACATCACTACACTATCACACACACACACACGAGTGTACATTACTACACTATCACACACACACGAGTGTACATCACTACACTATCACACACGAGTGTACATCACTACACTATCACACACACACACACACGAGTGTACATCACTACACTATCACACACACACGAGTGTACATCACTACACTATCACACACACACACACGAGTGTACATTACTACACTATCACACACACACGAGTGTACATCACTACACTATCACACACACAGTGTACATCACTACACTATCACACACACACACACACGAGTGTACATCCCTACACTATCACACACACACACACGAGTGTACATCACTACACTATTACACACACACACGAGTGTACATCACTACACTATCACACACATACACGAGTTTACATCACTACACTATCACACACACACGAGTGTACATCACTACACTATCACACACACATACACGAGTTTACATCACTACACTATCACACACACACGAGTGTACATCACTACACTATCACACACACACACACACACGAGTGTACATCACTACACTATCACACACACACGAGTGTACATCACTACACTATCACACACGAGTGTACATCACTACACTATCACACACACACACACACACGAGTGTACATCACTACACTATCACACACACGAGTGTACATCACTACACTATCACACACACGAGTGTACATCACTACACTATCACACACACGAGTGTACATCACTACACTATCACACACACACACACACGAGTGTACATTACTACACTATCACACACACACGAGTGTACATCACTACACTATCACACACACACGAGTGTACATCACTACACTATCACACACACGAGTGTACATCACTACACTATCACACACACAGTGTACATCACTACACTACCACACACACACGAGTTTACATCCCTACACTATCACACACACACACACACGAGTGTACATCACTACACTATCACACACATACACAGAGTGTACATCACTACACTATCACACACACACAAACACACACGAGTGTACATCACTACACTATCACACACACACGAGTGTACATCACTACACTATCACACACACACACACACGAGTGTACATCCCTACACTATCGCACACACACACACACACGAGTGTACATCACTACACTATTACACACACACACGAGTGTACATCACTACACTATCACACACATATGTAGTAATTACTCAGGAGGCTTGACGACGGGATCGGAGGCACACTTATTTATTAACACAACTTGTATACAATTAGCGAGTATACACAGGACCTAAGGGGTAACGTCCCCTTACTCGGCTAACAGGGAGACACAACATCTAAGCCCCGCTAACCTAAGCCCAAGTCCTCCACTAGGGAGCTAGGGGAGGCTACCTGTCCCAGCCCTGGTCAAGCTGGGATCCGACCCCCTGAGTTCCCAGACCTGCTCGTCAGTCTGGGCTCTCGGGGCCACGCCACCGGCTTGCCCTGGTCGGCCCTTATAAGGACAGCGAGCCAGGGGAGCTCCGGGGCCTATTCTAGCTGGTCTTCCGTCTTCGCTGGTTAAAGCTGATACCTCGACCTCGAGCCCTCCGGCTCACCCTCTCTTATAGTCCGCGGCCCCCCCGGGAGGGGCCCGTGGGGGATGCAGGTGCGGACGTCGGTGTGGCCACCTCCTATGTGTACGGCCCTAACCACGCCCCTTGTGTTTGTTTGCCATCCGCTCCCATACACAATTACACCTCTACATCACCCCCCCCTGTACAGCTCGCAGCCGTCCCCGGCTGCAACAAAACCAGAATAAAGGTGCATGCCTCCCCAAAACCGTGTGTGCCTCGCGTAAATTTAACAAGAACGATAACAGTCATAACAACAACAACAACAACAGGAACAGGTAGAAGAAGAAAGAGAAAAAAATAACCCGGCGCACCCTCCCGAATAAATACCCCATTCCGCAAACCCAACATATATACACGCGCTCCGGATGTCCCTCCCCCACTGTCCGCAAGGGCCCCCCAACGGCCGACCTCACAATAGTCTGCGCGTTTTGGCGCGCGTTCTCGCGGCGGGCCCGTCACAAGGGCTCGACCCGGCACGCTCAGTGGTGGTTGGTGACGGTCCGGGTGCAAGAGAGTCTGGCGTCGCTGCCGAGTGACCCCCGACCCCTCCGGGAGGGGTTGGCGGGCGTGGACCCGTCACTCCTGTTGCCTCTGGAGATGGAACAGTTGACGTCATGTTAGGCGAGAGCAGCGACGTCGGGGAGTCGGCGGACCCCTCACACGTTTGGCCATGCGTGTGTGTGTGTGAACCACGGGCCGGCGCAATGAACGGTTTCAACCTTGAGGGGTGCACGTACCACCGACGCCTCCCCCATTTGACGCGAACACATTGCGGCCGTAAGACCTGTACGACCTCCACTGGCCCCCGCCACGGCCGTACCAACTTTGACGAGGTTGCCAGTGGCACCTGGGGACAGTGCAACCATGCCCTGTCCCCTGGTTTCCATTTGAACACATGTACCCGCCCCAGCCGAAGCCTCTCGTTCGCCTTCTGGCGGAGTTCAGAATTTTGCACGGCCGCTTCCCGCGCCTCAGACAATTTGCTGATGTTAAATTTAACGTGTTCGGACAAGGTAGACTTCGCCTGAGGCGCCGAGAGCTTCAGCTGGGTCGTCACAGGGGGGTTAGCCTCGCGGCCATACATTAAAAAGAAAGGGGAAAATCCGGTGGCCGCATGGGGAGCCATCCTGTAGGCCTGCAACACACCGGCTATGCGAAGGTCCCAATCTGTCTGGGATTCGGACACCTGTTGGGACAGCATAGACGTGATGGTCCGATGTAGCCGTTCCACCATCCCGTCAGTTTGAGGGTGATACGGGGAGGTCCGAATTTTTTCCGTACCCAAGAGGTCGCACACCTCGCGGAGGAGTTTTCCCGAAAAATTCTTACCCTGGTCAGTAAGCAGCCGTTCCGGAGCACCTTTGTCGAGGACATAGCCCTGGACAAAGGCTTCCGCGATGGCTGCTGCCGACTGGTTGGCCAGGGGCCAGGCCATAGGCCATCTCGTGAAGTATTCGACCCCTGTCAATAAATACCTATTCCCCCTGGGTGTAGCGGGAAATGGGCCGAGTATGTCTAGCGCAACGAGCTCGTTAACCCGGGAAACCTTTATGGACTGCAGCGGAGGGTTGGACCCCCTAGCTGGTGGCTTTCGCTGCGCGCATTGCGTGCACGACCCCAGGAGATCCCCCACGTCCTTTGCCATGCCCGGCCAGAAGAAATCGAGCTGGAGCGTGGCAAAGGTCTTGTGAACCCCCAAGTGCAGAAGCCGCTCATGAACAGCCCATACCACCTTACCCCTCAATGCTGCAGGCACCACGAGCTGCTGGCGGCGGGTTTTTCCGTCCCAGTGCATTAAAAGACCCTGGAACAACCCCCACGAGTCAATGTTCGCCACCCCCTGCCCAACCCCCCCTGCGCGACGGCGCAGAGCGAGGAGGGAGGTGTCCTCCATTTGGAGGCGTCCCCATTCCGCGACCGACAACCCCAGCAACGAATCCCTCCCTTCTTGCTCGATAGGACCCGAAGCCAAAGGCGCATCGGCGGCGGCCACGAGGACCGAATCGGTGGTGACGTTCGGGGGCCTACAACGCCCCGAACCCAGGAGGCAAGCGCACTCCGAAGTGGGTGGCAACCGTGACAGGGCGTCAGCGTTCGTGTGGCGGACGCCCTTACGATATGTGGTGACAAAGTCGTAGTCCTGGAGAATCTCCAACCATCGAGACAACTGGCCCGATGGTTGTTGAACCCGCAGAGCGTACTGTAGGGCCGCATGATCTGTACGGACGGTGAAACGCCGACCGTACAGATATGGGCGGTACTGCTGAATGAAATAAACAATTGCCAATAATTCCCGACGGGTAACGCAGTACCGTTGTTCCGCTGGAGACAGTACCCGACTACCGTAAGCCACCACATGCTCTACGCCCCCAATGAGTTGGGACAGCACGCCCCCGATGCCCGTGTTACTTGCATCTGTATCGAGCAAGAAGGGTTGTGAGAAGTCGGGGTAATTCAACGGCGGAGCCCCCACCAGGGCATTCCGGAGGGCGTGAAAAGCAGCCTCCTCCTCCAGCCCCCAATGAAACCTGACTCCCTTGGACGTCAAGGCATGCAATGGTTTCGCGATCGTAGCGAAGTCAGCCACAAACCGTCGATAGTACGACGCGAACCTAATGAAACTCCTGACCTCTCCCACCGAGGTGGGAGTCGGCCAGGAGCTGACGCATTCTGTTTTGGCGGGATCAGTGGATATCCCCGAGCGCCCAACAATGTGACCCAAATACCGCACCGATTCGCGGAGCAAATGGCACTTCTGCGGTTTAAATTTTAAATTGGCAGCCCACATTTTGAGAAAAACAGCACGCAGCCTCTGGAGGTGTTCCTCGAAGGATTTGCTAAAGACGATGACATCGTCCAAGTAAATTAAACACGAATCCCATTGCAAGCCTGCCAAGACCAGTTCCATTAACCGCTGAAAAGTTGCCGGCGCAGAATGTAAGCCCATCGGCAAGCGGTTAAATTGGAAGAGACCTTGCGGTGTCCGAAAAGCAGTTTTAGGTTTTGATTCGTCATCCAGAGGAAGCTGCCAGAATCCAGATAGTAAATCGAGGGTGGAAAAGAATCGCGCCCCCGCCAAGGCATCGAGCGACTCATCCATTCAAGGAAGCGGGTACGCATCTGCCACAGAAATTTTGTTCAATCGCTGAAAGTCGACACAAAACCGCAGTGAGCCGTCGTGTTTTTTCACCAAAACGATCGGTGCGCCCCACGGGCTGTTGGAAGGGGAAATGATATCGGCGGCTAGCATGTCATCAACAGCCGATTTGACATGATCCTTTTCGGCGGGACTGAGCCGAAAGGGATTCTGGCGGATTGGCACGCTGTCACCCGTGTCAATATGGTGTCGCAGCAATTTAGTACAACCAATATCAAATTTGTGTTTACTAAAAACGTCGGCAAATTCTTTCAGGAGAACTCGCAGCTGCGCACGCTGCGTGTCGGACAGATCCACAGATCCCGCGCAAAGTGCATCCAGCCATCCATCATCACAGTCCGAATGCGGTCGCGACGGAGGATCGGTGGTTACCTGACCCACGAGTGGTTCCTCATAGGGCGCCGGCGTTGCGTGTGCAAGCACGGTCCCTTGAGGAACCACGGCCGTTCGCGATCCTACATTAAGGACTGCAATGAAGGGGTCCCCATCCCCTTTCACCATGGTCTGAGCCGCTAGCAAATCGGGTCCATTGACCCCGGCCCGAGATGGTCCCAACAAGACCCCCCGATCCGCAACCCCTTTAGCAAACGGCCGACGCAACCTAAGAGGGACGAGCATCTGAGCCCCCGGGGGTACGCGCACAGTTTTTGTCACGAGCGCCTGCACGGTGGCAAACGCCCGACGCTCCGTGGTGGGGGAAGACAAAAATGTAACACGTCGGCCCGATGGGAGCTCGATGCACCCCTGGTCAATCAAGATACGGATGGGCATTTTGGCCAAGAAATCCGTCCCCAACAGGCACGGAACCGCGAGTGAGGAGGAAACCAAAACAGGCCCGGATAATTTAATGTCTCCAATGCAAATTTTGGCGCGGATTTGCCCAATAATGCCCAGCGAGCCCCCGTTAGCAGCATAGCATGGCACGTCAACAGGGAGCAAGGGACGACTTTGAACGGGAAGGATGTTATAAATCAAATCAGATATAATGGTCGCCGATGCCCCTGTGTCAATTAAAATCCGCACCTCTACCCCATCAATATGACCGACCACAACCGATGATGCCGCCGACGCAGCAACGACACGATGGGCGAGCTCCGACCACTGACCCGGTTGGAGCGCTCGCCGCATTTCAGAACAATCGCGCGCGATGGGCGGCGATTTTCGAACCCTGTTCAGTTGAGCGCGTGAGTGTGTGTCGGATGTGTGCATGGGCCAAACGTGTGAGGTGCCACGACTCGCCGTATTTCTCTGCTGGAGCTTGGGTGGAGACGGCGTGGCGTCCTGACGAGGTGTCGCTCCGCGCTGACGGGGAGCCCGGCATCCTGACGCAACGTGGCCTTGCAGGCCACAGTTGTAGCAACGTGTGAGCGCCCCAGATGGCCTGGGCTGCTCCTGGCGGCTCGGTCCATTCCGAGCCTGCGGTGCCGCCGATCTCCATTCCCCCCGCCGCTCCACCCCGCAGACCTCCTCTGATGGGAGGGCGGTGGCCGCCATGGCATGGCCGGCCACCCCCTTGGCAGCCTTGCGACGCAGGGACCGCAAGCCCCCGTGGATGTGGCGCGCGACCAGCAGGGACGACATCTCTCCGTCGTCTTGAGCCAAGACGGCGATGTCCAGCTCATCGGCGAGTAGCAGCAGCTTTTCAGCCACCATGGCGTCCACTCCCTCCTCGTCCATCCGCGGGAAAGCTGCCTTCGCCAGGGCCAGGAGAGCCGTTCGGAAGGCCAGGGGCGATTCGTTGGCGCCCCGATGCCGATCGTGGAACAGCTGCCTGCAGTCCGAAGGCGGCCCATAGACGGCTGACAGCAGCTGCAGCGCCAGGTGCAGCGTGGCGCGCTTTTCCTTAGGCGCCGAGGTGAGGGTAGCCAGGGCGTCGTCGTCCAGCATCGCCGGCAGCGCGCATAGTGCCTCGGCGTCCGTCCAGTTCGCCATCTCTTGATGAGCGATGAACCGCCTTTTGAAGCCACCCCAATCTCCAGCCGCTCCCACGAACTCCTTGAGAGGTGGCAGTCGCTGTTGTAAGGCGACGTCCGTGGCTGCGGATCTCGCTCCCTCGTTCCCAGCCGACGTTACAGTGTGGGCGGGCTGTGAGCATGGCATCGCCGGTCGCTCCGTTGTTGACGCGCTGGCCGGCGTTGATGATGTCACGGCTCGTGCTTGGCCCTCAGCAGTCACCTGACGCAGGCCGGCCCCGCCCTCTGCTCGCACTGTAGTGATGGCGGGAAATTTAACCGCGAGCCGCGTCGGGGTGGTGGGAAATGCCGGCGTGCGTCGGCTGCTGCCGTCTTCCCGCGCAGCCCCTCCAGCTCCCAGCCGCGTGATCTCCTCCAACACGGCGGCCGCGGCGTAGAGCAGCTCCGCCAGGCGGGAGTGAGCCAGCCGAAGTCCCTCGGCCGACGCATCCCCCCCCTCCTGTCGTAGAGGCGCGGGAGTACTCGGCCCCGGCAGCTCCGATCCGACCTCGGCCATCTCTGGTGGTGATTCGGCCGCGGTGTCCTCCCTCTACGACTCCCTGGTACGTGTCGTCCCTCGTGTGTCCATCTTTGGACGTTTTACTTCTGACACCAGATGTAGTAATTACTCAGGAGGCTTGACGCCGGGATCGGAGGCACACTTATTTATTAACACAACTTGTATACAATTAGCGAGTATACACAGGACCTAAGGGGTAACGTCCCCTTACTCGGCTAACAGGGAGACACAACATCTAAGCCCCGCTAACCTAAGCCCAAGTCCTCCACTAGGGAGCTAGGGGAGGCTACCTGTCCCAGCCCTGGTCAAGCTGGGATCCGACCCCCTGAGTTCCCAGACCTGCTCGTCAGTCTGGGCTCTCGGGGCCACGCCACCGGCTTGCCCTGGTCGGCCCTTATAAGGACAGCGAGCCAGGGGAGCTCCGGGGCCTATTCTAGCTGGTCTTCCGTCTTCGCTGGTTAAAGCTGATACCTCGACCTCGAGCCCTCCGGCTCACCCCCTCTTATAGTCCGCGGCCCCCCCGGGAGGGGCCCGTGGGGGATGCAGGTGCGGACGTCGGTGTGGCCACCTCCTATGTGTACGGCCCTAACCACGCCCCTTGTGTTTGTTTGCCATCCGCTCCCATACACAATTACACCTCTACACATACACGAGTTTACATCACTACACTATCACACACACACGAGTGTACATCACTACACTATCACACACACACACACGAGTGTACATCACTACACTATCACACACACACGAGTGTACATCACTACACTATCACACACACACACACGAGTATATATCACTACACTATCACACACACACACGAGTGTACATCACAACACTATCACACACACGAGTGTACATCACTACACTATCACACACACACACACACGAGTGTACATCACTACACTATCACACACACACGAGTGTACATCACAACACCATCTCACACACACGCGAGTGTACATCACCACACTATCACACACACACACGAGTGTACATCACTACACTCACACACACACACACACACGAGTTTACATCACTACACTATCACACACACACACGATTGTACATCACTACACTATCACACACACAGTGTACATCACTACACTACCACACACACACGAGTTTACATCCCTACACTATCACACACACACACACGAGTATACATCACTACACTATCACACACACACACGAGTGTACATCACTACACTATCACACACACAGTGTACATCACTACACTACCACACACACACGAGTTTACATCACTACACTATCACACACACACACACGAGTGTACATCACTACACTCACACACACACACACACGAGTTTACATCACACCACTATCACACACACACACGAGTGTACATCACTGCACTAACACACGAGTGTACATCACTACACTATCACACACACACACGAGTGTACATCACTACACTATCACACACACACACGAGTGTACATCACTACACTATCACACACACACGAGTGTACATCACTACACTATCACACACACGAGTGTACATCACTACACTATCACACACACGAGTGTACATCACTACACTATCACACACACACGAGTGTACATCACTACACTATCACACACACAGTGTACATCACTACACTATCACACACACGAGTGTACATCACTACACTATCACACACACGAGTGTACATCACTACACTATCACACACACGAGTGTACATCACTACACTATCACACACACACGAGTGTACATCACTACACTATCACACACACAGTGTACATCACTACACTATCACACACACACACACACAGAGTGTACATCACTACACTATCACACACACACACGAGTGTACATCAATACACTATCACACACATACACAGAGTGTACATCACTACACTATCACACACACACGAGTGTACATCACTACACTATCACACGCACACACACGAGTGTACATCCCTACACTATCACACACACACACACACGGGTGTACATCACAACACTATCACACACATACACGAGTTTACATCACTACACTATCACACACACACGAGTGTACATCACTACACTATCACACACACGAGTGTACATCACTACACTATCACACACACAGTGTACATCACTACACTATCACACACACACACACGAGTGTACATTACTACACTATCACACACACACGAGTGTACATCACTACACTATCACACACGAGTGTACATCACTACACTATCACACACACACGAGTGTACATCACTACACTATCACACACACGAGTGTACATCACTACACTATCACACACACAGTGTACATCACTACACTATCACACACACACACACGAGTATACATCACTACACTATCACACACACACACGAGTGTACATCACTACACTATCACACACACAGTGAACATCACTACACTACCACACACACACACGAGTTTACATCACTACACTATCACACACACACACACACGAGTGTACATCACTACACTACCACACACACACGAGTGTACATCACTACACTATCACACACACACACACGAGTGTACATCACTACACCATCTCACACACACACGAGTGTACATCACTACACTATCACACACACACGAGTGTACATCACTACACTATCACACACACACGAGTGTACATCACAACACTATCACACACACGAGTGTACATCACTACACTATCACACACACACACACACGAGTGTACATCACTACACTATCACACACACACGAGTGTACATCACAACACCATCTCACACACACGCGAGTGTACATCACCACACTATCACACACACACACGAGTGTACATCACTACACACACACACACGATTGTACATCACTACACTATCACACACACAGTGTACATCACTACACTACCACACACACACGAGTTTACATCCCTACACTATCACACACACACACGAGTATACATCACTACACTATCACACACACACACGAGTGTACATCACTACACTATCACACACACAGTGTACATCACTACACTACCACACACACACGAGTTTACATCACTACACTATCACACACACACACACACGAGTGTACATCACTACACACACACACACACACGAGTTTACATCACTACACTATCACACACACACACACACGAGTGTTCATCACTGCACTAACACACACACACGAGTGTACATCACTACACTATCACACACACACACGAGTGTACATCACTACACTATCACACACACACACGAGTGTACATCACTACACTATCACACACACACGAGTGTACATCACTACACTATCACACACACGAGTGTACATCACTACACTATCACACACACGAATGTACATCACTACACTATCACACACACGCGAGTGTACATCACTACACTATCACACACACGAATGTACATCACTACACTATCACACACACACGAGTGTACATCACTACACTATCACTCACACACGAGTATACATCACTACACTATCACACACACACACAGAGTGTACATCACTACACTATCATACACACATGAGTGTACATCACTACACTATCATATACACAGAGTGTACATCACTACACTATCACACACACACAGAGTGTACATCACTACACTATCACACACACACACACACGAGTGTACATCACTACACTATCACACACATACACAGAGTGTACATCACAACACTATCACACACACACACACGAGTGTACATTACTACACTATCACACACACACGAGTGTACATCACTACACTATCACACACGAGTGTACATCACTACACTATCACACACACACGAGTGTACATCACTACACTATCACACACACAGTGTACATCACTACACTATCACACACACGAGTGTACATCACTACACTATCACACACACAGTGTACATCACTCCACTATCACACACGAGTGTACATCACTACACTATCACACACACGAGTGTACATCACTACACTATCACACACACAGTGTACATCACTACACTATCACACACACACACACGAGTATACATCACTACACTATCACACACACACACGAGTGTACATCACTACACTATCACACACACAGTGAACATCACTACACTACCACACACACACACGAGTTTACATCACTACACTATCACACACACACACACACGAGTGTACATCACTACACTACCACACACACACGAGTGTACATCACTACACTATCACACACACACACACGAGTGTACATCACTACACCATCTCACACACACACGAGTGTACATCACTACACTATCACACACACACGAGTGTACATGACTACACTATCACACACACACGAGTGTACATCACAACACTATCACACACACGAGTGTACATCACTACACTATCACACACACACACACACGAGTGTACATCACTACACTATCACACACACACGAGTGTACATCACAACACCATCTCACACACACGCGAGTGTACATCACCACACTATCACACACACACACGAGTGTACATCACTACACACACACACACGATTGTACATCACTACACTATCACACACACAGTGTACATCACTACACTACCACACACACACGAGTTTACATCCCTACACTATCACACACACACACGAGTGTACATCACTACACTATCACACACACAGTGTACATCACTACACTACCACACACACACGAGTTTACATCACTACACTATCACACACACACACACACACGAGTGTACATCACTACACACACACACACACACGAGTTTACATCACTACACTATCACACACACACACACACGAGTGTTCATCACTGCACTAACACACACACACGAGTGTACATCACTACACTATCACACACACACACGAGTGTACATCACTACACTATCACACACACACACGAGTGTACATCACTACACTATCACACACACACGAGTGTACATCACTACACTATCACACACACGAGTGTACATCACTACACTATCACACACACGAATGTACATCACTACACTATCACACACACGCGAGTGTACATCACTACACTATCACACACACACACACGAGTGTACATCACTACACTATCACACACACACGAGTGTACATCACTACACTATCACACACACGAGTGTACATCACTACACTATCACACACACGAATGTACATCACTACACTATCACACACACGAATGTACATCACTACACTATCACACACACACGAGTGTACATCACTACACTATCACTCACACACGAGTACACATCACTACACTATCACACACACACACAGAGTGTACATCACTACACTATCATACACACATGAGTGTACATCACTACACTATCATATACACAGAGTGTACATCACTACACTATCACACACACACAGAGTGTACATCACTACACTATCACACACACACACACACGAGTGTACATCACTACACTATCACACACATACACAGAGTGTACATCACAACACTATCACACACACACACACGAGTGTACATCACTACACTATCACACACACACGAGTGTACATCACTACACTATCACACACACACACACGAGTGTACATCCCTACACTATCACACACACACGAGTTTACATCACTACACTATCACACACACACGAGTGTACATCACTACACTATCACACACACACACACGAGTGTACATCACTACACTATCACACACACACGAGTGTACATCACTACACTATCACACACACACACACGAGTGTACATTACTACACTATCACACACACACGAGTGTACATCACTACACTATCACACACGAGTGTACATCACTACACTATCACACACACGAGTGTACATCACTACACTATCACACACACACACACGAGTGTACATCACTACACTACCACACACACACGAGTTTACATCCCTACACTATCACACACACGAGTATACATCACTACACTATCACACACACACACGAGTGTACATCACTACACTATCACACACACAGTGTACATCACTACACTACCACACACACACGAGTTTACATCACTACACTATCACACACACACGAGTGTACATCACTACACTATCACACACACACACACGAGTGTACATCACTACACCATCTCACACAAACACGAGTGTACATCACTACACCATCTCACACAAACACGATTGTACATCACTACACTATCACACACACACACACGAGTGTACATCACAACACCATTTCACACACACGCGAGTGTACATCACTACACTATCACACACACACGAGTTTACATCACTACACTATCACACACACACACGATTGTACATCACTACACTATCACACACACACGAGTGTACATCACTACACTATCACACACACACACACGAGTATATATCACTACACTATCACACACACGAGTGTACATCACAACACTATCACACACACGAGTGTACATCACTACACTATCACACACACACACACGAGTGTACATCACTACACCATCTCACACACACACGAGTGTACATCACTACACTATCACACACACACGAGTGTACATCACTACACTATCACACACACACACACGAGTATATATCACTACACTATCACACACACACGAGTGTACATCACAACACTATCACACACACGAGTGTACATCACTACACTATCACACACACACACACACACGAGTGTACATCACTACACTATCACACACACGAGTGTACATCACTACACTATCGCACACACACACACACGAGTGTACATCACTACACTATCACACACACACGAGTGTACATCACAACACCATCTCACACACACGCGAGTGTACATCACCACACTATCACACACACACACGAGTGTACATCACTACACTATCCCACACACACACGAGTTTACATCACTACACTATCACACACACACACACGATTGTACATCACTACACTATCACACACACAGTGTACATCACTACACTACCACACACACACGAGTTTACATCCCTACACTATCACACACACACACACACGAGTATACATCACTACACTATCACACACACACACGAGTGTACATCACTACACTATCACACACACAGTGTACATCACTACACTACCACACACACACGAGTTTACATCACTACACTATCACACACACACGAGTGTACATCACTACACTATCACACACACACACGAGTGTACATCACTACACCATTTCACACACACACGAGTGTACATCACTACACTATCACACACACACGAGTGTACATCACTACACTATCACACACACACACACGAGTATATATCACTACACTATCACACACACACACGAGTGTACATCACAACACTATCACACACACGAGTGTACATCACTACACTATCACACACACACACACGAGTGTACATCACTACACTATCACACACACACGAGTGTACATCACAACACTATCATATACACAGAGTGTACATCACTACACTATCACACACACACACAGAGTGTACATCACTACACTATCACACACACACACACACGAGTGTACATCACTACACTATCACACACATACACAGAGTGTACATCACTACACTATCACACACACACAAACACACACGAGTGTACATCACTACACTATCACACACACACGAGTGTACATCACTACACTATCACACACACACACACGAGTGTACATCACTACACTATCACACACACACACACGAGTGTACATCACTACACTATCACACACACACGAGTGTACATCACTACACTATCACACACACACGAGTGTACATCACTACACTATCACACACGAGTGTACATCACTACACTACCACACACACACACGAGTGTACATCACTACACTATCACACACACGAGTGTACATCACTACACTACCACACACACACACGAGTTTACATCACTACACTATCACACACACACGAGTGTACATCACTACACTATCACACACACACGAGTGTACATCGCTACACTATCACACACACACACACGAGTGTACATCACTACACCATCTCACACAAACACGAGTGTACATCACTACACTATCACACACACACGAGTGTACATCACTACACTATCACACACACACACACGAGTATATATCACTACACTATCACACACACACGAGTGTACATCACAACACTATCACACACACGAGTGTACATCACTACACTATCACACACACACACGAGTGTACATCACTACACCATCTCACACACACACGAGTGTACATCACTACACTATCACACACACACGAGTGTACATCACTACACTATCACACACACACACACGAGTATATATCACTACACTATCACACACACACACGAGTGTACATCACAACACTATCACACACACGAGTGTACATCACTACACTATCACACACACACACACACACGAGTGTACATCACTACACTATCACACACACACGAGTGTACATCACAACACTATCATATACACAGAGTGTACATCACTACACTATCACACACACACACAGAGTGTACATCACTACACTATCACACACACACACACACGAGTGTACATCACTACACTATCACACACATACACAGAGTGTACATCACTACACTATCACACACAAACACACACGAGTGTACATCACTACACTATCACACACACACGAGTGTACATCACTACACTATCACACACACACGAGTGTACATCCCTACACTATCATACACACGCACACGAGTGTACATCACTACACTATCACACACATACACGAGTTTACATCACTACACTATCACACACACACGAGTGTACATCACTACACTATCACACACACACACACGAGTGTACATCACTACACTATCACACACACACGAGTGTACATCACTACACTATCACACACACACGAGTGTACATCACTACACTATCACACACGAGTGTACATCACTACACTATCACACACACGAGTGTACATCACTACACTATCACACACACAGTGTACATCACTACACTACCACACACACACACGAGTTTACATCACTACACTATCACACACACACGAGTGTACATCACTACACTATCACACACACACGAGTGTACATCACTACACTATCACACACACACACACACGAGTGTACATCACTACACCATCTCACACAAACACGAGTGTACATCACTACACTATCACACACACACGAGTGTACATCACTACACTATCACACACACACACACGAGTGTACATCACTACACCATCTCACACACACACGAGTGTACATCACTACACTATCACACACACGAGTGTACATCACTACACTATCACACACACAGTGTACATCACTACACTACCACACACACACACGAGTTTACATCACTACACTATCACACACACACGAGTGTACATCACTACACTATCACACACACACGAGTGTACATCACTACACTATCACACACACACACACACGAGTGTACATCACTACACCATCTCACACAAACACGAGTGTACATCACTACACTATCACACACACACGAGTGTACATCACTACACTATCACACACACACACACACGAGTGTACATCACTACACTATCACACACACACGAGTGTACATCACAACACTATCACACACACGAGTGTACATCACTACACTATCACACACACACACACGAGTGTACATCACTACACTATCACACACACACGAGTGTACATCACAACACCATCTCACACACACACGAGTGTACATCACTACACACACACACACACGAGTTTACATCACTACACACACACACACACACGAGTTTACATCACTACACTATCACACACACACGAGTGTACATCACTACACTATCACACACACACACGAGTGTACATCACCACACTATCACACACACACACGAGTGTACATCACTACACACACACACACACACGAGTTTACATCACTACACTATCACACACACACACGATTGTACATCACTACACTATCACACACACACACGAGTGTACATCACTACACTATCACACACACAGTGTACATCACTACACTACCACACACACACGAGTTTACATCACTACACTATCACACACACACACACGAGTGTACATCACTACACCATCTCACACACACACGAGTGTACATCACTACACTATCACACACACACGAGTGTACATCACTACACTATCACACACACACGAGTGTACATCACAACACTATCACACACACGAGTGTACATCACAACACCATCTCACACACACGCGAGTGTACATCACCACACTATCACACACACACACGAGTGTACATCACTACACACACACACACACGAGTTTACATCACTACACTATCACACACACACACGATTGTACATCACTACACTATCACACACACAGTGTACATCACTACACTACCACACACACACGAGTTTACATCACTACACTATCACACACACACACACACGAGTGTACATCACTACACTCACACACACACGAGTTTACATCACTACACTATCACACACACACACACGAGTATATATCACTACACTATCACACACACACGAGTGTACATCACAACACTATCACACACACGAGTGTACATCACTACACTATCACACACACACACGAGTGTACATCACTACACCATCTCACACACACACGAGTGTACATCACTACACTATCACACACACACGAGTGTACATCACTACACTATCACACACACACACACGAGTATATATCACTACACTATCACACACACACACGAGTGTACATCACAACACTATCACACACACGAGTGTACATCACTACACTATCACACACACACACACACACACACACGAGTGTACATCACAACACTATCATATACACAGAGTGTACATCACTACACTATCACACACACACACAGAGTGTACATCACTACACTATCACACACACACACACACGAGTGTACATCACTACACTATCACACACATACACAGAGTGTACATCACTACACTATCACACACAAACACACACGAGTGTACATCACTACACTATCACACACACACGAGTGTACATCACTACACTATCACACACACACACACGAGTGTACATCCCTACACTATCATACACACGCACACGAGTGTACATCACTACACTATCACACACATACACGAGTTTACATCACTACACTATCACACACACACGAGTGTACATCACTACACTATCACACACACACACACGAGTGTACATCACTACACTATCACACACACACGAGTGTACATCACTACACTATCACACACACACGAGTGTACATCACTACACTATCACACACGAGTGTACATCACTACACTATCACACACACGAGTGTACATCACTACACTATCACACACACAGTGTACATCACTACACTACCACACACACACACGAGTTTACATCACTACACTATCACACACACACGAGTGTACATCACTACACTATCACACACACACGAGTGTACATCACTACACTATCACACACACACACACACGAGTGTACATCACTACACCATCTCACACAAACACGAGTGTACATCACTACACTATCACACACACACGAGTGTACATCACTACACTATCACACACACACACACGAGTATATATCACTACACTATCACACACACACGAGTGTACATCACAACACTATCACACACACGAGTGTACATCACTACACTATCACACACACACACACGAGTGTACATCACTACACTATCACACACACACGAGTGTACATCACAACACCATTTCACACACACACGAGTGTACATCACTACACACACACACACACGAGTTTACATCACTACACACACACACACGAGTTTACATCACTACACTATCACACACACACACGAGTGTACATCACTACACTATCACACACACAGTGTACATCACTACACTACCACACACACACGAGTTTACATCACTACACTATCACACACACACACACGAGTGTACATCACTACACCATCTCACACACACACGAGTGTACATCACTACACTATCACACACACACGAGTGTACATCACTACACTATCACACACACACGAGTGTACATCACAACACTATCACACACACGAGTGTACATCACTACACTATCACACACACACACACGAGTGTACATCACTACACTATCACACACACACGAGTGTACATCACAACACCATCTCACACACACGCGAGTGTACATCACCACACTATCACACACACACACGAGTGTACATCACTACACACACACACACACGAGTTTACATCACTACACTATCACACACACACACGATTGTACATCACTACACTATCACACACACACGAGTTTACATCACTACACTATCACACACACACACACGAGTGTACATCACTACACTCACACACACACGAGTTTACATCACTACACTATCACACACACACGAGTGTACATCACTACACTATCACACACACAGTGTACATCACTACACTATCACACACACGAGTGTACATCACTACACTATCACTCACACACGAGTATACATCACTACACTATCACACACACACACACGAGTGTACATCACTACACTATCATACACACATGAGTGTACATCACTACAATATCATATACACAGAGTGTACATCACTACACTATCACACACACACACAGAGTGTACATCACTACACTATCACACACACACACACACGAGTGTACATCACTACACTATCACACACATACACAGAGTGTACATCAAAACACTATCACACACACACAAACACACACGAGTGTACATCACTACACTATCACACACACACGAGTGTACATCACTACACTATCACACACACACACACACGAGTGTACATCCCTACACTATCACACACACACACGAGTGTACATCACTACACTATTACACACACACACGAGTGTACATCACTACACTATCACACACACACGAGTTTACATCACTACACTATCACACACACACGAGTGTACATCACTACACTATCACACACACACACACACACGAGTGTACATCACTACACTATCACACACACACGAGTGTACATCACTACACTATCACACACACACACACACACACGAGTGTACATTACTACACTATCACACACACACGAGTGTACATCACTACACTATCACACACACGAGTGTACATCACTACACTATCACACACACACACACGAGTGTACATCACTACACTACCACACACACACGAGTTTACATCCCTACACTATCACACACACACACGAGTGTACATCACTACACTATCACACACACAGTGTACATCACTACACTACCACACACACACGAGTTTACATCACTACACTATCACACACACACGAGTGTACATCACTACACTATCACACACACACACACGAGTATATATCACTACACTATCACACACACACACGAGTGTACATCACAACACTATCACACACACGAGTGTACATCACTACACTATCACACACACACACACGAGTGTACATCACAACACCATCTCACACACACGCGAGTGTACATCACTACACTATCACACACACACGAGTGTACATCACTACACTATCACACACACACGAGTTTACATCACTACACTATCACACACACACACGATTGTACATCACTACACTATCACACACACACGAGTGTACATCACTACACTATCACACACACACACACACACACGAGTATATATCACTACACTATCACACACACGAGTGTACATCACAACACTATCACACACACGAGTGTACATCACTACACTATCACACACACACACACACGAGTGTACATCACTACACCATCTCACACACACACGAGTGTACATCAATACACTATCACACACACACGAGTGACCATCACTACACTATCACACACACACACACACGAGTATATATCACTACACTATCACACACACACGAGTGTACATCACAACACTATCACACACACGAGTGTACATCACTACACTATCGCACACACACACACACGAGTGTACATCACTACACTATCACACACACACGAGTGTACATCACAACACTATCACACACACGAGTGTACATCACTACACTATCACACACACACACGAGTGTACATCACTACACTATCACACACACACGAGTGTACATCACAACACCATCTCACACACACGCGAGTGTACATCACTACACTATCACACACACACGAGTTTACATCACTACACTATCACACACACACACGATTGTACATCACTACACTATCACACACACACGAGTGTACATCACTACACTATCACACACACACACACGAGTATATATCACTACACTATCACACACACGAGTGTACATCACAACACTATCACACACACGAGTGTACATCACTACACTATCACACACACACACACACGAGTGTACATCACTACACCATCTCACACACACACGAGTGTACATCACTACACTATCACACACACACGAGTGACCATCACTACACTATCACACACACACACACACGAGTATATATCACTACACTATCACACACACACGAGTGTACATCACAACACTATCACACACACGAGTGTACATCACTACACTATCGCACACACACACACACACGAGTGTACATCACTACACTATCCCACACACACACGAGTTTACATCACTACACTATCACACACACACACGATTGTACATCACTACACTATCACACACACAGTGTACATCAATACACTACCACACACACACGAGTTTACATCCCTACACTATCACACACACACACACACGAGTATACATCACTACACTATCACACACACAGTGTACATCACTACACTACCACACACACCACACACACACACACGAGTGTACATCACTACACCATCTCACACACACACGAGTGTACATCACTACACTATCACACACACACGAGTGTACATCACTACACTATCACACACACACACACGAGTATATATCACTACACTATCACACACACACGAGTGTACATCACAACACTATCACACACACGAGTGTACATCACTACACTATCACACACACACACACACGAGTGTACATCACTACACTATCACACACACACGAGTGTACATCACAACACTATCATATACACAGAGTGTACATCACTACACTATCACACACACACACAGAGTGTACATCACTACACTATCACACACACACACACACGAGTGTACATCACTACACTATCACACACATACACAGTGTACATCACTACACTATCACACACACACAAACACACACGAGTGTACATCACTACACTATCACACACACACGAGTGTACATCACTACACTATCACACACACACACACACACGAGTGTACATCCCTACACTATCACACACACACACACACGAGTGTACATCACTACACTATTACACACACACACGAGTGTACATCACTACACTATCACACACATACACGAGTTTACATCACTACACTATCACACACACACGAGTGTACATCACTACACTATCACACACACACACACGAGTGTACATCACTACACTATCACACACACACGAGTGTACATCACTACACTATCACACACACGAGTGTACATCACTACACTATCACACACACAGTGTACATCACTACACTACCACACACACACACGAGTTTACATCACTACACTATCACACACACACACGAGTGTACATCACTACACTATCACACACACACGAGTGTACATCACTACACTATCACACACACGAATGTACATCACTACACTATCACACACACGCGAGTGTACATCACTACACTATCACACACACGAGTGTACATCACTACACTATCACACACACGAATGTACATCACTACACTATCACACACACACGAGTGTACATCACTACACTATCACACACACAGTGTACATCACTACACTATCACACACACGAGTATACATCACTACACTATCACACACACACACAGAGTGTACATCACTACACTATCTCACACACACACACGAGTGTACATCACTACACTATCCCACACACACACGAGTTTACATCACTACACTATCACACACACACACAGAGTGTACATCACTACACTATCACACACACACACGAGTATACATCACTACACTATCTCACACACACACACGAGTGTACATCACTACACTATCACACACACACACGAGTGTACATCACTACACTATCACACACACACGAGTGTACATCACTACACTATCACACACACAGTGTACATCACTACACTATCACTCACACACGAGTGTACATCACTACACTATCACACACACGAGTGTACATCACTACACTACCACACACACACACAGTGTACATCACTACACTATCCCACACACACCGAGTGTACATCACTACACTATCACACACACGAGTGTACATCACTACACTATCACACACACAGTGTACATCACTACACTATCACACACACACACAGTGTACATCACTACACTATCCCACACACACCGAGTGTACATCACTACACTATCACACACACGAGTGTACATCACTACACTATCACACACACGACTGTACATCACTACACTATCACACAAACGAGTGTACATCACTACACTATCACACACACACGAGTGTACATCACTACACTATCACACACACAGTGTACATCACTACACTATCACACACACACCGAGTGTACATCACTACACTATCACACACACGAGTGTACATCACTACACTATCACACACACACGAGTGTACATCACTACACTATCACACACACACCGAGTGTACATCACTACACTATCACACACACGAGTGTACATCACTACACTATCACACACACACGAGTGTACATCACTACACTATCACACACACACCGAGTGTACATCACTACACTATCACACACACGAGTGTACATCACTACACTATCACACACACGAGTGTACATAACTACACTATCACACACACACACGAGTGTACATCACTACACTATCACACACACACACGAGTGTACATCACTACACTATCACACACACGAGTGTACATCACTACACTATCACACACACACACGAGTGTACATCAGTACACCATCACACACACACGAGTGTACATCACTACACCATCACACACACGAGTGTACATCACTACACTATCACACACACGAGTGTACATCACTACACTCACACACACACAGTGTACATCACTTCACTATCACACACACACACACGAGTGTACATCACTACACTATCACACACACACACACACACACGAGTGTACATCACTACACTATCACACACACACACACGAGTGTACATCACTACACTATCACACACACACACACGAGTGTACATCACTACACCATCACACACACACGAGTGTACATCACTACACCATCACACACACGAGTGTACATCACTACACTATCACACACACGAGTGTACATCACTACACTCACACACACACAGTGTACATCACTACACTATCACACACACACACACGAGTGTACATCACTACACTATCACACACACACACACACGAGTGTACATCACTACACTATCACACACACACACGAGTGTACATCACTACACTATCACACACACACACACGAGTGTACATCACTACACTATCACACACACACACGAGTGTACATCACTACACTATCACACACACAGTGTACATCACTACACTATCACACACACACGAGTGTACATCACTACACTATCACACACACACCGAGTGTACATCACTACACTATCACACACACGAGTGTACATCACTACACTATCACACACACGAGTGTACATCACTACACTATCACACACACACACACGAGTGTACATCACTACACTATCACACACACACACGAGTGTACATCACTACACTATCACACACACGAGTGTACATCACTACACTATCACACACACACACGAGTGTACATCAGTACACCATCACACACACACGAGTGTACATCACTACACCATCACACACACGAGTGTACATCACTACACTATCACACACACGAGTGTACATCACTACACTCACACACACACACAGTGTACATCACTTCACTATCACACACACACACACGAGTGTACATCACTACACTATCACACACACACACACACACACACGAGTGTACATCACTACACTATCACACACACACACACACGAGTGTACATCACTACACTATCACACACACACACACGAGTGTACATCACTACACTATCACACACACACACACACGAGTGTACATCACTACACCATCACACACACACGAGTGTACATCACTACACCATCACACACACGAGTGTACATCACTACACTATCACACACACGAGTGTACATCACTACACTCACACACACACAGTGTACATCACTACACTATCACACACACACACACGAGTGTACATCACTACACTATCACACACACACACACACACGAGTGTACATCACTACACTATCACACACACACACGAGTGTACATCACTACACTATCACACACACACACACGAGTGTACATCACTACACTATCACACACACACACACGAGTGTACATCACTACACTATCACACACACACACGAGTGTACATCACTACACTATCACACACACACACGAGTGTACATCACTACACTATCACACACACACACACGAGTGTACATCACTACACTATCACACACACACACACATGAGTGTACATCACTACACTATCACACACACACACACGAGTGTACATCACTACACTATCACACACACACACACACGAGTGTACATCACTACACTATCACACACACACACGAGTGTACATCACTACACTATCACACACACACACACGAGTGTACATCACTACACTATCACACACACACACGAGTGTACATCACTACACTATCACACACACAGTGTACATCACTACACTATCACACACACACGAGTGTACATCACTACACTATCACACACACACCGAGTGTACATCACTACACTATCACACACACGAGTGTACATCACTACACTATCACACACACGAGTGTACATCACTACACTATCACACACACACACACGAGTGTACATCACTACACTATCACACACACACACGAGTGTACATCACTACACTATCACACACACGAGTGTACATCACTACACTATCACACACACACACGAGTGTACATCAGTACACCATCACACACACACGAGTGTACATCACTACACCATCACACACACGAGTGTACATCACTACACTATCACACACACGAGTGTACATCACTACACTCACACACACACACAGTGTACATCACTTCACTATCACACACACACACACGAGTGTACATCACTACACTATCACACACACACACACACACACACGAGTGTACATCACTACACTATCACACACACACACACACGAGTGTACATCACTACACTATCACACACACACACACGAGTGTACATCACTACACTATCACACACACACACACACGAGTGTACATCACTACACCATCACACACACACGAGTGTACATCACTACACCATCACACACACGAGTGTACATCACTACACTATCACACACACGAGTGTACATCACTACACTCACACACACACAGTGTACATCACTACACTATCACACACACACACACGAGTGTACATCACTACACTATCACACACACACACACACACGAGTGTACATCACTACACTATCACACACACACACGAGTGTACATCACTACACTATCACACACACACACACGAGTGTACATCACTACACTATCACACACACACACACGAGTGTACATCACTACACTATCACACACACACACGAGTGTACATCACTACACTATCACACACACACACGAGTGTACATCACTACACTATCACACACACACACACGAGTGTACATCACTACACTATCACACACACACACACATGAGTGTACATCACTACACTATCACACACACATACGAGTGTACATCACTACACTGTCACACACACACACACATGAGTGTACATCACTACACTATCACACACACATGAGTGTACATCACTACACTATCACACACACATACGAGTGTACATCACTACACTGTCACACACACGAGTGTACATCACTACACCATCACACACACACACACACAAGTGTACATCACTACACTATCACACACATACGAGTGTACATCACTACACTATCACACACACGATTGTACATCACTACACTATCACACACACACACACGAGTGTACATCACTACACCATCACACCCACCTCGTGTGCCGTGCCGGCCTTCACAGGTGCTCACCAACACCACTTGCCCCTACAGCCTGTGAAAGGTGACACACGGGAGATGTTTGTGTTTGTTGTACACACACAGAGACGCTGCGACGGTGTTGATATCCACGTTGCCGCTGCTGCTGTGATCCACTGCCTCCCACGGGCACTACCGCACAGTGGGGCTGAACGATGAATCGATTTCAAATCGAAGTCGCAATTTGAAACAATGCGATTAGCAAATCGCAAAGGCTGCGATTTTTGAAAAGTCCTATTACTTTCTTATTGGAATTTTTTATTTTTTATTATTAGAACTTTATTGATTTAACTTAACAATTAATTCTAGACTTGAAGCTTTCGTGACTGCAAGGATTCATACTCTTATGTTGTTTCGGTAAAGTCACGTAGGTAAAAATAAATAAATAGAATTCTAAATGAAAATAACTTTATTAAATCACGACGTTTCGGAGGCAACACAAGTCTCTGTCTTCACGTGGGACCGTCACAGCTAAATTTACTGTATCACTTTATATTATTATTTTATTATTAGTAAAAAAAAATTATCATTATTAGTTGATACTATTTTATTTTATTAATATTTCGATAGTATTATTTTATTGTTAAAACTTCTTATTATTATTATTTTATTATTTATCAATATAAATTTATCATTATTTTATTATTATTGTTGTATTAGCATTTTTGTAATTATTATTTGAATATTATTTTGCCGCTAGTCTTATTTTATTATTATTATTATTTTATTGTTATTTTATTCTTATTGTTTTATTATTATTTTATATTATTATTATTTTACCTACGTGACTTTACCGAAAAAACTTAACAATTGTTCTATCTTTGATCGTTCTATTTCAATAAAAACATTTTAATAAATACATGTTGGGAGCATTTAATATCTTTTAAGTTTTCAGCCTTGCATTAGAATATATGGAGCAGTTCACATTTTGATGGTATCATCACAAATTTTACATCTATTACACAGTGAATATTGAACTGAAGCTCGACTTTTAAAAATATAGATGACGGGGCAGACAAACGCACCGCTGTACTGTACTTCTGTGCTCTCGCCAGCTGCGCCGCCTGCCTTCGCCAATGCGCGGTGACCGGCGTGGTGAAGTATGGTCAAATATCCCCCGCGACCCGCACGGCGTAGGAGTCCCTCATCCAGCAGTGGATTGACAAAGTGCCCGTTACATGTCATCACACCGATAGCTACGCATTACAAGGTTGTATAACAATGCTCATTATGAATTGCTCTATTGTAGTGTACGTGCGTGTTAGTGCACGAGTGCTGTTGTTCTAGTGGTGCTGTTGTTACACGGCTACTGTGATTATCGTTACTGCAGATGGACGCTCACCGACTCTGGACCCAAACTCGGCCCACAACAAACTCCAGATTTCCTCGGATCTCAGGACGGTGACACGGACCGCTGTCTCCCAGGGTCGCCCCGATCACCCAAACCGCTTTGATGTCTGGCCACAAGCCCTGTGCTCCGAGAGCTTCTCGTCGGGTCAGCACTACTGGGAGGTGGACGTGGAGGGTGCGGCGGGGCGCTGTGAGGTTGGAGTCGCGTACGGGACGATCGCACGGAAAGGGCGTGGTGACGAGTGCAGCCTGGGACAGAACGACTCATCCTGGGTTTTATGTAAATATATCAACAGCTGCTTCGTGCGTCATGGTGGTGTAGAGACCTCAGTGCCGGTGAGGGATCCTCCCCGGAGAGTCGGGTGTCACCTGCACTGGGAGGCGGGGCTGATGTCGTTTTACTGCGCCGACTCCATGGAGATGCTGCACTCCATCCACCACCCGTTTAGTCAACCGCTCTACCCCGCACTGTGGGTGGGTGTTGATGGTAACTCAGTGAGGATGCTGGATCTGAGTCGTGCGTGCTGAGAGCAAGTGCTGTTAGCGAGCACCTATGGGGCCGTCCATAAATGACGTCACGCACCTAGGGGGGGGGGGGGCAGTCATTTGTGACAATGTGTGACTATCGGGGGGGGGGGGGTTGAAAAATATGACGTCACATCAAAATGCGCAACTTTAAATATAGACAACACGTTCTACTTAATTAAATAGACTTTTTAATAAATGTTTTCTCCTACAACATCAGAGTGCAGTGCCACATTAAATTCACACTACAATGGCAATAGTTTAAAGCTATTTTAGGCATGTTTTATTTTCTTGGGGGGGGGGGCAGAGCTTTGTGACGTCATATTTGAGGGGGGTCTGACTTTTTGTGACGCCGTGTGACGAAGGGGGGGGGGGTCAAAATCGCGTGACGTCATTTATGGACGGCCCCTATGAAGGCCGTCACAGCACACTAGGGGGTGGGTAGCCAACACCACGCCCGGCCGCCTTTGTCTCCCCAGGGGTTATGTTTACACACCGTACCAGGAACTCATTTTTCAGGCTGAGTCGACCTAGGGGAGGCCCATGACCTGTTCACCAACACCAGTGACGTTTATCGGAATCGGTCCATGCTCTCCCCTAGGTCGACCGAGCCTCAAATGAGTACCTGCTGCGACGGGCGTGGTGCTGGTCACCGACCCCCTCGTGTGCCACAGTGCCGGCCTTCATGGGTGCTACTAGCAAAGAGCACTTGCCCCTACAGTCTGTTAAGGCTACACGGGGGATAATTTTCTTTGGGTTAGTGGGTTGGTCTGTATACCTTTGTCTGTGTGTGTTTTGTTATTTTGTCTTTGTGTGTATTTTTTTTGGTGCTGGCCACCCACCCCCTCGTGTGCGAGAGTGACAGCCTTCACAGGCTCTGTTATTTGCTACTAACAGCCCTTTCCCCAACAGTCTGTTAAGACTACACAGACACACACACAGATTGACAAACACACTCACACACATACAAACACACAGACACACAAACAGATAGACACATGTACATACACCCAGATACATACATACACACAGATCCACTCTCACACACAGATACATACAAACACACAGATACACACAGATATACAAAGACAAAGATCCCCTGTATAGCCTGAACAGACTATTGGGGGATCGTTCGTGTATAGAGAGACATGTGCGTAGTGTGGGGTGGAGCGGTGGTGCAGTGGTTAGCGCACTGGTGGGGGAGGGCGGGGGTAGCCAAGGTTCTCTCTGACGTCATCGTCTCTCGCACCGCGCGCCGCGTGGCGCTCAACGCCGAAAGGGCGGAGCTCCACCGCGGGCGTGCTGGGAATACGCGTCACGTGACGCTGCGGGGTGACGCGCACCGTCCCCCTCGCGGTCACTCGCTCGTTGGGCGATAAACCCGGGGTGGGAATGGGATTGCATCACTTGGGGGGGTGGACTACTCGTGGTGTGTGCTGAGCGTCGCTGGGATGAATCATTTATGTTATAACCAGGGGTCGAGTGACTCCTCCCCTTACCCAAAGCAGTTTTATTTTACAGGGCATAGACAGAGAGAAGCCACACCTAGTAGTAGGATGAGGAGCTCTTTCACCAACAATATTATTCATAATAAAAGTTAGTTTTTAGTAGTATTTTAATTATCTGCTCTCAGATTTGGACCTGCAGCCACAACCTTCGATTCATGGGATAACGCCTCCCTCTGCTGACAAAAATGGGAACTGTCCTTTGACTTTGAAGTGGGTTCAATTAATTAGCGCCTGATATATATCTAGACTCTGGAGTGAAGATCTACCTTTTACTACAACACGACTAATATTGTCTCAACACGCATTAATAATACGCAGACACTATTTGTTATTACATGGAGAGAGACACTGCAAACTCCAAATATACAGCAGCCGTCAGGGTGAGAATCCAACTCACGACTTCCTGCATACCAGGCGAGGGAGTTAACATCTCCTAGCCACCACAGCGCCCCTCCCTAACGCGAGACACCAATCCGGTGTGAATTCAACCTCGAGTCTCAGGCTGTTTAGCAACACGTAGATGATTTGAGACGCATTGATTATATCGTACCAGTTGTGTACTTGTGTGAACGCTAATCGCATTGTGCTCTGGGCTGTGGGTGAGATTTATATTTGCTTCATTGCTGGCATCGGTTTGAATTGTTTTGCTTTTTTAATTTTTGTGACCCAGGTCACTCTTGTCAATGAGACTCATCCTGATCTCCTGAGTTCTCACCTCGTTGAACTCAAATTCAACTCGACTCGATCTTCATCAGCATCAGCAGAAGTGTCATCTGCAGCAGAATTAGTAACAGCAGCAGGACCTACAGCATCAGCAGCGGTAGCTCCATCATTAGCATCATCATCGTCAGCATCAGGAGTAGTACCAACAGCATAAAAAATAATGTAAGCATTTTCAGCAGCAACAAAATCATCACCATCAGCAGTAGAAGCAGCGAATGCAGCAGCAATCACTCTTGCAGCCGAGACTCATCCTGGTCTCTTGAGTTCTCACCTGGTCAAACAAATTGACTTTAACACATAGGCTTTCGCGACTAATATTATCAATAATAAAAGATTCTTGGGTTAGATCGCGTAAATATGCATATACTTGATTGTGTTCTGGGTTACCTGTGAATTGGAATCACATTTTATTGTGGGTCAAGGGTCCATGTGTGTGTGGTGATGAATAAAAACATTACATCTGAACATCAGTTTACTGTACTGGGATGTGTGGGCTCATGTGGTGGGTGCGTTTCCTAGTCTCTATGTGGCTGGGTGATGGCAGTTTGACATCGTAATATCAGTAGTGGCTATGCACGTGGCCTGTAATCCCGCACTGTGGAGCCGAGGGTTGGTGGGACCCCTCGAATGTTGTGAAGCCCACTTCCCGAGGGAGCCGAGGAGGTGCCGTTCCCAGGTTGCCTCTGCCAGGAGAACCCCGTACAGCAAAGTGTGGACTAAAATCGTCTGTCCCTTCTGTATGGCATAGAGTGTAGCGCCGTTTCAGGCGAAGGTTTTCTCCGGGTCCTCCAATTTATTCCCACATTCACACACACAAACATTCATTGACTAAAGAAATCTTCTTCTTGGTTCTTTCGGTAAAGTCACGTAGAATGGAGATAATAAAATAATACAAATAAAACATAATAAAATAATATTTTATTATATTATTTTATATTTTTTTATTATTATATTATTTCATTATGTTTTATTTGTATTCTTTTATTATTTCCATTCTACGTGACTTTACCGAAAGAACCAAGCAGATAAATCCCTGCAGTCACGAAAGCTTTAAATCGAAATTTAAAGACATCTCTATATATATAGAGGAGCGCAGAGATTTGGTAATAAGTTTAACACGTAGGCTTTCACGACCAATATCATCCATAACACATTTTTGGGGGGGTTAGAACACGTAAATATATAAATGATGAAGCTAGTTGTAATTACTGGTGAAACGTTGTACTCAGATTGTAAATGTTGTGGCTTGGCTGTTCAACACACCGGTGTGCTGTACTATTAACTAATTAGCATGTTCTATTCACGTGACAAACTTTACTAATTGGCTGTGTCGGGTGGTGTCAGGTTTATTGACACATTTATATATTTAAGCGATCTAACCCAAAGAAACCTATATTATAGATTTGGTAATCGTTGGTGAAGCCAGTTAATCACTACCTGACTGATGCTTTCCCGCTTGCCTCTGGTTCCTCGACGATCTTGAGAGATGTGCTTTAATGTCATCAGAATGGAATCTCACGAAAAACCGATGACATACGCATACGTCATCGAAATAGGTTAATATATACATCAGCTGAACGATCGAAATCATATGCATGACTCAATATGTACCCAACATATTCAACCTATATATACTATACTCTATGGATCATTCGGTAAAGTCACGTAGGTATAAAAATAATTAGTCACGTCGTTTTGATCGCAACACAAGCAATCGTCATCAGGTGGGACAACCACGGCTAGAAAAAACTGCTGAAGTAGGCAAGAGATCTGCCGTGACACGAGGTTATATAGGCCTCAGCAATATGGGGGTAGTGTATAGTGTAGTGTGTAGTGTAGTGTATAGTGTAGTGTATAGTGTAGTGTATAGTGTAGTGTATAGTGTAGTGTATAGTGTAGTGTATAGTGTAGTGTATAGTAGTGTAGTGTATAGTGTAGTGTATAGTGTATAGTAGTGGTGTATAGTGTAGTGTATAGTAGTGTAGTGTATAGTGTAGTGTATAGTAGTGTAGTGTAGTGTATAGTGTAGTGTATAGTAGTGTAGTGTATAGTATAGTGTATAGTGTAGTGTAGTGTGTAGTGTAGTGTATAGTGTAGTGTATAGTGTAGTGTATAGTAGTGGTGTATAGTGTAGTGTATAGTGAAGTAGGCGAGAGACCTGCCGTGGCACGAGATTATATAGGCCTCGGCAGTAGGGGGGGGAGAGAGAAGTGGGGGGGAACGAGGCGGGGCAGAAAGTGGACCCCGCAGCAGCACCAGGGTCACTGGAGTAGAGATCGGAGAGAGATTCACAGAGAGAGAGAGAGAAAGACACACAGAGAGTCGGAAATAACAGCTGACACAGGCAGGCAAGATGGAAACATCACTGTCAGTTAAGACTTTACCTGATTAATAACGTCCTTCCCATGATTGCTCAGTTTGTAACCATCTTTTCGGTTGAAGTTGTGTCTGTGTTTATATATCTGGATGGCTTTATGAGCAAATTTCTGATAATTGCGGTGGGTTTTTAGAGTACCTTTGTTTTGGAAAAGTCCATTTCGTGTGAGCCCACTGCGTTAAGACAATGATCAGCAACAGCAGACGTATTGGTCCTACCGTGTTTCAGATCTGCCTTGTGTTCGCGAACGCGGTCCGAGACATGTCGTTTTATTTCCCCAATATAACTGCTGCTGCAGCCACAACTCAGTTTGTAGACACCCGGGTATTGCATATCAGGAATCACATCCTTTACAGTTTGGATCAAATCACGGATTTTGTGTACTGTGTTCAAACGAACCTGGATCTTGTGTTTGTTTAAGATATTGGAAATCTTTTTGGTAACCCCTGCTATGTATGCCAAAAGAACATGCGTTTTTAGCACAGCTTTGTATTCCTGCGAGACTTGGAGATTGAAAAAGACTGACAAAGATAAGATATTGACACTCGAGCTGTATTGCTACAGAAGGATCCTGCATCTAAGCTGGACTCAAAGACTGAACAACGTAGAAGCAAGAAAAAAGGTTGCACAGAAGAAGACCGATTGCAGGCAGCGATGATAAGGAAACTGGCACTATTTGTACATTATGTGGGATGGACAACAGCAGGAAAATGTAACGTCTGTTGTTCGGAAAAATGGAAGGAACAGGAAAGAGAGGAAGACCTAACAGAGAATGACTTGACGACGACATCATGAAGAGGTTGGTGCCGGAAAGATCTGGCACTACTTGAAGATATTAGCACAAGACGTAAGAAAGGGGAGTTGACACCTACAGGCTATCTGCCCATGGATAGTGATGATGATCTTCAAGGGAGCTTTGCACTTTCACACAAACAACACAGAAAATAAAGTGGACAGCTCCACATGTGGAGGCGACTGGCGAAATCTATCAAACAAGTACAAAATTAAATCGTCCAACACAAACCATGAGTGCCGCTCGCCCTGTAACCATGAAGACCGCCCCCAGCACCTCTCCCAAAATTCTCAAGGGGGTTCAGGTGTTTGAGAATTGTAATGTTTGAATTAAGTACAGTACACAGTAGAGGGTCAGGCTTTTCAGAGTTTTAATATTTGAATTAAGTATAGTACATAGTAGAGGTTCAGGTGTTTCAGTTTTAATGTTTGAAGTACTGTACAAGTCTTGATTTGAAGCTTTCGTGACTGCAGGAATCCATACTCTTTGGTTATTTCAGTAAAGTCATCTGGTCCAACCCATGTGAGACTAGGCTCTAAGGAAAGCTGTCTCGGGTGTGGACCAATCAACTTCAAGGACAGTGCACATTATCAGAATTATGTCTTTTGTTTGTATTTCCCGGTACAAGAATACAGGTAAACCGTATGGGTTGACGGGTATGTTACGCGTGTAGACAAACTTGACTTTGATGTCGTGGTAAACAAGGAGGGTGCTCCAGAGCTATGGTTCGAGTTGAAATGAGCCGCGCGTTGTGGTTGTTCCCAATTTTGTGATTATTATCAATTCGTTTTTATGACTGGACCATTTTTGAGTATGATCATCTTACACTACACAAATTGATAATGGGCCGAATTTAGGAAATCGACTACACGGTTTAAACAGGGAAGTACAATACAGGAGTACAGTATGTTTCCTGCACAGTAAATCACATCGCAGGAGAACTCCCCTATCAGAATTCAAAGCACCAGGACCCCCACTTCTGAGCAGGACGATCAAGAACTATCCCGTGTTAATTTACTTATTTATTTTTCTTGCGGATCTTGTGCTCTAACTGTATGACAGTCCCGTGTACTGTAGAATCATTAGCTAAGTAAATACATCTCTTTGATTTAAAGCTTTAGTGACTGCAGGGATTCATCTTCTTGGTTCTTTCGGTAAAGTCACGTAGAAGGGAAGTAATAAAATAATAAAAATAAAACATAATAAAATTATTCTCACGACGTTTCGGCCACAACGCAAGCAGCCGTCCTCAGGTGAATCTAAGACCTGCTCTTCACCTGAGGACGGCTGCTTGCGTTGTGGCATGAAACGTCGTGAGAATCGTATTTTATTATGTTTTATTTTCATTATTTTATTACTTCCTTTCTACGTGACTTTACCGAAAGAACCAAGAAGATAAATACACCCCTTTTGACACAGTTCCCCTCAGCCCTTTCCCCTCAGGAGAGATCCTTCCTCCACTTCAGCCAATCTTACAGTCGTTCACGAACAGCATTTGCCCCAAGATTCTGTTGAAGCCTATATGGGGGATATTTGTATTGTGTGTGTGTATGTTTGTGTGCGTGAATCTGCGCATTGTGCCTGTTCTCTGCGTTGGTTACACTCCGTGCTCTGAGGACGCACGACTCAAGTCCAGAATCCTCACTGAGTCACCTTCACCCCCCGAAGTGCGGGGAAGAGAGGCTGACTAAATGAGTGGTGAATCACGTGCAGCAGCTCAGCAAGCGTGCTGTGACAGTTCCACCTGAAGACGGAAGCTTGTGTCGCCTCCAAAACGTCGTGATTTTTATTTTATTTTTTATTTTACTTTTATTAATTCAAATTTTTTACCTACGTGACTTTACCTAAAAAACCTAAGAATACTTAAGTATATAGTTCAACTATCGTACCTAAAAGCCGAAAGCAATGGCGGCACAGCGCCCCCGACTGGGCGACCTGTGTGAAGTGTAACAAAGGGGCAGACTGCCGCCTCCTGCTGACCTGCTGGGGAGTGGCATCCACGAGGTGTTCTGTACTTACAGTGAGGGAAAGAAGTATTTGATCCCCTGCTGATTTTGTACGTTTGCCCACTGACAAAGAAATTATCAGTCTATAATTTTAATGGTAGGTTTATTTGAACATAACATTTTTGACATGCGTTTTTATGGATTTTTCTTGTTGCTATTTTGTCTCTCACTGTTCAAATAAACCTATCATTAAAATTATAGACTAATCATTTTTTTGTCAGTGGGCAAACGTACAAAATCAGCAGGGGATCAAATACTTTTTTCCCTCACTGTATGCACCAAACAACAGTTCGGAGTGTTCGGCGTTCTTGGAGATGGTGGGTGCAGTGCTCGACAGAGTGCCGCCTACTGACTCCATAATCTTACTGGGCGACTCCAATGCTCACGTGGGAGACGATGGAGATACCTGGAGAGTTATGATTGTGAGAAATGGCCCCCCGTGATCTGAACCTGAACGGTGAGATGTTATTATAATTCTGCACTCGTCACGGAATGTCGATAAACAAACACCATGTTTGAATTTCGATTTAAAGCTTTCGTGACTGCAGGGATTCATCTTCTTGGTTCTTTGCGGTAAAGTCACGTAGAAAGAAATTAATAAAATAATAAAAAATAAAATAATTCTCACGACGTATCGGCCACAACGCAAGTAGCCATCTTCAGGTGAAGAACAGGTCTGTCAAGGAGACATTTAGATTCTGTCTCCTTGACAGACCTGTTCTTCACCTGAAGACGGCTACTTGCGTTGTGGCCGATACGTCGTGAGAATTATTTTATTTTTATTATTTTATTAATTTCTTTCTATGTGACTTTACCGAAAGAACAAAGAAGACCATGTTTGAACACAAGGATGCTCAGAGAGCAATGGCTGCACAGCGCCCCCTACTGGACGATCTGCGTGAAGTGCAACAAAGGCGCAGACTGCCGCCACCTGCTGGCCTGCTGGGGAGTGGCATCCACGAGGTATCCTGGAATGTCCTCGTCTGTCTCTCTCTCTACAGAGACGCAGAGCTTTGAGTCGAGTGAATTCCGTTGACTCACGTGAAAAAAAAATCCAAAAGGGACTTTCCCATATTCTTAGTTTTTTTCAGTAAAGTCACGTAGGTAAAAAATAAAATAAATTAAATTACGACGTTTCGATTGCACCACAAGCAATCGTCATCAGGTGGAAAACTGCAGCAATATATTTTTTTGCTGAAGTGGGAGAGAGAGTTGCCGTGGTAAGAGGTTATACAAGCAAGAAAGGGGGGGGCAGGAGCGAGGGGGAAGAGGCAGGGGTGGGAGTGTGGGGTGTGGGGTAGGGGGAAGCGCTGCGTGGACGCCAGGAGAGGCTGGGGGGGGGGGGGAAGTGGACGGGGCTGGGAGTGGGAGGCTGAGAGAACAAAATAGAGTCGTAGTGGTACCTGGCAGATATGATAGACGACAACCGCTACAAAGCAGTTAGGGTTTTTTATTCTTAGGTTTTTTCGGTAAAGTCACGTAGGTGTAAAAATTTAAATTAAAATGAATAAAAGTAAAATAAAAATAAAATAAAAATCACGACGTTTCGGAGGCAACACAAGCTTCCGTCTTCAGGTGGAACCGTCACAGCACGATAGCTGTATCAAGTGATATCAAGTGATACAGCTATCGTGCTGTGACGGTTCCACCTGAGGACGGAAGCTTGTGTTGCCTCCGAAACGTCGTGATTTTTATTTTATTTTTATAAATTAATTTTTTTTATCTACGTGCACCGTGACCCTGACCCAACCGGCGTCTCTCCCTCTGCAGGCGTGGTCACGTGACAATGCAGCCTTTAGAGCGGTGCTCCGGAACGCTAAATTAGACGAAAGTTTTCGCCAGGATGACGCCGTGCATATTTATTATTTCTATTGCTCCCGTTATAAAGTCACGAAAAATACCATGCAGCATTTTCATTAAGTAGTTGTATATATACTCCTTAGTTTTTTCGGTAAAGTCAAGGGAAATAATAAAATAATACAAATAAAACATAATAAAATAAAATTATCACGACGTTTCGGCCACAACACAAGCAGCCGTCCTCAGGTGAAGACAGAGCTGTCTGAAAAACAGTGGGCCCAGCTTAAAATACGCTGCCAAGCTTAGCGGTGTTCATTGCGACACTGTCTTTCAGACAGCTCTGTCTTCACCTGAGGACGGCTGCTTGTGTTGTGGCCGAAACGTCGTAATAATTTTATTATGTTTTATTTTTATTATTTATTATTTCCCTTCTACGTGACTTTACCGAAAGAACCAAGAAGATGGTGGAGACTTAGTGCGACGAGGGGCAGAGCCAGGAAGAGGTGAAAAGAGCGGGTGGGTGCCTGAGTAGGTGAGTGGGTGGGTGAGTGGTTGAGTGGGTGGGTGAGTGGGTGGATGGGTGGGTGAGCGAGTGGGTGAGCGAGTGGGTGAGCGTCAGGTGTGACGGTTAGGCCAGGTGAGGGTGAGAGGTGACGATTGGCGGAGACTTCGTGCGACGAGGGGCGGAGCCAGGAAGAGGTGAAAAGAGGGAGCGAGTGAGTGGGTGGGTGAGTGAGTGGATGAGTGGGTGGGTGAGTGAATGGGTGAGTGGGTGGATGAGTGGGTACGTGGGTGAGTGGGTGGGTGAGTAGGTGGGTAAGTGGGTGGGTGAGTGGGTGCGTGGGTGGTTGAGTGGGTGGGTGATTGGGTGCGTGGTTGGGTGAGTAGGTGCGTGGGTGAGTGGGTGGGTGGATGAGTGGGTGGATGAGTGGGTGGATGAGTGAGCGAGTGGGTGGGTGAGCGAGTGGGTGGGTGAGCGAGTGGGTGGGTGAGCGAGTGGGTGGGTGAGCGAGTGGGTGGGTGAGCGAGTGGGTGGGCGAGCGAGTGGGCGGGCGAGTGGGTGGGTGAGCGAGTGGGTGGGCGAGTGCATGGATGCATGGGTGAGCGTCAAGTGTGACGGTTCGGCCAGGTGAGGGTGAGAGGTGACGATGACGTGCGGAGTTAGGAAGAGGTTAAAAAGGGAGCGGGTGGCAGGGTTGTGGGACGTTGAGGGAGACAGCGAGGATTAAGGTGTGGACCCGTGCCGTGAAATAAAGACATTACCTTGGTGACATAGAAAAGGGCCAGTTTTCTTTCACATGTATGTTGGACTTCTTTCGCACAGTACGTAGCCGTCCGTACTAAGCGGAGGTGAGCGGAAAGGGCGGCTTCACTCTCGGGATCAATGTGTAGAGGAGTAAAATGGGGACGTGACGTCAGGTGTGCCGTTCAGTGCGATGACGCCACGTCTCCTAGGGTACTTAAGGGATACCCCTTGACGTAAGCGGGGTCACTGTGGGAACGGGTAGAGTGAGCAGGGTGAAGAGGGAACCAGTGGGCAGAGAGAGGGATCGAATAGGGAGTCTGGGGAGAAGCTGGTGGTAGCCGTAGAGGTGCTTCTCTCTCCGGTTGGTGGAGTCGGCAGAGTCCACGATCCGACACGAGAGAGAGAGACCGGAGCTAGCCGGCAGGGACCCGGACTCAGAGTAGGACCCCTAGCCCCTGGGAGTTGTGTACCCTGCTGTGTAATATTGTAACAGCTTTAATAAACCCTGGCGAAAGCCCTTAACTTACCTCCGTCTTCGAGTACGTCCGTCGGAACTTCTCTATAAATGGAACAACGCAAACCACCTCCACCACGACACGGTGGCGATCCTCGGGAGAGGCTCGGTGTGCGTACACGGCATTCGATAGACCACGTTCCGGTTTAACGTAACATTGGATTTCTTTCTCCAATATTTTACACGGAAAGCTGATCAAGTAAAACAATGAATGCATTTGTTCTTTTCTATCTACGTGACTTGACTGAAAGAACCAAAGAACACTGAAATTAATACGTAAATATTTGTAAAATCATAGATCTACTGTACTGTCTAAATATTACGTTTCAATGCGAGCAAAAACATTTTTGTTGTGTCTTTGTTTGTGTTTCTCCCTTGTGATGGGACTTTGCAGGATGAACGTTGAGATTTATAAGTAGTATGGGGTGACCAATAAGGTCTGAATTGGTCTACAGTAAGGTAGGGCACTGATAATGGGTTCACATCTTTGCGTTTCTTCACTGTGCTGTAAGTCACTTTCTTTTTTATACTGTACAGTATAACATTTTAATATTACGTTCAATATAAATTGCCTTCGTTGACAATACGAAGAGTAAGTTATGAAGTGTTCATAGTGTGAAATGGTAAGTCACCAAGGCTGGGAACGCATCCTCATGGCACCAATGTTGTAAGTTGTTCACTATACGACGTTTCAATATACGAACCAGCTCCAGGAACGCGGTATCACTGTGTGCGCAGCTAGCATATTTCTACCCAAAATTCACAACACAGTACGCGGTTTGGGTTCATTCGTTCGGCTATGTGGTCAAACGTGAGACTACTGCACTGTACCGTGTGTACTGTACCGTGTGTACTGTACCGTGTGTACTGTACCGTGTGTACTGTACCGTGTGTACTGTACCGTGTGTACTGTACCGTGTGTACTGTACCGTGTGTACTGTATGCGTAAAGGCAGTGATGGTGTAGCTGTTAACGCTGCGCTACGAACCTGGCGACCCAAGCTTTGATTCCCACTCACTGCCACCAACAAGCAGTGATAGCGATTATATGAATCGGTCTGGGCCTCGCCTAGGTCGACTCAGCCTCAAATGAGTACCTGGTGTAGCGGTGGTCGTGTAACAAACATCGCCACTGGGGGGAGACGAAGGCGGTCGGGCGTAGTGCCGGCCACCCACCCACCTCGTGTGCCACGGTGCAGGTAGCCATCATCGGTGCTGCCACTCATCATATATACGAGATCCGATGAGAGGTTTTGTCTAACGCCGTTAGCAACGTGAATGCAAGTACTGTGTCATTTTAAACATGCTGTCAGCGAGCGCCTAGTAAGGCCGGCTGGGCGCACGAGGGAATAGATATACACACATATACAAAGACACACAGTTATACATGTATACACACACACATACATATAAGATCCCCCATTTAGCCTTAACAGACTGTAGGGGCAAGTGCTCTTAGCGAGCACCTATGAAGGCCGGCACGGCACACGAGGGGGGTGGGTGACCAGCACCACACCCGGCCGCCTTTGTCTCCCTAGTGACGATGTTTACTACACACTGCACCGGGTACTCATTTGAGGCTGAGTCGACCTAGGGGAGGCCCAGGACCGGTTCAGATAATCGTCACTGGTGTTGTTGGCCGTGAGCGGGAATCGAACCCGGGTCGCCAGGTTCATAGCACAGCGCGCTAACCGCTACACCACCGCTCCCCACATAGACACACGCACACAGATACACTTATACATACACGAAGACAAAGATGCCCCCGTTTCGCCTGTAACAGACTGTTGGGGCAAGTGCTGTGAGTAGCGAGTAGCAGAGCCTATGAAGGCTACCGGCACTGTGGCACACACAGAGGGGGTGGGTGGCCAGCACCACGCCCGGTCGCCTTTGTCTCTCCCCAGAGGTCGCAAACGGGTTTTGATTCCTTACCCGTACCCGGCCGTACCCTACCGGCCGGGTACGGGTAGGGTACGGGTATCGGGTACCTGATTGCGACCTCTGGGATGAAGCCATGTTTGCCGGCGCGGGTGGGTTGATTGTAGGAACTTGAATTGTGAGAAGAGACAAGACGTTGGGAAATGAGTGACAAACGGTGACTCACCAGTGACTCACGGCCTACCCGTACCCGGCCGCACCAGGGTCGCAAACGGGTACCCATACCCGGCCGTACCCGTACCCTACCCGTACCCGGCCGAGTACGGATAGGGTACGGGTATCGGGTACCTGATTGCGACCTCTGGGATGAAGCCATGTTGCAGGCGCGGGTGGGTTGATTCTAGGAACTTGAATTGTGAGAAGAGACAAGACGTTGGGAAATGAGTGACAAACAGTTACTCACCAGTGACTCATGGCCTACCCGTACCCGGCCGCATCAGGGTCGCAAACGGGTAGCCGGGTATCGGGTAGGGTACGGGTATCTGGTACCCGGTTGCGACCTCTGTCTCTCCCCCAGTGGCGATGTTTAACTACACACCGCATCTCCAGGTACTCGTTTGAGGCCGAGTCTACCTAGCGGAGGACCGGGACCGGCTCAGATAATCGTCGCCGATGTTGGTGGCCGCGAGCGGGAATCGAACTCGGGTGGCCGGCTTCATAGCGCAGTGCGCTAACCGCTCCCCACACACACGTGTACGCGGACGGACGCACGCACGCACGAGTGTGTGGAAGCTGAGGGATCTTTACTTCACACATTGCACATTTATTCACACAAACACTGCACCTCAGCCAACTCTCCATTGGTCCCCGTGACTCCATGTGTTTCTCTGTGACCCCGTGTGTCTCAACTTGACCCCATGTGCCTCCGCGTGACCCAGTGTGTCTCCGCGTGACCCAGTGTGTCACCACGTGACCCCCAGTGTGTCTACACGTGACCCAGTGTCACCACGTGACCCAGTATGTCACCACGTGACCCAGTGTGTCTCCACGTGACCCAGTGTGTCTCCACGTGACCCAGTGTGTCTCCACGTGACCCCGGATGGTGTCTCCGTGTGACCCAGTGTGTTGCCGTGTGTCTCAGCATGTTCCAATGTTTTTCAGTGTCCCCCTGTGTATACATTGTTCCCCGTGTGTATTCATGTGTCTGTGTGTCTCCAAGTGCGTCTCTGTGTCCCCATGTCTTCCCAAGTCTCCGTTCATCCCCGTGTATCTCTGCACTCGTATTCCTCTGAGCCGTCTCCCTGTCTCGCCATGTTACCGTGAGCCTCTCTGTCCCCGTGTCCCACTGCGTCTCTCCGTATGTTTCCGTGTCCACCTTTAGGTCCCCCGTGTGTGTTCCATCTCGTATCCCTGTCCACGTCTTTGCTTCCCTGTGTTCCTGTGCGTATCTACGCCCCATGGAGTGTGTGTGTCTGCCCGTGTCTCTGTGTGTCTAGGTGCGGACTTGGAAGCGTCCAGCCTTGGTGAGATACTTCACCCCTTTGAATGGCTTGTACTTCTCCCCATAGAGGTCCAGACGGTTCACTTTCAACCCTGCGGCGGCAACAACAACAGCAGCAGCTGCCAGTCACCACTATGCGGCGGTGACGTCACCACCACGGCGCTTGTGCCAGGCTAGGTGCACTTTGAGGCGGTCACTTGAAGTGTGCGAGGCTTTCCGCTGACAGGTTACAGGATAGACCCAGCAGGTGCCATGGGTTGACTTACTAAGAGAGGACCGGGAGATGCACCACCACCTCCTGTGCCCCCTACTGTGCCACCTCGCTGTGTTTTAGCCACCCGGCTATGTGCACGTTGAGGCCACGTGAAGTGTCAAACGCCCGCTGGCAGGAGGTCACGGGGCAGACCCAGATGCCAAGGGTCGACTGAGACGACTGGCTGATGCACCACCTGTGCCCCTTACTGTGCCAACTTGCTGTGTTTTAGCCACCTGGCGCCCTGCTCGTTGTTGTGAGCGTCGCTCCTCTGCCCTCCGTTGTTTCTGGAGGGCGACTGCCTCCAACTGCCCAGTAGCAGCGTCCTTCACGAGCCTCCTCCACAGAGGCCGATCTTGACACCGCTGGTACCAGTCATCGACAAGTCCACTCAGCTCCACGTCCTCCCGTACCGCATCAGCTCCACCTCTCCCCTAGTTCTTGCCATGCCCGTTTAGCCCCCTCTATCCGGCCAAACAGAAGCTGATTGGGCAAGCAGTGGCTGGGCATGCGGGCTACGCAACCCAGCCAACGCAGCCTTGCCTGCCAGAGGAGCTCACCGACGGGACTGTGGTCATCAGGCCTTTCACCACGGGTCTCCGTGGGTCCTCAGATTCTCCCCATCCTGCTCCCCGCGTACCTGAAATGGCGAACTGCTGGATCTTGAAGTGGACGTTGATGACGGGATTCTCCTCGGGCTTCGGTGCTCCGGACTGCAGTGTCAGGAAGCCCTTGATGGTCGGCAGCTTCTGGGGATTAATCTTCCCAATGTCCCACGTCAGGACCTGGAGCACGACCACGGGGGAGGGTGGCGGATGGACACCGCAAGGGGGTGAGTAGAGGGAGGACAGGGGGGAGGGAGAGGGGAGGAGGAGGAGGAGGGAGACACGGGGAGGGGGAGGAGGAGAGAGACACGGGGAGGAGGGAGAGAAGAGAGGGAGGAGGGAGACACGGGGAGGGGGGTAGAGGAGGAGGGAGATAGGAGGATGACAGAGACATGGTGAGGAGGGGAGGGAGCGTCGGAGGCCGTCGGCTGCGTGCAGAACGAGAGAGAGCGAGAGAGTGAGCGAGAGAGCGAGCGAGAGAGCGAGCGAGAGAGAGAGTGAGAGAGTGAGCGAGAGAGTGAGCGAGAGAGTGAGCGAGAGAGTGAGCGAGAGAGTGACCGAGAGAGTGAGCGAGAGAGTGACCGAGAAAGTTAGCGAGAGAGTGAGCGAGAGAGTGAGCGAGAGAGAGAGAGAGTGACCGAGAGAGTGAGCGAGAGAGAGAGCGAGAGAGAGTGACCGAGAGAGTGAGCGAGAGAGTGAGCGAGAGAGAGTGAGCGAGAGAGTGAGCGAGAGAGAGAGCGAGAGAGAGAGAGCGAGAGAGAGCGAGAGAGTGACCGAGAGAGTGAGCGAGAGAGTGAGCGACCGAGAGAGTGACCGAGAGAGTGACCGAGAGAGTGAGCGAGAGAGTGAGCGAGAGGTGGGGGTTTACATAAAGCAAAGTTTAAAAATGTAAAAAAAAAAAATTTTAATTACGAAATGATGAACGAAGCAAAGTGCCGACTAAACCGAGCATCTTCTTGTTTCCACTGATCGTAAAATAAAGAGAAGAGAGGGAGGAGGGAAGGCATGTGAGGTTAGGAGGAGAGACACTTTAACACCACAGACCACGTAAATGAGCTGTCTCCATGTCCTCCTCGTTCGACCTCAGCGTCGCCCCACGTCCGATGGTAACGCACGGACCGTGTCTCCCTCCCTGTGTGCATCTGTCTCTCTCTCTCTCTCCCTTCTCTTTTTTTTTAGAGTTTTCATCGGTTTGTTTATTTAATGTTCATAGTAAGTACACATTACAAATAAGCTTGTTGCACAGCGTGCTCCCAACAGACCAATGGCATTTTAGAGGGGCATTAACACAAAGCCCATATACCACAGGTTAACCAACCGTTTGGTCCCCATACTGGTAGCAAGGGGAGGGGGGAAAAGTAAATTGCTTTACAACAGAAAATTATTTCACGTAAAAAAACTAAGACCACCACAATTCACAGGGAAGTATCTCCCCCCCCCCCCCTCTTGAGCCTCTCCCTTCTCTCTCTCTGTATCCCCTTTCTCCCTCTCCCCCCCTCTCTCCCCCACTCTCCCTCTCTCCCCCACTCTCCCTCTCTCCCCCCCCCCCATCTGCCTCTCTCCTCCCTCTCTCCCCGTACCCCCCCCCATCTCCCTCTCTCCTCCCTCTCTCCCCATACCCCCCCCCATCTCCCTCTCTCCTCCCTCTCCCCATACCCCCCCCCCATCTCCCTCTCTCCTCCCTCTCTCCCCATACCCCCCCCCATCTCTGTCTCCCCATACCCCCCCCCATCTCCCTCTCTCCTCCCTCTCTCCCCATACCCCCCCCCCATCTCCCTCTCTCCTCCCTCTCTCCCCATACCCCCCCCCCATCTCTGTCTCCCCATACCCCCCCCCATCTCCCTCTCTCCTCCCTCTCTCCCCATACCCCCCCCCCCCATCTCCCTCTCTCCTCCCTCTCTCCCCATACCCCCCCCCATCTCCCTCTCTCCTCCCTCTCCCCATACCCCCCCCCCCCATCTTCCTCTCTCCTCCCTCTCCCCATACCCCCCCCCCATCTCCCTCTCTCCTCCCTCTCTCCCCATACCCCCCCCCATCTCCCTCTCTCCTCCATCTCCCCCCCGTCACCTTGGAGACGGGGTCGAAGGCGTGGGTCTCCTGCGTTGCCGTGAGCGCCACGGCGAGCACGGGGGGCGACAGCGTCGCCGTGACGACGACCGCCTCCAGCGTTTTCCCGCCGCTGTGCCGAGGCCCCAGCGTCAACTCCAGACGCCCGCCGCCGTCACCCCGCCCTCACGGAACGACACGGAGTGGCGCACGCACACGGGCACGGACACCAGGCTGCGGAGATAGACAGAGGCACACGGACACCAGGATGGGGAAGATAGACAGAGGCGTGTGTGTCTCTGTGTGTGTCTCCGTGTGTCTCTGTGTGTGTCTCTCTGTGGGTGTGTGTCTCTGTGTGTCTCTGTGTGTGTGTCTCTGTGTGTCTCTCTGTGTGTCTCTCTGTATCCGTGTGTCTCTCTGTCTCTCTGTCTCTCTGTGTGTGTCTCCGTGTGTGTCTCTGTGGGTGTCTCTCCGTGTGTCTCTCCATGTGTCTCTCTGTGTGTCTCTCCGTGTGTCTCCGTATGTCTCTCCGTGTGTTTCTCCATGCGTCTCTCTGTCTCCGCGTGTCTCTCTGCGTGTGTCTCCGTGTCACCTCTGCGAGGAGACGTGATAGGAGATGAGCCGGAAGTTCCCGTCGGGAGGGATGAAGGAGAGAACGCGCTCCGACTCCCAGCGCTTGAAGCGCACGCACGGGTGGAAACTCACATCGTCCAGCAGACGCGGGTTCTACACACGGAGAGACAGAGACACGCGGGGGGTGAGACACACGGGGAGACAGACAGAGACACGGGGAGACAGACAGAGAGACATGGGGAGACAGACAGAGAGACACGGGGAGAGAGAGAGAGAGAGACATGGGGAGAGACAGAGAGACATGGTAAGAGAGAGACACACGGGGAGAGACAGAGAGACATGGTAAGAGAGAGACACACGGGGAGAGACAGAGAGACATGGTGAGAGATAGAAATGATGAGAGAGACACAGAGAGAGAGATGGGAGGAGAGACATGGGGAGAAACATGGGGTGAGAGACATGCGGAGAGAGAGAGACAGACGGGGAGACAGACAGAGACACACGGGGAGAGACAGAGAGACACGGGGAGAGAGAGAGAGACATAGTGTGAGAGAGAAATTATGAGAAAGACACACAGGGAGAGAGATGGGAGGAGAGAGACATGGGGATAGAGAGACACACTGGGAGAGACAGAGAGACATGGGGAGAGACAGAGAGACATGGTAAGAGAGAGACACACGGGGAGAGACAGAGAGACATGGTGAGAGAGAGAAATGATGAGAGAGAGAAATGATGAGAGAGACACACAGGGAGAGAGACATGGGGAGAGAGAGACACACGGGGAGAGACAGAGACATGGGGAGAGAGAAAAATTATGAGACACACAGGGAAAGAGATGGGAAGAGAGACATGGGGAGAAACATGGGGTGAGAGACATGCGAAGAGAGAGACACAGGGAGACAGACAGAGAGACACGGGGAGAGACAGAGAGACACGGGGAGAGAGAGAGAGACATGGGAAGAGAGACACGGGGTGACAGTACAAGTGTGAATATGTAAATGCGAGTGTGTGTATCTGTATGTGTAGGGGAGCGGTGGCGCAGTGGTTAGCGCTACACTGCACTACGAACCCAGCGACTCCAGTTTGATTCCAGCTCACGACCACGGCCGGTGACGTTTATCTGAACCGGTCATGGACCTCCCCAAGGTCGACTCAGCCTCAAATGAATACCTGGTGTAGCGGTGGCGCGGAGTAAACATCGCCACTGGGGAGACAAAGGCGGTCGGGCGTGGTGCTGGCCACCCACCCCCTCGTGTGCCGTTCCGGCCTTCATAGGTGCTCGCTAACACCGCTTGCCCCAAAAGTCTGCTGAGGCTATACAGGGGATCTTTGTCTTTATGTACATGTATAAGTGTTTGTGTGTGTGTGTGTAAGTTGCTGCAGTAGGAGGCACAGGTGGTGCATCAGCCAGTCATCTCAGTCAGTCGACCCGTGGCACCTGCTGGGTCTGCCCCGTGACCTCCAGCCAGCGGACGTTCGACACTTCACGTGGCCTCAACGTGCACATAGCCTGGCACAAGCGTCGTGGTGACGTCAACTTAGTGGCGAATGGCGGTTGTTGTCGTTGTGTATATGTGTGTATATGTATGCGTATGTACGTGTGTGTATGTGCGTGTGTCACCATGAAGGAGAGTGTGAGGTCAGGCATCCCCGTGAGCTTCACACAAGCGTCAATCACGCCCTGAATCTCAGCCGTAACCGTAGAGCCTGAGACACACGGACAGACACACAGGCACGCACGGAGACACACATCAAAGTGTCTCTCTCTCTCCCCTTTCTCTTTCTGTCCACCCTCTCCCTCTTCCCCTGTCTCCCCCCCTGTCTCTCTGTGTCTATTGGTGAGTGGGTGAACGTATTGCTGACTATCTCCCCCTTTATCTCGCCCTCTCTCAACTCTCTCTCACATCTTCAGGAAACTGGGGGTACCCTTCTACAACAGCAGCTTCCTATATGTGGTGGTGCCTTACCTGGCTAACAAGCGCCATGACCTCGCCAACTTCGCTTGCGCTCAGGCGAAGATGGCGGTGTTACAGAACGAGGAAGAAGATGCTGGAGGGTGACACTGACGGTTGCTCTGAGCTTCCAGTGTTCAGAGGCCTGCTCAAGGCGCGGCTCCGGCTGGAGCACTCCAAGTACCACACACATGTCGGTGATGTGCGGCACGTCTTCTTCGAACGCTGGGGAGCCGGACAAGCCCCTCTCTGTACCAGCGTGGACGGCACCCTCGTGGTGTTCACCTTCTGAAGCGCTCGCTCATCACCGTGGCGTGCGCAATGACACCACAACCACCACCACCACCACAACCACCACCACCACCACGTGACTTTTCTTTCGAGTTGTGCGCGATGCTTTTAGCGCCACAGCGCGTCGATTTGTAGCGTTTGTTTTCATTTGTTTGCTGGTGACTTTGTGTATTTCATATTGAAATCTCCTCCAGTGCTGTTGCTGCTGGCGGCAATAAAAGTTGTTTAAAAGTCAAAAGTCTCTGTGTGTGTCTCTCTCTCTCTCCTCTGTGTGTCTCTCTGTCTCTCCCACTATCTGTCTCTCTCTCTGCCTCTCTCTCTCTCTGTCTCTCTCTCCCATCCTCTCTCTGTGTCTCTCTGTGTCTCTCTGTCTCTCTGTCTCTCTGTGTCTCTCTCTGTGTCTCTCTCTGTGTCTCGCTCTGTGTCTCTCTCTCCCACTATCTGTCTCTCTCTCTGCCTCTCTCTCTCTCTCTCACCAGAGCGATCAATGATGGCATCCACCTCCTCAATCACGTCGAAGTACGCCTCGTTGTTGGTGTAGCGCACGCCGGTGCGTCTCCACGACACGTTGGAGAGCTGCCCCGAGGGCAGAGTGTCTCCTACATTGGTGCTGCCTGCATGGGGGGAGACAGCGGGAGAGAGAGAGAGGGAGATGGAGAGAGAACGTTTCAAACCAATGTCATTGCTGCCAGCAGTGAAAGCACCGGAGCCGAGTTTGATGCGAAGTCACACATCGAATGCAGCGTCACGTGTGGACATCACAAACACTGCACATGGCACTGCACATGCCACGCATACAGAGAGCGGGGAGAGAGGGGGGAGGCGGGTGAGAGAGGGAGAGAATGCTCATCGGCTATGCCAAGCTCGCCATTTACAGGGCGAGGAAGGTGGCCCTGGAGGGGAAACGTCCGGCCAGCAGCCTGGGCATCTTCCGCGCTCTGGTCGGAGCCAGGGTGTGGCCGGAGTTCCGCCATGCGCGGCTGACCCACGCCGTGCCGGCCTTCAAGGAGCAGTGGGCGATGGAGGAGGCCGTGTGCTCGGTGGCAGATGACGGGGAGCTCTGCATGCTGATATGAGCTACCCGTCGGAGGCCGTCTGACTGCGAGAAGGGCTGCGTGCAGAACGAGAGAGAGCGAGAGAGTGAGCGAGAGAGTGGGCGAGAGAGTGAGCGAGAGAGTGGGCGAGAGAGTGAGAGAGTGAGCGAGAGAGTGAGCGAGAGAGTGAGCGGGAGAGTGAGCGAGAGAGTGAGCGAGAGAGTGAGCGAGAGAGTCAGCGAGAGAGTGAGCGAGAGAGTGAGCGAGAGAGTGAGCGGGAGAGTGAGCGGGAGAGTGAGCGGGAGAGAGAGCGAGAGAGTGAGCGAGAGAGTGAGCGAGAGAGTGAGCGAGAGTCAGCGAGAGAGTGAGCGAGAGAGTGAGCGAGAGAGTGAGCGAGAGAGTGAGCGAGAGAGTGAGCGAAAGAGTGAGCGAGAGAGTGAGCGAGAGAGTGAGCGGGAGAGTGAGCGGGAGAGAGTGAGCGAGAAAGTGGGCGAGAGAGTGAGCGGGAGAGTGAGCGGGAGAGTGAGCGGGAGAGAGAGCGAGAGAGAGTGAGCGAGAGAGTGAGCGGGATAGTGAGCGAGAGAGTGAGCGAGAGAGTGGGCGAGAGAGTGAGCGAGAGAGTGAGCGAGAGAGTGAGCGAGAGAGTGAGCGAGAGAGTGAGCGAGAGAGTGAGCGAGAGAGTGAGCGAGAGAGTGAGCGAGAGAGTGGGCGAGAGAGTGGGCGAGAGAGTGAGAAAGTGAGCGAGAGAGTGAGCGAGAGAGCGATAGAGTGAGCGAGAGAGCGGGCGAGAGAGCGAGCGAGAGAGCGGGCGAGAGAGCGGGCGAGAGAGCGGGCGAGAGAGCGGGCGAGAGAGCGGGCGAGAGTGCGGGCGGGAGAGTGAGCGGGAGAGAGAGCGAGAGAGTGAGCGAGAGAGTGAGCGAGAGAGTGAGCGAGAGAGTGAGCGAGAGAGTGGGCGAGAGAGTGAGCGAGAGAGTGAGCGAGAGAGTGAGCGAGAGAGTGAGCGAGAGAGAGTGAGTGAGAGAGTGAGCGGGAGAGTGAGCGGGAGAGTGAGCGGGAGAGAGAGCGAGAGAGAGTGAGCGAGAGAGTGAGCGGGAGAGTGAGCGAGAGAGTGAACGAGAGAGTGGGCGAGAGAGTGAGCGAGAGAGTGAGCGAGAGAGTGGGCGAGAGAGTGAGCGAGAGAGTGAGCGAGAGAGTGAGCGAGAGAGTGAGCGGGAGAGTGAGCGAGAGAGTGAGCGAGAGAGTGAGCGAGAGAGTGGGCGAGAGAGTGGGCGAGAGAGTGAGAAAGTGAGCGAGAGAGTGAGCGAGAGAGCGATAGAGTGAGCGAGAGAGCGGGCGAGAGAGTGAGCGAGAGAGCGGGCGAGAGAGCAAGCGAGAGAGCGGGCGAGAGCGGGCGAGAGAGCGGGCGAGAGTGTGGGCGGGAGAGTGAGCGGGAGAGAGAGCGAGAGAGTGAGCGAGAGAGTGAGCGAGAGAGTGAGCGAGAGAGTCAGCGAGAGAGTGAGCGAGAGAGTGAGCGAGAGAGTGAGCGAGAGAGTGAGCGGGAGAGAGAGCGAGAGAGTGAGCGAGAGAGACACAGAGAGACACAGGGAGAGGGAGACACAGAGGGAGACGTGGAGGACAAGAGAGATGACGCGGAGAAGAGCGGGAGGGAGGCACGGAGGGAGCCGTGAGGTCGTCCGTCGCCTACCCCCCCGACTCACCATCTTGATCCCCTCTCCCCGACACAGCTTCATGTAGCTTGCACTCTTCCCATCGTCCACCTCCTCCTCATCCACCTCCTCTTCCACCTCCACTTTCTCCTCCTCCTCCTCCCCGAGTCTCTCTCCCCCCATCGTGTCCTTCCTCCTCCTCTTCGAGGATGACGATGACGACGAGGAGGAGGATGAGTCGCTGCGGATGCCGGTGGTGAGGAGGTGATATTCGTCGTCGCCCTTGCGCTTGGCGGAGAGCGCACGGGAGAAGTAGTCGAGGTTCCCCTGGGCACGCTCGTGAGATGGGTCTGCGGATGGGGAGAGAGATGGGGAGGGAGATGGGGTGAAAGATGGGGATGGAGAGTGAGATGGGTCTGGGGAGATGGGGAGAGAGATGGGGAGAGAGATGGGGAGGGAGAGTGAGATGGGGAGATGGGGAGAGAGATAGGGAGAGAGATGGGGAAAGACAGTGAGATGGGAAGATGGGGAGAGAGATGGGGAGAGAGATGGGGAGAGAGATGGGGAGAGAGATTGAGACGGGTCTGGGGAGATGGGGAGAGAGATGGGGAGAGAGAGTGAGATGGGAAGAGAGATGGGGAGAGAGATGGGGAGAGAGAGTGAGATGGGTCTGGGGATGGGGAGATGGGGAGAGAGATGGGGAAAGAGTGAGACGGGTCTGGGGAGATGGGGAGAGAGAGCGAGACGGGTCTGGGGAGATGGGGAGAGAGATGGGGAGAGAGAGTGAGACGGGTCTGGGGAGATGGGGAGATGAGAGGATGAGAGAGTGAGATGGGGATAGAGATGGGGAGAGAGATGGGGAGAGAGATGGGCAGAGAGATGGGGAGAGAGATGGGGAGAAAGATGGGGAGAGAGAGTGAGATGGGTCTGGGGAGATGGGGAGAGAGATGGGGAGAGAGAGTGAGATGGGGAGAGAGATGGAGAGATGGGGAGATGGGGAGAGAGATGGAGAGATGGGGAGATGGGGAGAGAGATGGGGAGAGTGAGACGGGTCTGGGGAGATGGGGAGATGTGGAGAGAGATGGGGAGATGGGGAGAGAGATGGGGAGAGAGATGGAGAGATGGGGAGAGAGATGGGGAGAGAGAGTGAGACGGGGATGGGGAGATGGGGAGAGAGAGTGAGATGGGTCTGGGGGGATGGGGAGAGAGATGGGGAGAGAGACGGGGAGAGAGAGTGAGATGGGTCTGGGAGGAGGTGGTGGTGGTGAGGAGGGAGATGGGGTGAGTGAGATGGGGTGAGAGATGGGGTGAGATGGGGTGATAGATGTGGCAGCCTCCCCTTCTACACAGACACATTCCAGAACTAGCCCACCTGACCTCGTGGTGTAACCCACAGAGGTCAAGGTGGTAACGGTACAGCTGCCATGCACACACTCGCTCTATCACTCGCTCACCCACTCGCTCACTCACTCGCTCGCATATTCACTCACTCACCCACTCGCTCATTCATCCGCTCACCCACTCACTCACCCACTCGCTCCCTCATTCACCCGCTCACCCACTCGCTCTATCACTCGCTAACCCACTCGCTCATTCACTCACTCGCACATTCGCTCATTCACCCGCTCACCCAATCGCTCACCCACTCGCCCATTCACTTGCTCGCTCACCCACTCGCTCATTCACTCACTCACTCGCACATTCGCTCATTGACCCGCTCACCCAATCGCTCACCCACTCGCCCATTCTTTCACTCGCTTATTCACTCGCTCACGTACTCGCTCACCCACTCGCTTATTCACCTGCTGAGCCACTCACTCATTCACTCGCTCATTCACTCACTCATTCACTCGCTTACCCACTCGTCACTCGCTCACCCACTCGCTCACCCACTCGCTCCCTCATTCACCCGCTCATCCACTCGCTCATTCACTCGCTCACTCGCTCACCCACTCATTCGCTCACTAGCGCATTCACCCACTCACTCACCCACTCGCTCCCTCACCCGCTCACCCACTCGCTCACCCACCCGCTCACCCACCCGCTCACCCATCCGCTCACCCACCCGCTCACCCACTCGCTCACCCACCCGCTCACCCCCCCCATCACTCGTACCCAGCTTGAGCAGCTGCTTCGTCAGCGTGTACGCTTCCTCCGTCTTGCCCTGCTGAAACGCCACGAAGCTCAGGTGGTCCAAGACGTCCACCTCATCCACCACCGCCGCCCCCGTCAGCCACTCCACCCCCTCCACCGCCGATCCTCCTCCCCCCGGTGTCTCCTCCGCTTCTCCGCCCTCCGCCCCCTCCCCACGTCTCTCCCCTCCTCCTCCTCCTCATCGGTGCATCATGCGCAGCGCCTGCCGTATCCACAGCTGCGTGTGCCGGTAGTCGCCCTCCGTGTAGGCGACGCGGCCCAGGTCGTAGCAGTCGCGAGCAGACAGAGCGTCACGATGCATCGTGCCTTGGACGTGCGCGCACACACAGGGAGAGAGACGGTGGGTGAGGGTGGGGCGGGGTGGGGAGGGGAAGGGTTACGGGGTCCAGAGACTCGGAGATTCGGGGTTTAGAGACTCAGGAACTCAGGGTTTAGAGACTTAGAGACTCAGGGATTAGAGACTTAGAGACTTAAGAGACTCAGGGATTAGAGACTCAGGAATTAGAGACTCAGGGTTTAGAGACTCGGGGTTTAGAGACTCAGGGTTTAGAGACTCGGGGATTAGAGACTCAGGGTTTAGAGACTCAGGGTTTAGAGACTCAGGGATTAGAGACTCAGGAATTAGAGACTCAGGGTTTAGAGACTCAGGGACTCAGGGTTTAGAGACTCAGGAATTAGAGACTCAGGGTTTAGAGACTCAGGGATTAGAGACTCAGGAATTAGAGACTCAGGAATTAGAGACTCAGGGTTTAGAGACTCAGGGACTCAGGGTTTAGAGACTCAGGAATTAGAGACTCAGGGTTTAGAGACTCAGGGATTAGAGACTCAGGAATTAGAGACTCAGGGTTTAGAGACTCAGGGACTCAGGGTTTAGAGACTCAGGTTTTAGAGACTCAGGGTTTAGAGACTCAGGGATTAGAGACTCAGGAATTAGAGACTCAGGGTTTAGAGACTCAGGGACTCAGGGTTTAGAGACTCAGGTTTTAGAGACTCAGGGTTTAGAGACTCAGGGATTAGAGACTCAGGGATTAGAGACTCAGGGTTTAGAGACTCAGGGATTAGAGACTCTGGGGCTCAGGGATTAGAGACTCAGGGATTAGAGACTCAGGGTTTAGAGACTCAGGGTTTAGAGACTCGGGGTTTAGAGACTCTGGGATTAGAGACTCAGGGACTCGGGGATTAGAGACGCAGGGTTTAGAGACTCAGGGATTAGAGACTCAGGGTTTAGAGACTCCGAGTCTCAGGGTTTAGAGACTCAGGGTTTAGAGACGCGGGGTTTAGAGACTCAAGGTTTAGAGACTCAGGGTTTAGAGACTCAGGGTTTAGAGACTCGGGGTTTAGAGACTCAGGGTTTAGAGACTCAGGGTTTAGAGACTTCGAGACTCAGGGATTAGAGACTCAGGGTTTAGAGACTCAGGGTTTAGAGACTCAGGGTTTAGAAATTCAGGGTTTGGAGACTCAGAGACTCAGGGACTCAGGGATTAGAGACTCAGAGACTTAGGGTTTAGAGACTTAGAGACTCAGGGACTCAGGGTTTAGATAATTAGAGACTTAGAGACTCAGGGTTTAGAGACTCAGAGAATTAGGGTTTAGAGACTTAGAGACTCAGGGACTCAGGGTTTAGAGAATTAGAGACTTAGAGACTCAGGGTTTAGAGATTAAGAGACTCAGGTTCTGAGACCCGGCCTAGGCTGTAGCAGCCACATCCATAGAATGTCTCAGAGAGTGAGTCTCTTTGTGATTCTGTGAGTATCTCTGTGAGTGAGTACCTGGTAGGTTCCCATCTGCGATGTCGCGCGTGCTCAGTCTGTAGGTGTCCTGTAGACGCATCAGAGCCTTGGCTGCCCCGTTGACGTCCTCCTCGGTGGGCAGCCACAGACGCTGGGCAGATATGTTCGCTAGGAACTCTGGGTAAGTGGGAGACGGAGACAAACCGCAGCTCTGGGTGAGTGGGCGAGCAAGTGGGTGAGCGAGTGGGTGAACGAGTGAGTGGGTGAGCGGGTGGGTGAGAAAGTGGGTGAGCGGGTGGGTGAGTGGGTGGGTGAATGAGTGGGTGAGCGAGCGAGTGGTTGAGCGAGCGAGTGGGTGAACAAGTGGGTGAGCGAGTGGGTGAGCGAGTGGGTGAGTGGGTGGGTGAGCGGGTGGGTGAGCGGGTGGGTGAGCGGGTGGGTGAGCGGGTGGGTGAATGAGTGGGTGAGCGAGCGAGTGGGTGAGCGAGCGAGTGGGTGAGCAAGTGGGTGAGCGAGTGGGTGAGTGGGTGGGTGAATGAGTGAGTGGGTGAGTGGGTGAGCGAGTGGGTGAGCGAGTGTAAGCTGAGTGAATGAGTGAGTGAATGAGTGTAAGCTGAGTAAATGAGCGAGTGTAAGCTGAGTGAATGAGTGAGTTTAAGCTGAGTGAGTGAATGAGTGAGTGAATGAGTGAGCAAGTGGAAGCTGAGCGAGTGTAAGCTGAGTGAATGAGTGAGTGAATGAGTGAGTGAATGAGTGAATGAGCGAGTGTAAGCTGAGTGAATGAGTGAGTCTAAGCTGAGTGAATGAGTGAGTCTAAGCTGAGTGAAGGAACGAGTGTAAGCTGAGTGAGTGAACGCTGAGTGAGTGAATGAGCGAGTGAATGAGTGAGTGAGTGTAAGCTGAGTGAGTGTAAGCTGAGTGAGTGTAAGCTGAGTGAATAAGTGAGCGAGTGAATGAGCGAGTGTAAGCTGAGTGAATGAAAGCTGAGTGAATGAGTGAATGAAAGCTGAGTGAATGAGCGAGTGTAAGCTGAGTGTGAATGAGTGAGCGGGTGAATGAGCGAGTGAATGAGCGAGTGAATGAGCGAGTGAATGAGCGAGTGTAAGCTGAGTGAGTGAATGAGTGAGTGAATGAAAGCTGAGTGAATGAGTGAGTGAGTGTAAGATGAGTGAATGAACGAGTATAAGCTGAGTGAATTAAAGCTGAGTGAATGAGTGAGCGAGTGAATGAGTGAGTGTAAGCTGAGTGAGCGAGTGAGTGAGCGAGTGTAAGCTGAGTGAATGAAAGCTGAGTGAATGAGTGAGCGAGTGAATGAATGAGTGAGTGAATGAAAGCTGAGTGAGTGAGTGTAAGCTGAGTGAATGAGTGAGCGAGTGAATGAGTGAGCGAGTGGAAGCTGAGTGAGTGAATGAGTGAGTGAGTGCGGCTTGCTTGCTACCCACCGGTGGCCGGGTTCATGATGGCTGAGTGAATGAAAGCTGAGTGAGTGAATGAGTGTAAGCTGAGTGAATGAAAGCTGAGTGAGTGAGTGAATGAGAGCTGAGTGAATGAATGAGTGAGTGAATGAAAGCCGAGTGAATGAGTGAGTGAATGAAAGCTGAGTGAATGAGTGAGTGAATGAGTGACTGAATGAAAGCTGCGTGAGTGAATGAGTGAGCAGGTGCGGCTTGCTTGCTACACACCAGTGGCCGGGTTCATGATGGCTGAGTGAGTGAATGAGTGAGTGTAAGCTGAGTGAATGAGCGAGTGAATGAGTGAGTGGATGAGTGACTGAATGAAAGCTGAGTGAGTGAATGAGTGAGTGTAAGCTGAGTGAATGAGTGCAAGCTGAGTGAATGAAAGCTGAGTGAATGAGTGAGTGAGCGGGTGCGGCTTGCTTGCTACACACGGGTGGCCGGGTTCATGATGGCCGTGTCGTCCAGACCGAGATGACCGGCTGATGCACCACCTGTGCCCCCTACTGTGCCAACTTGCTGTGCTTTAGCCACCCGCCGCTCCGCTCGTTGTTGTGAGCGTCGCTCCTCCGCCCCCCGTTGTTGTTGGAGGGCGACTGCCTCCAACTGCCCAGTAGCCTCACTGTGCACCTAGCCTGGCACTGCCCAGTAGCAGCGTCCTTCACGAGCCTCCTCCACAGAGGCCGATCTTGACACCGCTGGTACCGCTCATCGGCAAGTCCACTCAACTCCACAAACACACACAGAGATTCATATTCTTGGTTCTTTCGGTAACGTCATCACGTAGAAGGGAAATAATAAAATAAAATAATATAAAACAATAAGAATTCTCACGACGTTTCGACTGCAACACAAGCAATCATCATCAGGTGTGAAATCCACAGCAAGAAAATTTGAAAAAAAAAATTATTGGCGTGGATTTCACACCTGATGATGATTTCTTGTGTTGCAGTCGAAACGTCGTGAGAATTTCTTATTGTTTTATATTATTTTATTTTATTATTTCCCTTCTACGTGATGACTTTACCGAAAGAACCATGAAAATGAATCCCTGCAGTGACGAAAGCTTTAAATCAAGACACACAGAGATGTACAGGATGCTTAAACAAAAAATGTGTTCAAGCTTCTGAGAATCAGCAACGACAGCCACGAGGAATGTGCCTCCGGGCTCAGGAGACCACCTGGGGAAGATGGCGAAACAGGCGGGGAGACTTTTTCGACTTTTTGAAGTTATTAACGTGACATTCGTTCCATTGGAACCTCATTTGCCAGTAAAAAATATGATAATTGATTTTTTTACCCTTCTATCTGGCAACAAAACTGACACCTTTCTTTACAAGGAGTCATGTTTGCATAGACCACAATACCTGCGGTCATAATGCAAACAAAAAACATAACTCTGATAATGTATGCACTGTCCTTGAAGTTGATTGGTCCACACCCAAGACAGCTTTTCTTAGAGCCTAGTCTCACATGGTGTTGGACCAGATGACGCCAAAAGGTGCACAACTCAAAGACAATGCACCATCAGAGTATGAGAGCTTGGGGTAAGCATTGACACCATTGAAACCTCATTTGCCAGTAAAAAATATGATAATTGTTTTTTTACCCTTCTATCTGGCAACAAAACTGACACCTTTTTTTACAAGGAGTCATGTTTGCATAGACCACAATACATGCAGCCATAATGCAAATAAAAAAAAACATAACTCTGATAATGTAGGCACTGTCCTTGAAGTTGATTGGTCCACACCCGAGACAGCTTTTAACTTCAAGGACAGTGCATATATTATCAGAGTTGTGTTTTTTGTTTGCATTATGACTGCAGGTATTGTGGTCTATGCAAACATGACTCCTTGTAACAAAAGGTGTCAGTTTTGTTGCCAGATAGAAACAATTATCGTGACATTCGTTATTGCGTCTGCAGCTTTGGAGTATTATTATCTGTTATTTTTCCATTTATAAAAAACCGATAGTCGCCATGTAAGCATTAAAACATTGTTTTGAATCACCCTGTATTGTACATCATCTGGAGCAGTGGTTCTTAACCGCTTACCAGAGGTCGCAACCGGGTACCCGAAACCCGTACCCTACCCGATACCCGGCTACCCGTACCCGGCCGGGTACAGGTACGGGTAGCCGTTTGCGACCCTGGTGCGGCCGGGTACGGGTAGGCCGTGAGTCACTGGTGAGTCGCCGTTTGTCACTCATTTCCCAACGTCTTGTCTCTTCTCACAATTCAAGTTCCTAGAATCAACCCACCCGCGCCTGCAACATGGCTTCATCCCAAAGGTCGCAATCGGGTACTCGATACCCGTACCCTACCCGTACCCGGCCGAGTACGGGTAGCCGGGTATTGGGTAGGGTACGGGTACCCGTTGGCGACCCTGGTGCGGCCGGGTACGGGTAAGGAATCAAAACCCGTTTGCGACCTCTGCCGCTTACTGCAGCAGCCTGGACCCCCCCTCCCCAACCCACCTTGGTTCCCGGTCATAAAAAAACCAAAAACAATGATGTTCATAGATAAATTTGAAGAAACAAGGTGGCTGTGCTCGCGTGCCCATGCTTAATTTTACGTTTTCGATGATTTACCTTCGAAAAAAAGAAATCCGGCTAACAGCGCTTGCCCCGACAGTCTGTTAAAGGCTACACAAGGGACCTTTGTCTTTGTTTTGTGTGTGCGTGTTTGTGCGTTTCTGCGTGTTTGCGTGTTTGTGTGCGTGTTTGTGTGCGTGTTTGTGTGCGTGTTTGTGTGCGTGTTTGTGTGCGTGTGCGTGTTTGTGTGTGCGTGTGTGTGCGTGTTTGTGCGTGTTTGTGTGTGTGTGCGTGCGTGTGCGTGTTTGTGTGCGTGTTTGTGTGCGTGTTTGTGTGCGTGTTTGTGTGCGTGTGTGTGTGCATGTGTGCGTGTTTGTGTGTGCGTGTTTGTGCGTGCGTGTTTGTGCGTGCGTGTTTGTGTGTGCGTGTTTGTGTGTGCGTGTTTGTGTGTGCGTGTGCGTGTTTGTGTGTGCGTGTTTGTGTGTGCGTGTTTGCGTGTGTGCGTGCGTGTGTGCGTGCGTGTTTGTGTGCGTGTTTGTGTGTGCGTGTGTGCGTGCGTGTTTGTGTGTGTGCGTGCGTGTTTGTGCGTGTGTGCGTGCGTGTTTGTGTGTGCGTGCGTGTTTGCGTGCGTGTTTGTGTGTCCGTGTGTGTGCGTGCGTGTTTGTGTGCGTGCGTGTTTGTGTGCGTGTGTGCGTGTTTGTCCGTGTTTGTGTGCGTGTCTGCGTGCGTGTTTGTGTGTGCGTGCGTGTGTTTGTGTGTGCGTGCGTGTTTGCGTGCGTGTGTTTGTGTGTGCGTGTTTGCGTGCGTGTTTGTGTGTGCGCGTGCGTGTTTGTGTGCGTGTGTGCGTGCATGTGTGCGTGTTTGTGTGCGTGTGTGCGTGCGTGTTTGTCCGTGTTTGTGTGCGTGTCTGCGTGCGTGTTTGTGTGTGCGTGCGTGTTTGCGTGCGTGTTTGTGTGTGCGTGCGTGTTTGCGTGCGTGTTTGTGTGTGCGTGCGTGTTTGCGTGCGTGTGTTTGTGTTTGTGTGTGCGTGCGTGTTGTGTATGCGTGTTTGTGCACGTGTTTGTGTGCGTGCGTGTTTGTGTGCGTGTTTGTGTGCGTATGTGCATGTTCGTGTGTGTTTGCGTGTCTGCTTGTTTGAGTGCGTGTTTGCGTGCGTGTGCGTGTTTGCGTGCATATTTACGTGTGTGCGTGTTTGCGTGCGTGTGTGTGTGCGTGCGTGTTTGTGCGTGTGTGCGTGCGTGTTTGTGTGTGCGTGCGTGTTTGCGTGCGTGTTTGTGTGTCCGTGTGTGTGCGTGCGTGTTTGTGTGCGTGTGTGCGTGCGTGTTTGTGTGCGTGTGTGCGTGTTTGTCCGTGTTTGTGTGCGTGTCTGCGTGCGTGTTTGTGTGTGCGTGCGTGTTTGCGTGCGTGTGTTTGTGTGTGCGTGCGTGTTTGCATGCGTGTGTTTGTGTGTGCGTGTTTGCGTGCGTGTTTGTGTGTGCGCGTGCGTGTTTGTGTGCGTGCATGTGTGCGTGTTTGTGTGCGTGTGTGCGTGCGTGTTTGTCCGTGTTTGTGTGCGTGTCTGCGTGCGTGTTTGTGTGTGCGTGCGTGTTTGCGTGCGTGTTTGTGTGTGCGTGCGTGTTTGCGTGCGTGTTTGTGTGTGCGTGCGTGTGTTTGTGTTTGTGTGTGCGTGTTTGTGTATGCGTGTTTGTGCACGTGTTTGTGTGCGTGCGTGTTTGTGTGCGTGTTTGTGTGCGTATGTGCATGTTCGTGTGTGTTTGCGTGTCTGCTTGTTTGAGTGCGTGTTTGCGTGCGTGTGCGTGTTTGCGTGCATATTTACGTGTGTGCGTGTTTGCGTGCGTGTGTGTGTGCGTGTGTGTGCGTGTGTGTGTTTGCACGTGCGTCACCTATTGATGTGAACACCTCCATCAGTGCAGGCCGAACCACCAGCACAAGCAGCAACAGCCGAGGCATGATGGCCAACTCCTGAAACACACGGGACAGACACACAGACAGGGAAAACAATCCAGCACATCGTCGCTACCGCTACTACTACTGGCAGCAGACTCACACACAGGGACAGTTGCCACTCGGGGTGCCCTAGGCTATAGGATCACACATCAGTAGTAGCAGCAGCAATCATCGCTACCCCTACTACTCCTGACAGCAGACTCACACACAGGGACAGCTGCTACTGGGTGTGCCCCTAGGCTATAGGATCACATAGCAGTAGTAGCAGCAATCATCATCGCTACCCCTACTACTGGCAGCAGACACACACAAGCACAGCTGCCACTGGGTGTGCCCCTAGGCTATAGGATCACACGGCAGTAGCAACAGCAATCATCACTACCCCTACTACTACTGACAGCAGACTCACACACAGGGACAGCTGCCACTGGGTGTGCCCCTAGGCTATAGGAACACACAGCAGTAGTAGCAGCAGCAACCATCGCTACCGCTACTACTACTACTGGCAGCAGACTCACACACAGGCACAGTTGCCACTGGGGGTGCCCCTAGGCTATAGGAACACACAGCAGTAGTAGCAGCAATCGCTACCCCTACTACTACTACTGACAGCAGACACACACAAGCACAGCTGCCACTGGGTGTGCCCCTAGGCTATAGGATCACACAGCAGTAGTAGCAGCAATCATCGCTACCCCTACTACTACTACTACTGACAGCAGACTCACACACAGGGACAGCTGCCACTGGGGGTGCCCCTAGGCTATAGGAACACACGGCAGTAGTAGCAGCAATCATCACTACCCCTACTACTAACAGACTCACACACAGGGACAGCTGCCACTGGGTGTACCCCTAGGCTATAGAATCACACGGCAGCAGCAGCAGCAATCTTCACTACCCCTACTACTACTAACAGACTCACACACAGGGACAGCTGCCACTGGGTGTGCCCCTAGGCTATAGGGTCACACATCAGCAGCAGCAATCAATCATCATCATCAGCACGGTGTTGGAAATTTTGCTGCTGCCTGCCTGCCTGCCTGCTGCTGCTGCTGCTGCTCTTAATGCTGCTACTGCTGTTACTGCTACTGATGACACTGTTGCTGATGCTACTGCTGCTGAATTTATGCTGCTACTGCTGATGACACTGCTGCTGCTGCTGAGTTTATGCTGCTACTGCTGATGACACTACTGATGAAGCTGCTGCTGATGCTACTGCTGCTAACACTGCTGATGACACTGCTGCTGCTGCTGACACTGCTGCTGCTGATGATCTTCATGCTGCTGCTCTTAATGCTGCTACTGCTGTTACTGCTACTGATGACACTGTTGCTGATGCTACTGCTGCTGAGTTTATGCTGCTACTGCTGATGGCACTGCTGATGACACTGCTGATGAAACTGCTGATCATCCTGCTGCTGATGACGCTGCTGCTACTGCTGATGGCACTGCTGCTGATGAAGCTACTGCTGATGCTACTGCTGCTGATGACACTGCTGATGACACTGCTGCTGATGAAGCTGCTCCTGAAGCTTCTGCTGACACTGTTGCTGATGACACTCCTGATAAAGCTGCTGCTGATGACACTGCTGATGAAGTTGCTGATGACACTGCTGACGCTACTGCTGATGACACTGCTGGTAAAGCTGCTGCTGCTGATGACACTGCTGCTGATGAAGCTGCTGCTGATGACACTTCTGATGATGCAGCTGCTGATGACACTGCTGCTGATGCAGCTGCTGATGACACTGCAGATGAAGTTGCTGCTGATGATGCTGCTGATCATACTGCTGCTGATGATGCTGATGAATCTACTGCTGCTGACACTGCTGCTGATGCTACTGCTGCTGATGACACTGCTGATGACACTGTTGCTGATGAAGCTGCTGCTGATGACACTTCTGATGATGCAGCTGCTGATGACACTGCTGCTGATGCAGCTGCTGATGACACTGCAGATGAAGTTGCTGCTGATGACACTGCAGATGAAGTTGCTGCTGATGATGCTGCGGATCATACTGCTGCTGATGATGCTGATGAATCTACTGCTGCTGACACTGCTGCTGATGCTACTGCTGCTGATGACACTGCTGATGACACTGTTGCTGATGACACTGCTGCTAAAGCTGCTGCTGATGACACTGCTGATGAAGTTGCTGATGACACTGCTGCTAAAGCTGCTGCTGATGACACTGCTGATGAAGTTGCTGATGACACTGCTGGTAAAGCTGCTGCTGATGCTGCAGCTGATAATGCTGATGAAACCACTGCTGATGAAACTGATGCTGCTGGTGATGCTACTGCTGATGATGATAATGCTGCTGACACTGCTGCTGATGCTACTGCTGCTGATGATGCTACTGCTGCTGATGACACTGCTGCTGACACTGCTGCTGATGCTACTGCTGATGCTACTGCTGCTGACACTGCTGCTGCTGATGCTACTGCTGCTGCTGATGATGATGCTACTGCTGCTGCCGTTTGATCGTCAATGTAACTTTGAAAACTTTTTTTCACCCCTCCCCCTATAGGCCTCCGACAGGCTCTCGGGCCCCCCGCGCTCGCCTAGAATCCCCTACCGACCAGGGCGACGGGCCCCGGGCACCCCGGTGACCGGCGAACGCCACCAACGCCGTAACTTTTTTGTTAATTTAAATTAATTCAACGATTTTGCGCAACGTTCAAAGTTTACCGAATAGAAGCCCCGATCGCCCGCGCGCCGTCTTCGGAAGCGTTCACACGGAGCCAACGCCTGCTGCCTGCTTCTTGCTGTCGTCTGCTGCGTGACCTGTAGCGACTGAGCAATGGTGGATGTGGTGGTGGTGAGGGGGGGGGAGGAATCGATTCCTCCGATAGATTCCAAGCAATTCGATTCCGACGAATCGACGCAACATGCCGAGAGGGGGGGTTAGTGGCGGTTGGTGGTGCAACTCCTCGACTTACGAACGCTTTTAGCCCCTCCCACTTTCCTCCAAATACGTTCCATTTTCTATTTATTCTTTGGTTCTTTCGGTAGTCACGTATAAAGATAAAAAAAAAATTAAATTAATGAAAGTAAAATAAAATAAAAATCACGACGTTTCGGAGGGAACACAAGCGTCGTGATTTTTATTTTATTTTTATTTTACTTTTATTAATTTAATTTTTTTTACCTACGTGACTTCACCGAAAAAAACCTAAGAAATAGAAAATGTTAATTTAGAGCTTTCGGTAAAGTCACGTAAAAAGATAAAATAATAAATTAAATAATAGCATACTACGACGTTTCGATTGCAACACAAGCAATCATCATCAGGTATAAATGAAATAGAAACACAAATCTCGTATACTTAATAATGTTACATTACATTTCTAAGCATACTAGATTTGTGTTTCTTTTTCATTTATACCTGATGATGATTGCTTGTGTTGCAATCGAAACGTCGTATGCTATTATTTAATTTATTATTTTATCTTTATACGTGACTT